>NC_092729.1:65675521-65984188 GCF_047496885.1 Scyliorhinus torazame
GGTGTGGTATTCCAGTTTAAGAAGGCAGTGTGTGTTAGACAATGGCTCATTCAGAGGCTCGGGTGTTTTGGGGGTTGGAGAAGGTCACACGCAGTACCTGACGAACAGAGAGTAAAAAAAGGCTTTTAGATTGGCAAAGACATTGCAGTTAATGTTGCCTGACAGCGTACGAAAAGGCGAGGTACATACGGCCGTAGCTGAACATTTAAACTAGCCTGAGATACAGTCGGACGTATTAGAACTGGCAAAATTTCAGTTATAGTTTAAGCAACTGGAACATGAGAAAGAATGAAAGCAGCTTGAAAACGCAATGATGGGAAAAGAAAAATAGAGAGAAAGAGATAGAGAGGAAAAATGAAATGACAGAGAAAGAGATAGAGAGGAAAAAGGAAATGTGAGAGAAAGAGAGAGAGAGGAAAGGGAAAAAGAGAGAGAGTTTGAACTTCGGAAAATGGCCATGAAACACCAGTCAGTGAAAATTGGCAGATGTAAAGGGACACGTACAGTTTCAGGATCGTACTGAGGATAATAAGCTTGAGCGTCATAGTCGAAGGCTCGGTGTGGATCTATTTAAATATGTCCACGCATTGCCAAGGTTTGATGAGAAGTAGATAAAAGCCTTTTTCATTTCATTTGAGAAGGCAGCTAAACAACTGAAATGGCCACAGGACATGTGGGTATTACTGATTCAAACGAAGTTGGTAGGTAGAGCTAGTGAAGTGTTTGCATCATACCGGAGGAGGTATCGGGAACGTATGAGGAGGTGACAAAACCCATCTTATGTGGATATGAACTAGTGCCTGAAGCCAGACAAAGGTTTAGAAATTTAAGGAGGTAACCTGGTCAAACATATGTGCAGTTTGAAATGATCAAACAGAGTACTTTTGATAGGTGGATAGGGGCTTTGAAAACAGATCAAACGTATGACGCTCTCAAAGAAATAATACATTTAGAGAAGTTAAATCTTCAATTCCGGATGTAG
Source organism: Scyliorhinus torazame (assembly GCF_047496885.1). Taxonomy (NCBI): domain Eukaryota; kingdom Metazoa; phylum Chordata; class Chondrichthyes; order Carcharhiniformes; family Scyliorhinidae; genus Scyliorhinus; species Scyliorhinus torazame. Next base: position 65,676,504 of record NC_092729.1, read on the forward strand.
TGCGAACTCACGTGGAAGAACAGAAGGTTAAAATTGTAATTTTAGCAGCAGAAATGTAAGATGATTATGAATTAGTTCATCAATCAATGTTTGGTTTCCGACATCAGTTTCAGCCTCTGAGGGATAGAAACTGGGGAAAAGATAAATACTCAAGCGGTAAAGGTAAAGGTAATCTGACGGGAGATAATAAGGAGAGTGTACCTCAGATTAAGAAATAAATCCAGGAGGTTGGAAGAGTCAGGAAACGTTTCAAATGTTTTCACTGTAATAAGCTAGGCCATATAAAGTCACATTGTTGGTTGTTGAAGAAAAGCACTGGGGAGACTGGTGTGGTAAAACAGGATAAGAGAATGAGGTGTGTTAACGTGGGAAAGAACAGCCCCAGTGAAGCGAAGGATGTGCCTGATCAAGAGGTAGTTGATAAGAAGGTGCCAGATCTCTTTAAATAATTTACTTGTGTGATTAAAATTTACTCATGTGTATCAGTAGAAGCAGGTAAACGAAGCCACATTTTTAAGAGATACGGGAGCTAGTCAAACTTTGATGGTAAGAGATGTGGAATTATGTAGTTTGCGAGGAATATTGCAAGACAAGGTGGTAATATGTGGAATTCAGGGTGAGAGAAGTAGTGTTCCATTATATAAGGTAAGGTTGGAAAGCACAGCGATGAGTGGTGAAGTGGTCGTAGGAGTAATAGCCAAACTATCGTGTCCAGGAACATAGTTAAACTTAGGTAATGATAAAGCTGGATCGCAGGTGGGAGTGATGTCTACTGTGGTTGATAAACCAGTGGAAAATCAGACAACTGACGTGTTGAAGGACGAATACCCTGTGATGTTTCCGGATTGTGTAGTAACAAGGTCGCAAAGTCATAGGATAAGACAAGAGGAGAAATCAAAGAGTAAAGATGAAGTTGAAGTGCAATTATCAGAAACGAATTTTGATCAGATGGTTGGATAAGAACAGGTGGAGGATGAGGCGGATATTTTTAGTTCAGGAAAATTGGCGGAGTTACAACAGAAAGATAAAGAAATAAAACGGATGTATCAGAAAGCATACGCGGAAGAGGAATCTGAGTGTATATCAGAATGTTATTACAGTATAAATGATGTCTTGATGAGAAAATGGAGACTTTTGCATATGCAGGCGGATGAAAAGTGGGCAGGAGTTCAGCAAGTGGTATTGCCGGAAGTGTATAGAAAGAAGGTGTTGCGAGTTGCACATGAGGTCCCAGTGGGAGGGCATTTGGGAGTAAGGAAAACTCAAGCTAAAATTCAAAAATATTTTTATTGGCCTGGACTACATAAAAATGTAGCTACATTTTGACGGTCATGTCACACATGTCAAGTGATAGGGAAACCTCAAGCAGTGATAAAACCAGCGCCTTTGATACCCATTCCAGCATTTGAGGAACCTTTTACAAGGGTCTTAATTGATTGCGTAGGACGGCTTCCTAAAACGAAAAGTGGGAATCAATATATTTTGACTATAATGGATGTGCCTCCTAGGTTTCCATAGGCCATTGCAGTACGCAATATTACAGCTAGAACGAATGTGAAGGAGTTACTTAAATTCTTTACCGTAGATGGACAACCCACAGAATTACAATCGGATCAAGGATCACGTTTTACCCAAAGGGTATTCAAAGAAGTTATGGATAGCTTATGAATAAAACAATTTAAGTCAACTGCGTACCATCCAGAATCGCCGGGAGCGTTAGGAAGGTGGCATCAGACATTAAAGACGGCTTATTGTCAAGATTATACAGAGGATTGGGATAAAGGAATTCCATTCATACTGTTCGCAATTAGGGATGCACCTAATGAGTCAAACAAATTCAGTCCTTTTGAACTAATGCTTGGTCATGAGGTAAGAAGACCACTTAAATTGATTAAGGAAAAATTGGTGAGTAAGCAGTCGGAACTTATATTATTGGACTGCGTGTCAAATTGTCCTGAACGATTAAATAGAACAGGGGAATTGGCTCGACAATCTTTAAAGGTTGCACAACATGTGATGAAACGGGTAGCGGACAAGAAAGCAAAAGTTCGCAGTTTTCCCAGTGGAGACAACGATTTAGTATTATTGCCAGTGGTAGGTGAACCTTTAAAAGCTAGGTTTTGTGGACCTTATCAGATTGAAAGGAAATTAAGTGAGGTGAATTATGTGGTAGGAACGCCAGATAGAAGGAATACTCACCGAGTGTGTCATCTGAATATGCTTAAAAGGTACTTTGAAAGGGAAGGAGAGCAAAAGGAGGAGGTTTTAAAGTGAAGAACTGAATCCAGATACTTTGAATTTGACATTCCTCCAATTAAATTGGAAAACGAGGATGCTCTTAAAAATTCGGATAAATTGTTGAGCTAAGTTCCAGAGGAAAAACTAACTGACCTGAAAGAGTTATTGATATCACATGGGCAGGTTTGTGGAGATAGGTCAGCAAGTACTAAAATGGCTATACATGATGTAGATGTGGGAAATGCTTTTCCAATTAAACAACATCCGTGTCCACTTAATCGTTTAAAATACGCACTGCATAACAGAGAGATTGAAAGTATGCTTTAAAATGGCACAACTGAAGTGGGCTGCAGCCAATGTACCTCACCCATAGTGATAGTACCGAAACCGGACGGTACCCAACGGTTGTGTGTGGACGAGAGAAAGGTGAATGCAGTTGCAAGAACGGACTCTTATCCTATCCCACGCTCAGAGGAATGCGAAAGTGGGACAATCAGCTTTTATTTCCAAACACTTAAAGGTTACTGGCAGGTATCTTTATCCGAAAGGGCGAAGGAGATTTCAGGTTTTGTGACTCCAGATGGTATATACCAATTCAAGGTTATGCCATTTGGCATGAAAAACGCCCAAGCCACATTTCAACGATTACCTCACAAAGTTGTTTCAGGATTACCCAATTGTGCGGTGTACATCGACGATCTGGTAGTTTTCAGCCAGACATGCAGAGACCATTTTGAAGCGTCTGTTGGGGTTATTCGATCGAATTCAGGAGCCGTGTTTGGTTGTAAACATAGCTAAACGTGAACTTGGAAAACCCAAGTCACTTTCCTTGGCCACACAATCGGAGAGGGTCGAATGGTGCCACGGGCTGTGAAAACAAACGTTATTGGGGAGTTTCCAGTATCCTCAGCACGAAGGGAAATGATGCGATTTCTTGGCATGAGTGGAATTTACCGGTAAATTATGCCGAATTTTAGCAGTGTGGTCGCTCCACTGACGGATTTGCCAAAGAAACGTAGCAAATTTCTTTTGTCAGTGGAGTGTGAACTGGCATTTGACGGCTTGAAGTCTGTGTTAGCCACTGCTCCTGTGTTAGCCATCTCAAATTATACCAAACCATTCAAAGTCGCTGTTGATGCGAGTGATGTGGAATAATATGTGTGGCAGGACGAGAACACGTGATAGCCGATGCTTTGTCACGAATGTGATGAAGAGAAACAGATTCGGTGGATGAAGAAGAAGTAAAGTGGACTATGTTGTTATACCTGTTTGCGTCTTTTGTTTTGTGAAACGTAAAGATATTTTACTGTCAGTATATCTTAAACGGAAAATAAAAAGGTGAAAAATGAAACCGTCCTAAAGTTGATGGTTTATTTTTTTATTCTTGGTGTGAGGTGTCAGGTGGATGTACCTTTAGGAAATGGGTGTTTAGCAAATAGCTCCAGTGATGTCAGTGTGTGGCTGGAGCTGTGCTGTCTTTCAGTCTTTTACTTCGTTTTGAGCTGAAAATATGCTTTGTGGCTCTGTTTTTGGTTTCGTTGTCAGACGTGTACATAAGAACATAAGAACTTGGAGCAGGAGTAGGCCATATAGCCCCTCGAGCCTGCTGCACCATTCAATGAGGTCATGGCTGATCTTTTGTGGACTCAGCTCCACTTTCTGCCCCGAACACCATAACCCTTAATCCCTTTATTCTTCAAAAAACTATCTATCTTTAACTTAAAAACATTTAATGAAGGAGCCTCTACTGATTCACTGGGCAAGGAATTCCACAGAGCTATCTTCAGAGCAAACAAATGTGTAATGACCTCTCTCGACCAGCTAAAGCGTCTTCAGCTCAGTTGATAATTTCAAAGTAATACCTGTTTATGGAGAGAATTCAAACCTGTTGTCGTTGTTAAAAGGGTTAACTTATGGATGTTGCTCGGAAAGGCATTAAGGGCTATCTATAGAGTATTGTATCTCTGGGGTTACGTATGTTTGTAGTTGATAAGATGTTTCCAGTGTATTTTATAAAATGTTAACTGGGTTAATAGAATAAACATTGTTTTGTTTTTTAAAAAATACTTATGGTCTCTGTTGCATAATTCCTGGAGAGTGGACCCTTGTGCTCCCCATAAGCAAAACTATTAAACGTCGTGGATCAGCTGAACTCCATGATATAATTTGGAGTTGTCTAAACCCTGGCCCATAATAAATGTAAGTATTCAGTTCTTCTGTCATTTCTCTATTTCCTATTATTACTTCTCCAGCCACATTTTCCAATGGCCCAATATCTATTTTTGCCTCTCTTACCTTTTTTTATGTATTTTATATTGCTAGTTAACTTGTCCTCATATTTCATGTTCTCCCCCGTTTCTGTTTTTTTTTAGTAGTCCTCTGCTTGCTTTTAAAGGCTTCCCATCCCCTGGGTTCCCACTAATCCTCGCCACTTTGCAACCTTTTTTCTTTTGTTTTTATCTGGTCCTTGACTTCCCTCGTCAGCCATGGATTCCTTGTCCTCCCCTGAGCATGTTTCCTCCTCATGGGAAGAATTTCTGTTGTGCCTCCCGAATAATCCCCCAAAGCTCCTGCCATTGCTGATCCATTGTCTTCCCTGCTAGGCTTCTTTTCCAATGAGCACTGGTCAGCCCCTTCCTCGTGTCCTTGTCGTCTCCCGTATTTAATATTAATACCGTTACATCTGATTCCAACTTCTTCCTATCAAACTGCAGGGTAAATTCTGACATATTGTGGTCACTGCTCCCTCAGGGTTCCTTCACCTTAAGTTCCTAATCAAGTTACCTCATTACACATCACCAAATCCAGAATTGCCTGTCTCCGAGCAGGCTCTGTCACAACCTGCTCTTAAAAAAAATCTGTTCGGCATTCCATAAATTCCTTTTCTTGGGATCCACAACGGAATTGATTTTCCCAGTGCATCAGCATATTGAAGTCGCCCATAATTATTGCAATTGTCATGCGAGAGTGCCTTTAAGAACTGGATGTTTAAGCAATGTGCCCTTAAGAAAACAGTGATGTCATAGAGTGGGTGGAGCTCAGTTCAGTTCAGCCATTTGGCAGTTTGGTTTTGCAGTTTGAAAAGTGACTGGCTGGTTTTGCTGTGAGCTGATTAAAAGGAGAAAGCCAGTGTGAGACTGGAGGTTGTGTGTGTCTGTGTGTTTCCAGAGAGTTTGCAGGAAGAAAGCAAGGTGCTGGAGCTGAAGTCAACCGAACAACTATATCTCTGCCATTCTACAGAAATAATATATATCCTTTAACCTTATGTCATACTGTTTAAAGGTGTTAAGTCTCTTGAAAGTTGAAGGAACATTTTAAGGAGTTATTGACTGTTGCAATATTTTCTGAGTTATCTTTGAAATAAGGGGTGTTAAGAGATCCAATGTTTATTTCAGATGTTAAGTTCAGTTCATGGAATAAACATTGTTTTGTGTTTAAAAACTCACGTGTCCATAATTGTAATCCCACACCAAAGGAAAAAGCCGTGTGCTAGGAAAAGCAACACATCCATTAAAGGAAGAGGTTGGTTGAACTCCATGATACATTTTGGGTTCTGAAAACGCCTCGCCCATAACACGATATTGCCTTTTTGACTTGCCTTTTCTGTCTCCTGATTTATTATCTGCCACACATCCTGGCCAGTGCCAGGGGGCCTGTACATAACTCCCATCAGGTACTTTTACCTTTGCGATTCCTCAGCCTACCTGGAGATTCTATGCCTTCTGATCCCATACCGCTCCTTGCTATCGATTTATCTTCATTCTTACCAACAATGCAACCCCGCCCTATTGACCACCTGCCTGCCCTTTTCATAGGACACATCCTTGTATATGGAGATTCCAGTCCTGATTCCCCCTGCAGCCCCATCTCTGTGATGCCCACATCATCGTACCGGCCAATTTCAATGCGTACAACAAGCTCATTTACCTTGTTCCGTACAATGTGTGCATTAACATACAACATCCTGAGTCCTGCATTGACTCCGCCCTTCCCAAACTTGTCACCTTCTTTGCTCTGCCTGCGGGTAATGTCGTTCTCTTATTTTGTTCTATGTTTCCCCTTCAGCTATTACACTTTCTACGCTAACGTTGAGGGGTTTCCAACCCCTGACATACTACGGTAAATCCTCCCTAGTGATTCTAGCAAACCTACCAGCCAAGATATTAGTGCCCCTGCAGGTGAGATGCGGCCCCTCCTCCTTGGACAGGTTTCCTTGGATCAGAGAACATTAAGCGGCGAATATTCTGAACAATTTTGACAGGGTCAAGAGAATATTCCTTTTCCACTAATTGGTATGTCAGTGACTAGCGGTCACAATTACAAGACGGCAATCAAGAGAGCTATGAGTGATATGTTTTTGGGGTTTTGAATGCGCTGCCTACTGTTGGAGGTGGATTGCATAGGACTTTGCCGAAGAGAGCTGGATATATATTTGCAATTGATGAACATAAACATGGAGCATGCAGTGCAGAAGGAGGCCATTCGGCCCATCGGGTCTGCACAGCAGGATACTGATCGGTTGGAGACTTCGGCAGAGAGATGCCAGATGGAGTCTGATGTGGACAAATGTGAGGTAATGCATTTTGAAACATCTAATACGAGTGCGAAATAAGCAATAAATATCAGAACTTCCGAGGTAGTGAAAGGCACAGGGACCTGAGTGTACAGGTCGACAGGTAACTAAAAGTGAAAACGCAGGTAGAGAAACTCGGAAAGAAGGAATGTGTCAGGTTCTCCTTCATCCACGGCATTGAGCCTGAAGGATATGGATGCTTTGGAGGGGGTACAGTGAGTTTACGATTATGTTGCTTGATATTGAGGATATTACCGGGGCAGCACGGTAGCATTGTGGATAGGAGAATTGCTTCACAGCTCCAGGGTCCCGGGTATGATTCCGGCTTGGGTCACTGTCTGTGCGGAGTCTGCACGTCTCCCCCGTGTCTGCTTGGGTTTCCTCCGGGTGCTCCGGTTTCCTCCCACAGTCCAAAGATGTGCAGGTTAGGTGGATTGGCCATGATAAATTGCCCTTAGTGTCCAAAATTGCCCTTAGTGTTGGTGAGGTTACTGGGTTATGGGGATAGGGTGGAGGTGTTGACCTTTGGTAGGGTGCTCTTTCCAAGAGCCGGTGCAGACACGATGGGCCGAATGGCCTCCTTCTGCCCTGTAAATTCTATGATATGACAACATGCCGATCTCCGAGACAAAGCTACAATTATCGGTCCGGAGATCTCAACTGGAGATCACCCAAATGAAGTCGAACTGCTGGTCATACGAACAAGGGGAATGAATGACGCGGTGGGTGCAGGTTGTGGGGTGATATTTGACAGTATATGCAGTAGATACCACTCCAGGGGGAAGGGGGTACGGAATTGGGCATTCATTGATATAGGAAATCAATGGCACAGTCCGGTACTTTATGCCTGTAATAAACCCCCACCGCCACAGGACTATGGTTTCACCTTAGCATATCAATTTCGCCCCCGAATGGATGAATCTTTCCCTACTAACATACCCATCACACCTTACCACCAATATCACCACGACCCGCTCCCCCGACCGGCTCCGAGTCCCCACGACCACAGTTGATGCACCGTCGGTGAAATCATGTGACATTCGGTCATTTACAGAATCAATCGTTGAGGAATGATATGGACACTCATTCAGAAATACTGTTCGCTTCTACCGTGCCACCTCGGTGATAGGGAGCCGCCCCAAATGAAAGTTACATTGTTATTGCCGTGAACCGGAGCTGAAATAATCAATACGTAAAGCACATAAAATAAACATAGAAGTTTCATTTAAATGTTATTTAACTGATATGGTCACCTCCACAGTCTCGCTCATTGGGGATATTAGCTGCCTACCACTGACGGAAATTTCATATTGACAGGCATATCGCCCTTCACTTCTTCTATCAGTGGCCCCGAATGTTCCAAAATTGTCGTTTCTGACAATTTGACGGGAGGACAAACGTTGTTTATCTTTGTAAAAATTGAAGTATTTTTCTCGATTATCTCCAGTAACTGTGCAGGTAATAGTGAGAGTCTCTCCTCTTACATATACACCGGTTGATTGATCAAGGACTGCCCTTGGCTTTTTTAGGGGATCTATGGTTCAGAGAAAGTGGATAGAATAGTTATAAATGTATCAGAAGAATACATATTAGGGCCATTGTTCGGACAAAAACCTCCATTGATCTGTCTGAAAGCACCCTGAGTCTCTGAGGATCACAGGCCACCATCTCCTTTTTTAGAGAGAGCTGATTGTTGGGATTTAACCTGCCGTTCACCACACCGCAGGCAGGGGGGACAGCTGACAGTGTGAGGTCACATGGACTGTAGGTTGCCCGAGGGATACAACCCACTGTTGGCGTCTCTCCGCAAAACAAAACGGCCTCACAGTCCACTGAGCTGCTCCCTGACTAAATCCACAGGTTTGTTACAGGTGGTATTTTCAGCCTGAATTATGAAGCACAAGTCCCAGTGTGTATATAGCCACCTCCAATAGTGAAATGCACCCTCAATACTGGCACCGGGGGATGTGTCAGTCTAGATTATAGAGATCTGGTACAGGACTATCTGTATCTAGCTCCAATAGTGTAGCAATCAATACTGGCAACGTCTGGAGTGTCAGTCTGGTTTAATCTAGATAATATATACATGCGTGTCTGTCTCGATTAACCGGGTGAATATACATATCGAGACAAGGCCAAAATTATATGCACGGTGAATTTGCATGGAGACAATCCAAAAGAAGTTGAACTATTGGTCATACCAAGAAAGAGAGTGAATGACCAGTTGGATGGCTGGAGGTTGGAGAGTGGTCTTCTGGGCCAGGGTTTAGAGAACCCCAAAGTGCATCATGGAGTTCACCAGACCAACAACTTTTTGATTTTCATTTAGTGTACCCAATTCATTTTTCCAATGAATGGGCAATTTAGCGTGACCAATTCACCGACCCTGCACATCTTTGAGTTGTGGGGGAGAAACCCACGCAAACACGGGGAGAATATCCAAACTCCACACGGACAGTGACCCAGAGCTGGGATTGAACCTGGGACCTCGGGGCCATGAGGCAGCAATGCGCCACGGTGCTGCCCTACCTGACCCACAAATTTCAATAGATTGTGGTAAGGGGAGCACACGGCCCACTCAACAGGAGCGGTACAGCAGAAATGGAAAAGGAATTTGAAAGCAAAACAATATTTATTCCATGAACACAAGTTAACATTTATAAAACATAGCGAACATCTTAGCAACCAGTCATTCATATACAACCCCCAAACAATACAACACTAAGTAATCCATGCTTTCCTTTTAACATCCATAAGACTTTTTAAAAAACTTAACAGAAGCACATCAGGTTTAAATTCACTACTGAAAGCAGTTACCACTTTGAAAACCCCAAATGAACATTCATATGCTTGCAGGGATTCATACACATCCTGGTGTCATTTTAGCTTCTCCAAAATTAAAATGAAACCAAACCCACCCTTCATTAAAAGCCTGAAGCGAAAGAAAAAGCTGACAGACAGCCCAGCTCGACCCACTCTCTGACATAACTGCAGTAATCAACATCCATTTCAGAAAGGTACTCTCACATGACAGTGGCGTTTAACTAAGCAACATATAGCTCTCCATGGGGGCTGTAGGATCGGAATGTTCATTCGTTGGTACAGAAAATCAATGGCAGAGTCCGCTCCTTTCAAGCAATATTATGTAATCAACTCCTAAATCACAGGACTGTGATTTCACCGGAGCTAGCTAAATATCTCCCACTGAATGCACCTTTCCCTACTAATATACCCCTCAAACCCTGCATCAAATTTGACAACCACCCACTCCCCATACCGGCTCTCTGAGTCCCCAAATCCACAGCCGATGCACCATTGGTGAATTCATGCCACATTCTGTCATTTAGAGAATCAATCGTTGATGAATGAAATGGACACTCATTTAGAAATACTGTCGCTTCTACCGTGCCAGCCCGGTGACACGGAGCCACCCCAAATGAAAGTTAAATTGTTATTGCCCGGAACCGGAGCTGAAATAATCAATACGTAAAGCCCACAGAATAAATATAGAATTTTCTATTCCATGTTATTTACCTGATATGGTCACATCCACAGTCTCGCTCATTGGGGATATTAACTGCCTACCACCGGCGGAAATTCCATATTGACAGGCATATCGCCCTTCATTTCTTCTATCAGTGACCCGGAATGGTCCAATTTTGTTCTTTCTGTCAATTTGACGGAAGGACAAACGTTGTTTATCTTTGTAAAAATTGAAGTATTTTTCTCGATGATCTCCAGTCACTGTGCAGGTAACAGTGAGAGTCTCTCCTCTTACATACACTCCGGTCCATTGATCAAGGACTGCCCTTGGCTTTGCCAGCGGATCTATGGTAAAGGGAAAGTGGGTAGATTAGTTCTAAATGTATCAGAAAAATATATATTAGGGCCATTGTTAGGACAAAAATCTCCATTGATCTGCCTGAAAGCACCCTGAGTCTCCGAGGATCACAGGCCACCATCTCCTTTTTTAGAGAGTGCTGATTGTTGGGATTTAACCTGCCGTTCACCACACCGCCGGCAGGGGGAACAGCTGACAGGGTGAGGTCACATGGATACCGTAGGTTGCCCGAGGGGTACAACCCACTGATGGCGTCTCTCCGGAAAACAAACCGGCCTCACAGTCCACTGAGCTGCTCCCTGACTAAAGCCACAGGGTTGTTACAGGTAGTATTTATGAAGCACAAGTCCCAGTGTGTTTCTAGCCACCTCCAATAGTGAAATGCACCCTCAGTACTGGCACAGGGCGATGTGTCAGACTAGATTGTAGAGCTCTGGTCGAAGACTATCTGTGTCTAACTCCAATAGTGTAGCATTCAATATGGCAACGTCTGGTGTGTCAGTCTGGATTAACCTTGATAATATATATATGCGTGTCTGTCTGGATAAACCTGGTGAATATACATATATTTATATATATATCCGAGACAACGCCAAAATTATATGTCCGGTGAATTTGCATGGAGACAATCCAAAAGAAGTTGAACTATTGGTCATACCAAGAAAGAGAGTGAATGACGAGTTGGATGGCTGGAGGTTGGAGAGTGGTCTTCTGGGCATGGTTTAGAGAACCCCAAAGTGCATCATGGAGTTCACCTGACCAACACCTTTTTGTTTTTCATTTAGTGTACCCAATTCATTTTTTCAATTAAGGGGCAATTTAGCGTGACCAATTCACCGACACTGCACATCTTTGGGTTGTGGGGGCGAAACCCACGCAAACATGGGGAGAATGTGCAAACTCCACACGGACAGTGACCCAGAGCCGGGATTAAACCTGGGACCTCGGGGCCATGAGGCAGCAATGCGCCACGGTGCTACCCTACCAGACCCACAATTTTAATAGATTGTGGTAAGGGAAGCACACGGCCCACTCGACAGGAGCGGTACAGCAGAAATGGAAAAGAAATTTGAAAGCAAAACAATGTTTATTCTATGAACTCAAGTTAAGCTTCTAAAACATAGTGAACATCTTAGCAACCATTAATTCAAATACAACCCGCAAAGAATACAACACTAAGTAATCCATGCTTTCCTTTCAACACGCATACGATTTAAAAAAACTTTTAACAGAATCACATCAGGTTTAAATTCAGTACTGAGAGCAGTTACCACTTTGAAAACCCCAAATAAACATTCATAAGCTTGCAGGGATTCATACACATCCTGGTGTTATTTCAGCTTCTCCAAAACTAAAATTAAACCAAACCCACCCTGCAGCAAAAGCCTGAAGCGAAAGAAAAAGCTGACAGACAGCCCAGCTCCACCCACTTTCTGACATCACTGCAGTAATAAACATCCATTTCAGAAAGGTACTCTCACATGTCAGTGGCGTTTAACGAAGCAACATATAGCTCTCAATGGGGGCTGTAGGATCGGAATTGGTCATTCGTTGGTACAGAAAATCAATGGCAGCGTCCACTCCTTTCAAGCAATATTATGTAATAAACTCCTAACTCACAGGAATGTGAATTAATCGGAGCTAGCTAAATATCTTCCAGTGAATGCACCTTTTCCCACTAATATACTCCTCACACCATGCATCAAATTTGACAACCACCCACTCCCCATACCGGCTCTCTGAGTCCCCAAATCCACAGCCGATGCTCCATTGGTGAATTCATGCCACATTCTGTCATTTAGAGAATCAATCGTTGAGGAATGAAATGGACACTCATTTAGAAATACTGTCGCTTCTACCGTCCCACCCCGGTGACACGGAGCCACCCCAAATGAAAGTTAAATTTTTATTACCCGGAACCTGAGCTGAAATAATCAATATCTCAAGGCGACAGAATAAACATAGAATTTTCTATTCTATGTTATTTACCTGAAATGGTCACCTCCACAGTCTCGCTCATTGGGGATATTAACTGCCTACCACTGAGGGAAATTCCATATTGACAGGCATATCGCCCTTCACTTCTTCTACCAGTGGCCTGGAATTGTCCAATTTTGTCGTTTCTGTCAATTCGACGGGAGGACAAACGTTGTTTATCTTTGTAAAAACGGAAGTATTTTTCTCGATTATCTCCAGTCACTGTGCAGGTAATAGTGAGCGTCTCTCCTCTTACATACACTCCGGTCCATTGATCAAGGACTGCCCTTGGCTTTGCCAGCGGATCTATGGTAAAGAGAAAGTGGACAGAATAGTAATAAATGTATCAGAAGAATACATATTAGGGCCATTGTTAGGACAAAAATCTCCACTGATCTGTCTGAAAGCACCCTGAGTCTCTGAGGATCACAGGCCACCATCTCCTTTTTTAGAGAGAGCTGATTGTTGGGATTTAACCTACCGTTTACCACACCGCAGGCAGGGGGAACAGCTGACAGGGTGAGTTCACATGGATACCGTAGGTTGCCCGAGGGGTACAACCCACTGATGGCGTCTCTCCGGAAAACAACCCGGTCTCACAGTCCACTGAGCTGCTCCCTGACTAAAGCCACAGGGTTGTTACAGGTAGTATTTATGAAGCACAAGTCCCAGTGTGTTTGTAGCCACCTCCAATAGTGAAATGCACCCTCAGTACTGGCACAGGGCGATGTGTCAGACTAGATTATAGAGCTCTGGTCGAAGACTATCTGTGTCTAGCTCCAATAGTGTCGCATTCAATACTGGCAACGTCTGGAGTGTCAGTCTGGATTAACTTGATAATATATATATGCGTGTCTGTCTGGATTAACCTGGTGAATATACATATATATATATATATATAGCCGAGACAACGCCAAAATTATATGTCCGGTGAATTTGCATGGAGACAATCCAAAAGAAGTTGAACTATTGGTCATACCAAGAAAGAGAGTGAATGACGAGTTGGATGGCTGGAGGTTGGAGAGTGGTCTTCTGGGCATGGTTTAGAGAACCCCAAAGTGCATCATGGAGTTCACCTGACCAACAACTTTTTGTATTTCATTTAGTGTACCCAATTCATTTTTCCAATTAAGGGGCAATTTAGCGAGACAAATTCACCGACACTGCACATCTTTGGGTTGTGGGGGCGAAACCCACGCAAACATGGGGAGAATGTGCAAACTCCACACGGACAGTGACCCAGAGCCGGTATTAAACCTGGGACCTCGGGGCCATGAGGCAGCAATGCGCCACGGTGCTGCCCTACCAGACCCACAACTTTTAATAGATTGTGGTAAGGGAAGCACACGGCCCACTCGACAGGAGCGGTACAGCAGAAATGGAAAAGGAATTTGAAAGCAAAACAATGTTTATTCTATGAACACAAGTTAAGCTTTCTAAAACATAGTGAACATCTTAGCAACCATTAATTCAAATACAACCCGCAAAGAATACAACACTAAGTAATCCATGCTTTCCTTTCAACACCCATACGACTTAAAAAAACTTTTAACAGAAGCACATCATGTTTAAATTCAGTACTGAGAGCTGTTACCACTTTGAAAACCCCAAATAAACATTCATAAGCTTGCAGGGATTCATACGCATCCTGGTGTGATTTCAGTGTCTCCAAAACTAAAATTAAACCAAATCCACCCTGCAGCAAAAGCCTCAAGCGAAAGTAAAAAGCTGACAGACAGGCCATCTCCACCCACTCTCTGACATCACTGCAGTAATAAACATCCATTTCATAAAGGTACTCTCACATGACAGTGGCGTTTAACTAAGCAACATATCGATCTCCATGGGGGCTGTAGGATCGGAATTGGTCATTCGTTGGTACAGAAAATCAATGGCAGCGTCCGCTCCTTTCAAGCAATATTATGTAATCAACTCCGAAATCACAGGACTGTGAATTCATCGGAGCTAGCAAAATATCTCCCAGTGAATGCACCTTTCCCTACTAATATACTCCTCACACCATGCATCAAATTTGACAACCACCCACTACCCATATCAGCTCTCTGAGTCCCCAAATCCACAGCCGATGCTCCATTGGTGAATTCATGCCACATTCTGTCATTTAGAGAATCAATCGTTGATGAATGAAATGGACACTCATTTAGAAATACTGTCGCTTCTACCGTGCCAGCCCGGTGACACGGAGCCACCCCAAATGAAAGTTAAACTGTTATTGCCCTGAACCGGAGCTGAAATAATCAATACGTAAAGCCCACAGAATAAACATAGAATTTTCTATTCTATGTTATTTACCCGATATTGTCACCTCCACAGCCTCGCTCATTGGGGATATTAGCTGCCTACCACCTACGGAAATTTCATATTGACAGGCATATCGCCCTTCACTTCTTCTGTCAGTGGCCCCGAATCGTCCAGTTTTGTCGTTTCTGACAATTTGATAGGAGGACAAACGTTGTTGATCTTTGTAAAAATTGAAGTATTTTTCTCGATTATCTCCAGTCACTGTGCAGGTAATAGTGAGAGTCTCTCCTCTTACATATACTCCGGTCGATTGATCAAGTGCTGCCCTTGGCGTTGCCAGCGGATCTATGGTGAAGAGAAAGTGGATATAATAGTTACAAATGTATCAGAAGAACATATTTTAGGGCCTTTGTTATAAAAAAATCTCCATTGATCTGTCTGAAAGCTCCCTGAGTCTCTGAGGATCACAGGCCACCATCTCCTTTTTTAGAGAGAGCTGATTGATGGGATTTAACCTGCCGTTCACCACACCGCAGGCAGGGGGAATGGGTGACAGGGTGAGGTCACATGGATACCGTAGGCTGCCCGTGTGGTAACACCCACTGTTGGCGTCTCTCCGTACCATAAACTGGCCTCACATCCAACTGAGCTGCTCCCTCACTCAAGCTGTTACAGGCGCTATTGTCAGCCTGAGAAAGACGAGCTGGAACCCAAATTCCATATTGACAGGCATATCGCCCTTCACTTCTTCTACCAGTGGCCCGGATTGGTCCAATTTTGACGTTTCTGTCAATTCCACGGGTGGACAAACGTTGTTTATCTTTGTAAAATTTGAAGTATTTTTCTCGATTATCTCCAGTCACTGTGCAGGTAACAGTGAGAGTCTCTCCTCTTACATACACTCCGGTCCATTGATCAAGGACTGCCCTTGGCTTTGCCGGCGGATCTATGGTAAAGAGAAAGTGGATAGATTAGTTCTAAATGTATCAGAAGAATACATATTAGGGCCATTGTTAGGACAAAAACCTCCATTGATCTGTCTCAAAGCACCCTGAGTCTCTGAGGATCACAGCCACAGATCAAAGAGAGAGCTGATTGTTGGGATTTAACCTGCCGATCACCACACCGCAGGCAGGGGGAACAACTGACAGGGAGAGGTCACATGGATACCGTAGGTTGCCCGAGGAGTACAACCCACTGATGGCGTCTCTCCGGAAAACAAACCGGTCTCACAGTCCACTGAGCTGCTCCCTGACTAAATCAACAGTGCTATCAAGCGGAATTTACTAAGCCATAACTTGCTCACTGCCGCTTAGATCCGGTTTACCACGGTTACTCATCTGCTGGCATCATTACAGCCTAGGGTCAAACAAGGAAAGACGAGCTGGAACCCAAACGATAGCTAACACTTTCATTGATATCGAAGGTCGAATATGGCTTCAAGGAGCCTTAGCAAAACTGGAGTCAATGGGAATGAGTTCTGAAACTGTCCTCTGTTTCGAGTCATACAAAGCGCAGTGTATGATGGTTGTGGTTGTTGAAGGTCACTCACATAATTGTCTGGACATCACTGCAGCAGTTCCTCAGGGTAGAGTACTAAGCCCAGAAACGGAACTGGACGAGCCTTACAAACACTGTGGCGACTAGGAATCCTGTGGCAAATAACTCAGAGTTGGACATATATCGCTGTTTCTTCACTGTCCCAGTGTGAAGACCGGGGTATTTCCTCTCTAACGGTGTGTGCAGCACAAGGGACTGTGCTTCAAGAAGGCAACTCACCAACACATTCTGCAGCGATATTAGGGATTTGGAATAGATTGTGGCCCAGCCAGCGAAACCAACATCTGGGAAATAAGAATTTAAAAAGGGGTTGCATGGAGTGGGAGTTAAATGTGCTTTCCTCTGCCTCATGAGAGTGCGATCAAATCTGCTTAAATCGGCTCATTCACGTATTACCTCCGACAGTGCAGCCCTCCCTCATTCTTTCCACGGGTTTGGGGTGGGGGCTAGTGTCGGCGTGGATTATGAAGCTCAAGCCTGAAAGCATATACATCTACCCCGCCCAGTGCAGCCTTCTTCAGTACAGGCATCGAGGTTCGTGTCAGCCTGTGTTATGGATCTCAGTTCCTGAATTATTTACATCTACCTCCAAGAGTGCAGCACCTCCGCAGTAGCGGAAACGGACGGGCTGTAGAAGGAGTTCTGCTCCGGATTATCGACCTCAAACCCTAAATTCTTTATATCTAGCCCCTGACAGTGCAGCACTCTCTAAATACTCACGCAGCGTGGGAGTGACTGCGCCATCATGTGGCAATGATCACAGTCTGCAGTTCAGTTCCAGACCACATCATCTGTGGACTGGATACTTCACACCTCCTCCTGATTGGCTCGTGTGGTCTTCTCTGGCTCATAGTTATAGATCAAGTATCCAGGCCCCAAACGTTCATGGATTCTGTCAGGATTTTATTCAATTAAAATGCTCCCTCTCAGTATCTGACCGAAAATGTTCTTACATTAGATGAAACAGGCTTTGTAAAATAACAATGAACTGAAGCAGTTATCTTAAAAAAAACACTGTTTTCAGTCCCTCACCTGCTATTGTCACAATCACAGATTCGCTCACTGCGGATGTTTTCTGATCATGCACACAATAAGAATAACACGCAAAATGTCCTCTATTGCCGATTGCAGCAAATCAGAAAGTTGCAGAGATGTCCTGTGTGGTAATTCCAGCACCGTTAAAATGTTGACCATCTTTGTAAACGGAGAAGGTTTTATCAGAATCACATGTCTGGCCGGTGCAGGTAATGGTGACATTCTCTGTTTCTAAATACACTCCAGTCGGTTGATCAAGTGATATATTTGCCTTTGTCCGGTGAACTGTGTTGACCGGAACAGAAATGACTGTTAAATAGATCATCAGGACTTCATGTACAGTGAGAATGTGATAACTCAGTAACTGCTGAACTGTGCTGGAGGGAAATGTTTGCTCCGGCATCTCATGTTGACCAATCTTACTTTAAGGAGTTTGGTTGCAAAGAAACAGTGAGATATTTGAAATTGCAGAATACATTTCAGTAGCTCAGCTCAGCACGTGATACAGATATTTAAATGTAACTAGATCTGAAAGTAGTAAATAAAATAACAATAAATATAATAAATCAGTGGAATACCCTTTACCAAAGTGAGATGTTTGATCAGAAATATTTTCCTGGAAGTGAAGATTTATTTTGACGTCAATATTTATGTTAAGTACAACTGATTTAAAAATGTAATTTAAAAGTGTGAAAATCTATTTTAATCTGTGCAATTTCAAACAATAGATTCTCTTCGCTGAAATAAGTACATACAATTATTACAGCGGCGAGTGACTCTGTCAAGACTGACAAACTCAAGCGGGGAATTAGGTGAGCTAAAAGTGGGCTTGAAATGTCATTGCCATTGGGTTTATTAAAATCCCAATGCATTTTATACATATGCGAGGAGCAAGAGGGTTCCGACGGAAAGAGTAGTCCCACTCCAGGACAAAGGAGGGAGGGCATCCGTGGAGTCAGAGGAAGTGGTTGATATCCTCAAAGAGTACTTTGCATCGGTATTCACCAAGGACAGGAGCATGACGGATGTTGGGGTTGCGGATGGGTGGCACAGCAGTACAGTGTTTGGGTGGCAAGTTTGCACAGTGGCCGGCACTATTGCTTCACAGCTCCAGGGTCCCAGGTTAGTTTCCCGCTTGGGTCACTGTTCGTGTGGAGTCTGCCCATTCTCCATGTGTCTGCATGGGTTTCCTCCGTGTGCTCTGCATTCTCCCCACAAGCAAAAGATGTGCAGTTTAGAGGGATTAGTCATGATACATTGCCCCTTATTGCCTTAATAGTTAGGACGTGTTCCTGGGTTATCGGGATAAGATCGAGGTGTGGCCTTGAGTATGGTGCTCTTTCCAAAGGCCGGTGCCGACACGATGGGCCGAATGGCCTCCTTGTGCACTGTAAATTATATGATTCTAAGGGTGTGTGAATAATAGAGGATGCGTCAGCATAACGAAGGAGCAAGTGCTGGATATCTATCAATGCACTGTTAGACATGTGCCCTCTGCCGGATGGGATATATTCCAGGGTCATGGGAGTCAAAAGAGGTAAAACCGGGGGATTCCACTGAAAGCTTTGCATTATTTTTGACCACAGGCGAGGTTCCAGAGGACTGGACAATAGCTAAATTCCCTTTGTTTAAGACGGTAAGCAATAATAAACGAGGTAACTATCGCCTGTTGAGCCTGACGTCAATGGCGAGGAAGCTATTGGAGAACTCCCGAGGGACAGGATTTATTCGCATTTGGAACCGAATGGACTTGTTAGTGACAGGCAACATAGTTTTTTTCGGGAGCAGTATTGTCTTATCAACTTCATTTAGTTTTTTTGAGGAGGTGCCAAAATTAATTCATGAGGGATAGGGTGGAGATGTCTACATGGACGTTAGTATGGCGATTCACAATGTCCCTCATGGCAGACTGCTAAAAAATATAAAGTTGCGTGGGAGTCGGGTATGCTAGCTAGATTGTAAAAGAACTGGCTTGGCAACAGGAGAAAGAGAGTAGTAGTGCAAGGGAGTGTTTGAGAATAGAGTTATGTAACTCGTGGTGTTCCACGTGGATCAGTGCTTGGACTATATTTGTTTTTAATATATGCAAATGATGTGGAATAAAACTTCGGTGCTCTGTTTAGCAAGTTTTCAGGGACCACTACGATATACGGGGTTGCAGATAGTGACGGGGTCTGTCAGAGAATACAGGATAATGATAGATCGGAGAGTTTTGCAGAGAAATGACAGGTGCAGTTCAATCCGGACAAATGCGAGGCGATGCATTTTCGAAAATCAAATTCAGGTGTGAATTATTGAGTAAATGGCAGAGCCCTTCAGAGCATTGACATACACTGAGATCTGGGCGTTCAGGTCCATATTTCTATGAAAAATGCAATGCAGGTGGGCAATGCGGTCAAGAAGACAGACAGTCTGCTTGCCTTCATCCACCGGGGTATTGAGGACAATTGATGGCAGATCATGTTACAGTTATATAAAACGTTATTTAGGTCACATTTGGAATATTATGTGCAGTTCTGCTCGCGACTATACCAGATGGGCGTGGTTGGTTTGGAGAAAGTGCAAAGAAGGTGTCCTGGGGTATTGCCTGGTCTGGAGGGAGTTATCCCTGAGGAGAGGTTGCATCAACTCGGATTGTTTCCGTTTGAAAGACGGAGGCTGAAGGGTGACCTGATTGAAGTCTACGAATGTAAGAGAGGTATAGACATGGTGAATAGTCAGAATATTTTTCCCAGGGTGGAAGGCTCAATTACAAGGCCGAGAGGCTCAACGTGAGGGGGGAACGTTCAGGGGAATTGTTTTTCACGGAGACGGGGTTGGGCGCCGGGAACACGGTGCCAGTGGAGGTAGTGGTGCCAGGCCGATAGCAACGTTCAAGACATATCTTGCTCGATACATGAACGGTCTGAGAATGGAGGGACGCAGATCGCTTGGGCAATAAGTGCTAAGTGATAATCAGGAATCTGGATTGGCGCAGGCTTGGAGGGCCGAAGGAACTGTTCCTGTGTTGATATGTTATTTGTTTGTTCTAATTACTGCCCTCACGAATGGGCCGTTTAGAATCTGCTGGGGATACTCTGCGAAGCGATGCATTCCATGGTGTGATGTTAATCTAAAAACAAAAGGAAGGCAGCAGTTGGAGCCAGCTATTAGTTAAGGACCACTGACATATTCCGAGTTTGGATTTGTTGCGAAATGGAGGAAAACCGTACTTTGATGGCCTTCCTATGAATCTGCTTTCAGTGTCTATGTTAATAACCTCGTCCCAAACACCAGTCCGCCCTTGGCACCCTGTAAACTCGTTCCCCAGACACGAACTGGATCCTTCTCATTGATATCCGCCTGAGCTGACAGAGACTCTTCACCATCTTGATATCATATTTGACCCTACGTTGATTTCTGCCCCCATTAATGCATCATTGCTCAGACCAAAAACGTCAATCTCCATGACATCCGCTGACTCCGCCCCTGTCTCAGCCCACCTGTCTTTCCTGCCTCCGCACATGTGTATTTCAACTCTCACCCGGTGGAGAACACATCTGTCACACTGCATCAGAATGAATGTAACAGAATATCCGGTATCCTCAGCCCCAATGCAACCTAAGGCCCATTAATGTCGGAGCTCCATTCTCTAAGAACAAAATTGTGCTCCTCTAAACGAAAGCCAATGAATTGAAAACTGCCTGCATTAAAGAGGAAAATAATTATATTCCGGAACTCTCCATGTGTCATCCCTATCTGTGTTCTGTTCCCGAGCTCCTGAAACCCGCTGATCTCTCTACACCAATATAATTGTGTGCCTTAGAGCTCACTTAGACTTTCCATTACCCTGTAATGAGCTCCTGCAGCTGCGTTGGGACCCTGAGCTCTGGGGTTCGCCCCCTAAAACTCTCCGCTTGAGTCACTCCCCCTTGAAGACCTCCTTCTCGTCACAGTTTTTGCTAATCTCCAATGCCATCTCCATGCTCGGTGTTCAATGGATATTTGCTCCCTTGTGGCGTTTAGGACGAGTTACTGCAGTACTGCCACTGTATAAATAAAATAATGTTTGGTGAGGCCTTTGGATGGGAATGATATTGGTGGACAATTATCACCTTTGTCATGCACTTGACAGTGAGACTATTTCCCTTCATTTCTGCTCAGATGGCATGTGAGAAAATCTCAGGAGTAGAAGAAGCCCATTTCATGGGCGATTCTAACAAGCAATTACACACGAGGTGAGTGTTTTAGATCTGCTAGAGCATCTGAGTTAGTTGTTAATTTCAGACATGAGGGTTATCGGTTTTGCAGTTTATTAGGTACTCCGAGGATAGGCCTCAATTGGACAGTGGAGCAGTTCGAAGACATGCAATGACACCTTTGAATATGCTGTACATATACTTGGAATTGTAACTGCAAACATAAAATGAATACTCATATTTTACAGAACTTCAGCTGTTGCCAACTTGAAAACGACATGCCTCTCTCGTCATCCTCCCCCGGTGTGTGTGAATGGGTGACGTGTCAACAGAAAATACGGAATTTCCGGTCACATTGACAATCAGGTCCTGCATTATCATTGTCAGTGTTGTAGCACGATGGGTTACAATATTCAGATCAATTACCATGGAAAAAAAGGATTGATTAAACAGGACAAGAATTAGTTGTTCAAGGCAGTTTATGAAATTGGAGAGATATGTCGCCACTTACTTTGTGAAACGCTCATTTCAATCAGGAAAATCACTGAAATTGAGAAAATAAGAATGAATAAAAGGAGCATCAACACCATTCCTAGAATTCTCGAAACAATGCCTGTTCCAATGCAGCGCCAAAGTGCCCGTTTCAGAGGCTTTGTTACTAAACACACATCCCGAATTCCCTGATATCCAGGTATTCCTTTTTGACGGCAGGTAAGCATCTGATTTTATTTTCAGCTTTGCTGTTGACATGTCAGGACGTCCATTTCAGTGAAGCAGCTCGCTGTGGAGAAAAAAGTCCCTCTTATGCCCGTTTGTTTCTTGTGCCAATCAGGTTCTATTGAGTATCCTCTGGCTACCCACTATTCTGCACATAAAGATGATTTATCCTTATGCAATCAATAAATATCGATTATGATTTTGAAAACTTGAGTTGAAGCTCATCTGGATGTTCGCTGCTCGGGGGAAGACAAGCCCAGCGGCTCCAACACTGCAGTGCGGATATTGGGGAATAAAAGACACTCGAGTGCCAATGCCTTCAGTCGGAAAGATCGGGATAATTTTTCCCGGGGAAACGGTACCCAAAGATTGGAACTTTCCCCGACAAATTGCAATTGATCCACTGTCAAATACTAATTGTAAATCTCAGTTCAGGAGTTTTTTTTCGAAATTAAATGTATTACCATGTCTTTAGATATAAGAAGTCAAGTAGCTGAGGGGACAGAGTTGCCATAGAGTTTTACAGGATACAGAGAGACCATTCGGTCCAGAGGTTCTGTAGCAGCCGTGTGGCACATATCTATTCTAATTCCATTTTCAGCAATTGGTCCCGTGACTTCTATGTTATGAAGTCTCAAGTGCTCACCTAAATACTTCTTCAATGTTGTGAGGATTCCCACCTCTTCCATCCTTCCAGGCAGTCAGTTTCAGATTCCCACCTTCCTCTGTGTGAATGTGGTATTCCCTCAAATTGCCGCGAAATGACATATTCCTTACGTCATACCCCCTGGATATGTGCCCCTCTACTCGTGGGGAACGTTCCTTCCTGTATACGCTCTCTATGTCGTCAATAATGTTGGGCTGGATCATTCTCTGTAATGTGTCTCTGTCTCTGCCTTTGTCGCAGTCTCTCTGTATGAGTCTGTCTTTGTGTGTTTGTGCCTGTACGTCTCCCAGTGTGAGATTTGGAATTAATAATTAATCGTGGAACACTTCCAATTTTCAGCAACAGGTTCCAACCTTCGAGCACCATTTTCTCGGAGAAACGTTTCCCAGCTTCAGACCTGTCTGTGCGTTTTTGTGCGTGTATGTCTATCTGCGTATCTGTCTCTGCTAGCCTGTGTGATTGTTGTTGTCTCGCTCTCGTTCTGTACATATAGCTCTATGAGTACATAAAAAGCAAGAGGGTAGCCAGGGAAAGGGTTGGCCCATTGAAGTACAGGGGAGGGAAACGATATGTGGAGCCAGAGGAATTGGGCGAGGTATTAAATGAATACTTTGCACCGTAAGAGAAGCAATTTCATTTCATTTCAAGTGGCGGATGTTGAGTCTGGAGAAGGATGAGTAGATAGCCTGGGTCACATTGAGATCCAAAAAAGACGAGGTGTTGGGCGTCTTGAATAATACTAAGTGTCTGATGGGATCTACCCAAGAATTCTGAAGGAGGCAAGAGAGGAAATTGCTGAGCCCTGAACAGAAATCTTTAGATCCTCACTGTCTTCAGGTGATCTCCCGGAGGACTGAATAATAGCCAATGTTGTTCCTTTGTTTGAGAAGGGTAGCACTGAAAATCCAGGGAACTATTCCGTCAGTGGTAGGGAAATTACTGGAGAGAATTCTTCGAGACAGGATCTACTCCCATTTGGAAGCAAGGGGTCGTAATAGCGAGAGGCAGCACGGTTTTGTGAAGGAGATGTCGTGTCTCATTAATTAATAGAGTTTTTCGAGGCGATCACAAGGATAATAGATGCAGGTAGGGCAATGGATGTTGTCTATATGGACTTTAGTAAGGCAGTTGACAAGGTCGCTCATGGCAGGCTGTTACGAAAGGTGAGTCAATCGGGATCAGAGGTGAGCTGGCAAGTTGGATACAGAACTGGCTAGGTCATAGAAGGCAGAGAGTAGCAATGGACGGGTGCCATTCTGATTGGAGGGCTGTGGCTAGTGGTGTTTCGCAGAGATCAGTGCTGGGACCTTTGCTGTTCACAGTAGAAATCAATAATTTGGAGGAAAATGTAACTGCTCTGATTAGTAAGTTTGCGGACGACACAAAGATTTTGGAAATTGCGGATAGCGATGAGGACTGTCAGAGGATACAGCAGGATTTAGATCATTTGGATACTTGGGCGGAGAGAAAGCAGATGGAGTTTAGTCCGGACAGATATGAGGTAATGCATTTTGGAAGGTCTAATACGGGTAAGGAGTTTACAGTGAATGGTAGAACCCTCGAGAGTATTGGCAGTCAGAGAGATCTAGGTGTACAGGTCCACAGGTCACTGAAAGGGGAAACACAGGTGGAAAAGGCAGTCAAGAAGGCATACGGCATGCTTGCCTTCATTAGCTGGGGCATTGAGTATAAAGATTGGCAAGTCATGTTGCAGCTGCGTGGAACCTTGGTTAGGCCACACTTGGAGTGTAGTGTTCAATTCTGGTGGCCACACTACCAGAAGGATGTTGAGGCTTTGGAGAGGATGCAAACGAGATTTACCAGGATTCTGCCTGGTATAGGGGACATTAGCTTTGAGGAGCGGTTGAATAAACTCTGTTTGTTCTCACTGGAACGAAGGAGGTTGAGCGGCGACCTGATAGAGGTCTCCAGGGGCATAGACAGAGTGGATGGTCAGAGACTTTTTCCCAGGATGGAGGGGTCAATTACGAGGGGGCGTAGGTTTAAGGTGCGAGGGTCAAGGTTTAGAGGAGATGTACGAGGCAAGTCTTTTTACACAGAGGGTAGTGGGTGTCTGGAACTCGCTGCCGGAGGAGGTGGTGGAAGCAGGGACGATAGTGACATTTATGTGGCATCTTGCTAAATACATGAATAGGATGGGAATAGAGGGATACGGAGCCAGGAAGTGTAGAAGATTGTAGTTTAGTCGGGCAGCATGGTCGGCACGAGCTTGGAGGGCCGAATGACTGTTCCTGTGCTGTACTTTTCTTTGTTCTTTATACTTTGTTATGAGTCTTTCTGTGTATCTGTCTCTGTTTGCGCTGATGTGCCTTTATATTTCAGTCTTTGCGACAGTCTATGTGCCTCTGTCTTTTTTGTGTGCTCATGGATGTGTCTGTGTGAGTCTATGTGTTAGTTTCTGTCTTTATGTTTGCCCACCTCCATTTGTCCGTTTGTGTGTAACTTTGTTTCTTTGGCTATCTCGGTGAATGTTTCTATGTGTTACCCTTATCTTTCTCTGCGTCATTTGTCTGTCAGTCTCTGTGTATGGGACAGTCTCTTTCTATATGTCCGTCCCTGTGCGCTTACCTCTGTTAATCACTGCATTTCTGTGTGTCTGCCACTATCTGTGTGCCTGCCCCTGTGTCCTTACTTCTGTTTGTCTCTCCCTTTCTGTGTGTCTGTCACTATCTGTGTGTCTGTCGCTGTGTGCTTACCACTGTTAATCTCTGCCTTTCTGTGTGTCTGTCACTTTCTGTGTGCCTGTCCCTGTGTGCTTACCTCTGTAAATCTCTGCCTTTCTGTGTGTCTGTCACTACCTGTGTGTCAGTCCCCGTGTGCTTCCCTCTGTTAATCTCTGCCTTTCTGTGTGTCTGTCACTTTCTGTGTGCCTGTCTGTGTGTACTTACCTCTGTTTGTCGCTGCCATTCTGTGCGCCTGTCACTGTCTGTGTGTCTGCCTCTGTGTGCTTCCCTCTGTTTGTCTCTGCCTTTCTGTGTGTCTGTCACTATCTGTGTGCCTGCCCCTGTGTGCTTACCTCTGTTAATTTCTGCCTTTCTATGTGTCTGTCACCGTCTGTGTGTCTGTCCCTGTGTGTTTACCTCTGTTTGTCTCTGCCTTTCTGTGTGTCTGTCACTGTCTGTGTGTCTGTCTCTGTGTGCTTACCTCTGTTTGTCTCTGCCTTTCTGTGTGTCTGCCACTATCTGTGTGCCTGTCTCTGTGTGCTTACCTCTGCTTGTCTCTGCCTTTCTGTGTGTCTGTCAATTTCTGTGTGCCTGTCCCTGTGTGCTTCCCTCTGTTAATCTCTGCCTTTCTGTGTGTTTGTCACTTTCTGTGTGCCTGTCTCTGTGTGCTTACCTCTGTTTGTCGCTGCCTTTCTGTGTGACTGTCACTTTCAGTATGCCTGTCCCTGTGTGCTTACCTCTGTTTGTCTCTGCCATTCTGTGTGTCAGTCACTAACTGTGTGTCTGTCCCTGTGTGGTTCCCTCTGTTAATCTCTGCCTTTCTGTGTGTCTATCACTATCTGTGTGCCTGTCTCTATGTGCTTCCTCTGTTAATCTCTGCCTTTGTGTGTCTGTCACTTTCTGTGTGTCTGTCCCTGTGTGCTGACCTCTGTTAATCTCTGCATTTCTGTGTGTCTGTCACTTTCAGTATGCCTGTCCCTGTGTGCTTACCTCTGTTAATCTAAGCCTTTCTGTGTGTCTGTCACTAAATGTGTGTCTGTCCCTGTGTGCTTCACTCTATTAATCTCTGCCTTTCTGTGTGCCTGTCACTTTCTGTGTGTCTGTCCCTGTGTACTTACCTCTGTTAATCTCTGCATTTCTGTGTGCCTGCCACTATCTGTGTGCCTGTCCCTGTATGCTTACTTCTGTTTGTCTCTCACATTCAGTGTGTCTGTCACTATCTGTGTGCCTGTAGCTGTGTGCTTACCTCTGTTAATCTCTGCCTTTCTGTGTGTCTGTCACTAACTGTGTGTCTGCTCCTGTGTGCTTACCTCTGTTAATCTCTGCCTTTCTGTGTGCCTGCCACTATCTGTGTGCCTGTCCCTGCGTGCTTACCTCTGTTAATCTCTGCCTTTCTGTGTGCCTGCCACTATCTATGTGCCTGTCCCTGCGTGCTTACCTCTGTTAATCTCTGCCTTTCTGTGTGCCTGCCACTATCTGTGTGCCTGTACCTGTGTGCTTACCTCTGTTAATCTCTGCCTTTCTGTGTGTCTGTCACTAAATGTGTGTCTGTCCCTGTGTGCTTCCCGCTGTTAATCTCTGCCTTTCTGTGTGCCTGTCACTTTCTGTGTGTCTGTCCCTGTGTGCTGACCTCTGTTAATCTCTGAATTTCTGTGTGCCTCCCACTATCTGTGTGCCTGTACCTGTGTGCTTACCTCTGCTAATCTCTGCCTTTCTGTGTGTCTGTCACTAACTGTGTGTCTGTCCCTGTGTGCTTCCCTCTGTTAAACTCTGCCTTTCTGTGTGCCTGTCACTATCTGTGTGCCTGTCCCTGTGTGCTTACGACTGTTTGTCTCTACCTGTCTGTGTGCCTTTCACTTTCTGTGTGCCTGTCCCTGTGTGCTTACCACTGTTAATCGCTGCCTTTCTGTGTATCTGTCAGTATCTGTGTCACTGTCCCTGTGTGCTTACCACTGTTTGTCTCTGCCTTTCTGTGTGTCTGTCACTTTCTGTGTGCCTGTCCCTGTGTGCTTCCCTCTGTTAATCTCTGCTTTTCTGTGTGTCTGTCACTTTCTGTGTGCCTGTCTCTGTGTACTTACCTCTGTTTGTCTCTGCCATTCTGTGTGCCTGTCACTGTCTGTGTGTCTGCCTCTGTGTGCTTCCCTCTGTTTGTCTCTGCCTTTCTGTCTGTCTGTCACTATCTGTGTGCCTGCCCCTGTGTGCTTACCTCTGTTAATTTCTGCCTTTCTATGTGTCTGTCACTGTCTGCGTGTCTGTCCCTGTGTGTTTACCTCTGTTTGTCTCTGCCTTTCTGTGTGTCTGTCACTGTCTGTGAGTCTGTCTCTGTGTGCTTACCTCTGTTTGTCTCTGCCTTTCTGTGTGTCTGCCACTATCTGTGTGCCTGTCTCTGTGTGCTTACCTCTGCTTGTCTCTGCCTTTCTGTGTGTCTGTCACTTTCTGTGTGCCTGTCCCTGTGTGCTTCCCTCTGTTAATCTCTGCCTTTCTGTGTGTCTGTCACTTTCTGTGTGCCTGTCTCTGTGTGCTTACCTCTGTTTGTCGCTGCCTTTCTGTGTGTCTGTCACTTTCAGTATGCCTGTCCCGGTGTGCTTACCTCTGTTTGTCTCTGCCATTCTGTGTGTCAGTCACTAACTGTGTGTCTGTCCCTGTGTGGTTCCCTCTGTTAATCTCTGCCTTTTTGTGTGTCTATCACTATCTGTGTGCCTGTCTCTATGTGCTTCCTCTGTTAATCTCTGCCTTTGTGTGTCTGTCACTTTCTGTGTGTCTGTCCCTGTGTGCTGACCTCTGTTAATCTCTGCATTTCTGTGTGTCTGTCACTTTCTGTGTGCCTGTCTCTGTGTGCTTACCTCTGTTAATCTCTGCCTTTCTGTGTGTCTGTCACTAAATGTGTGTCTGTCCCTGTGTGCTTCACTCTATTAATCTCTGCCTTTCTGTGTGCCTGTCACTTTCTGTGTGTCTGTCCCTGTGTACTTACCTCTGTTAATCTCTGCATTTCTGTGTGCCTGCCACTATCTGTGTGCCTGTCCCTGTGTGCTTACTTCTGTTTGTCTCTCACTTTCAGTGTGTCTGTCACTATCTGTGTGCCTGTAGCTGTGTGCTTACCTCTGTTAATCTCTGCCTTTCGGTGTTTCTGTCACTAACTGTGTGTCTGCTCCTGTGTGCTTACCTCTGTTAATCTCTGCCTTTCTGTGTGCCTGCCACTATCTGTGTGCCTGTCCCTGCGTGCTTACCTCTGTTAATCTCTGCGTTTCTGTGTGCCTGCCACTATCTGTGTGCCTTTCCCTGCGTGCTTACCTCTGTTAATCTCTGAATTTCTGTGTGCCTCCCACTATCTGTGTGCCTGTACCTGTGTGCTTACCTCTGCTAATCTCTGCCTTCCTGTGTGTCTGTCACTAACTGTGTGTCTGTCCCTGTGTGCTTCCCTCTGTTAAACTCTGCCTTTCTGTGTGCCTGTCACTATCTGTGTGCCTGTCCCTGTGTGCTTACGACTGTTTGTCTCTACCTGTCTGTGTGCCTTTCACTTTCTGTGTGCCTGTCCCTGTGTGCTTACCACTGTTTGTCTCTGCCTTTTTGTGTGTCTGTCACTAACTGTGTGTCTGTCCCTGTGTGCTTACCTCTGCTAATCTCTACCTTTTTGTGTGTCTGTCACTTTCTGTGTGCCTGTCACTGTGTACTGGCCTCTGTTTGTCTCTTCCTTTAAGTATGTCTGTCACTATCTGTGTGTCTGTCCCTGTGTGCTTACCTCTCTTAATATCTGCCTTTCTGTGTGTCTGTCACTTTCTGTGTGACTGTCCCTGTGTGCTTACCTCTGTTTGTCTCTGCCTTTCTGTCTGCCTGTCACTATCTATGTGCCTGTCTCTGAGTGCTTCCCTCTGTTTGTCTCTGCCTTTCTGTGTGTCTGTCACGATCTGGCTGCCTGTCCCTGTGTGCTTCCCTCTGTTTGTCTCGGACCTTCTGTGTGCCTGTCTCTGTGTGCTTCCCTCTGTTAATCTCTGCCTTTCTGTATGTCTGTCACTAACTGTGTGTCTGTCCCTGTGTGCTTCCCTCTGTTAATCTCTGCCTTTCTGTGTGCCTGTCACTTTCTGTGTGTCTGTCCTGTGTGCTTACCTCTGTTAATCTCTGCATTTCTGTGTGCCTGCCACTATCTGTGTGCCTGTCCCTGTGTGCTTACTTCTGTTTGTCTCTCCCTTTCAGTGTCTGTCACTATCTGTGTGCCTGTACCTGTGTGCTTATCTCTGTTAATCTCTGCCTTTCTGTGTGTCTGTCACTATATGTGTGCCTGTCCCTGTGTGCTTACCTCTGTTTGTCTCTGCATTTCTGTGTGTCTGCCACTGTCTGTGTGTCTGTCCCTTAGTGCTTCGCTCTGTTTGTCTCTGCCTTTCTGTGTGTCTGTCACTTTCTGTGTGCCAGTCCCTGTGTGCTTCCCTCTGTTTGTCTCTGCCTTTCTGTGTGTCTGTCACTATCTGTGTCCCAGTCCCTGTGTGCTTCCCTCTGTTATTCTCTGCCTTTCTGTCTGTCTGTCACTATCTGTGTGCCTGTTCCTGTGTGCTTCCCTCTGTTAATCTCTGCCTTTCTGTGTGCCTGTCCCTGTGTGCTTACCTCTGTTTGCCTTTGTCTTTCTGTGTGTCTGTCACTATCTGTGTGCCTGTCCTATGTGCTTCCCTCTGTTTGTCTCTGCCTTTCTGTGTGTCTGTCACTTTCTGTGTGCCTGTCTCTGTGTGCTTACCTCTGTTTGTCGCTGCCTTTCTGTGTGTCTGTCACTTTCAGTATGCCTGTCCCTGTGTGCTTACCTCTGTTTGTCTCTGCCATTCTGTGTGTCAGTCACTAACTGTGTGTCTGTCCCTGTGTGGTTCCCTCTGTTAATCTCTGCCTTTCTGTGTGTCTATCACTATCTGTGTGCCTGTCTCTATGTGCTTCCTCTGTTAATCTCTGCCTTTGTGTGTCTGTCACTTTCTGTGTGTCTGTCCCTGTGTGCTGACCTCTGTTAATCTCTGCATTTCTGTGTGTCTGTCACTTTCTGTGTGCCTGTCTCTGTGTGCTTACCTCTGTTAATCTCTGCCTTTCTGTGTATCTGTCACTAAATGTGTGTCTGTCCCTGTGTGCTTCACTCTATTAATCTCTGCCTTTCTGTGTGCCTGTCACTTTCTGTGTGTCTGTCCCTGTGTACTTACCTCTGTTAATCTCTGCATTTCTGTGTGCCTGCCACTATCTGTGTGCCTGTCCCTGTGTGCTTACTTCTGTTTGTCTCTCACTTTCAGTGTGTCTGTCACTATATGTGTGCCTGTAGCTGTGTGCTTACCTCTGTTAATCTCTGCCTTTCTGTGTGTCTGTCACTAACTGTGTGTCTGCTCCTGTGTGCTTATCTCTGTTAATCTCTGCCTTTCTGTGTGCCTGCCACTATCTGTGTGCCTGTCCCTGCGTGCTTACCTCTGTTAATCTCTGGCTTTCTGTGTGCCTGCCACTATCTGTGTGCCTGTCCCTGCGTGCTTACCTCTGTTAATCTCTGCCTTTCTGTGTGCCTGCCACTATCTGTGTGCCTGTACCTGTGTGCTTACCTCTGCTAATCTCTGCCTTTCTGTGTGTCTGTCACTAACTGTGTGTCTGTCCCTGTGTGCTTCCCTCTGTTAAACTCTGCCTTTCTGTGTGCCTGTCACTATATGTGTGCCTGTCCCTGTGTGCTTACGACTGTTTGTCTCTACCTGTCTGTGTGCCTTTTACTTTCTGTGTGCCTGTCCCTGTGTGCTTACCACTGTTTGTCTCTGCCTTTTTGTGTGTCTGTCACTAACTGTGTGTCTGTCCCTGTGTGCTTACCTCTGCTAATCTCTGCCTTTTTGTGTGTCTGTCACTTTCTGTGTGCCTGTCACTGTGTGCTGGCCTCTGTTTTTCTCTTCCTTTAAGTATGTCTGTCACTATCTGTGTGTCTGTCCCTGTGTGCTTACCTCTCTTAATATCTGCCTTTCTGTGTGTCTGTCACTTTCTGTGTGACTGTCCCTGTGTGCTTACCTCTGTTTGTCTCTGCATTTCTGTCTGCCTGTCACTATCTATGTGCCTGTCTCTGAGTGCTTCCCTCTGTTTGTCTCTGCCTTTCTGTGTGTCTGTCACGATCTGGCTGCCTGTCCCTGTGTGCTTCCCTCTGTTTGTCTCGGCCCTTCTGTGTGCCTGTCTCTGTGTGCTTCCCTCTGTTAATCTCTGCCTTTCTGTATGTCTGTCACTAACTGTGTGTCTGTCCCTGTGTGCTTCCCTCTGTTAATCTCTGCCTTTCTGTGTGCCTGCCACTATCAGTGTGCCTGTCCCTGTGTGCTTACTTCTGTTTGTCTCTCCCTTTCAGTGTCTGTCACTATCTGTGTGCCTGTACCTGTGTGCTTATCTCTGTTTGTCTCTGCATTTCTGTGTGTCTGCCACTGTCTGTGTGTCTGTCCCTTAGTGCTTCCCTTTGTTTGTCTCTGCCTTTCTGTGTGTCTGTCACTTTCTGTGTGCCAGTCCCTGTGTGCTTCCCTCTGTTTGTCTCTGCCTTTCTGTGTGTCTGTCACTATATGTGTGCCTGTCCCTGTGTGCTTACCTCTGTTTGTCTCTGCATTTCTGTGTGTCTGCCACTGTCTGTGTGTCTGTCCCTTAGTGCTTCCCTTTGTTTGTCTCTGCCTTTCTGTGTGTCTGTCACTTTCTGTGTGCCAGTCCCTGTGTGCTTCCCTCTGTTTGTCTCTGCCTTTCTGTGTGTCTGTCACTTTCTGTGTCCCAGTCCCTGTGTGCTTCCCTCTGTTATTCTCTGCCTTTCTGTCTGTCTGTCACTATCTGTGTGCCTGTTCCTGTGTGCTTCCCTCTGTTAATCTCTGCCTTTCTGTGTGCCTGTCCCTGTGTGCTTACCTCTTTTTGCCTCTGTCTTTCTGTGTGTCTGTCACTATCTGTGTGCCTGTCCTATGTGCTTCCCTCTGTTTGTCTCTGCCTTTCTGTGTGTCTGTCACTATCTGTGTGCCTGTCCCTGTGTGCTTATCTCTGTTAATCTCTGCCTTTCGGTGTGTCTGTCACTTTCATTGTGCCAGTCCCTGTGTGCTTATCTCTGTTAATCTCTGCATTTCTGTGTGCCTGCCACTATCTGTGTGCCGGTCCCTGTGTGCTTACTTCTGTTTGTCTCTCCCTTTCAGTGTCTATCACTATCTGTGTGCCTGTACCTGTGTGCTTATCTCTGTTAATCTCTGCCTTTCTGTGTGTATGTCACTATATGTGTGCCTGTCCCTGTGTGCTTACCTCTGTTTGTCTCTGCATTTCTGTGTGTCTGCCACTGTCTGTGTGTCTGTCCCTTAGTGCTTCCCTCTGTTTGTCTCTGCCTGTCTGTGAGTCTGTCACTTTCTGTGTGCCAGTCCCTGTGTGCTTCCCTCTGTTTGTCTCTGCCTTTCTGTGTGTCTGTCACTACCTGTGTCCCAGTCCCTGTGTGCTTCCCTCTGTTATTCTCTGCCTTTCTGTCTGTCTGTCACTATCTGTGTGCCTGTTCCTGTGTGCTTCACTCTGTTAATCTCTGCCTTTCTGTGTGCCTGTCCCTGTGTGCTTACCTCTGATTGCCTCTGTCTTTCTGTGTGTCTGTCACTATCTGTGTGCCTGTCCCTGTGTGCTTATCTCTGTTAATCTCTGCCTTTCGGTGTGTCTGTCACTTTCATTGTGCCAGTCCCTGCGTGCTTACCTCTGTTAATCTCTGCCTTTCTGTGTGCCTGTCACTTTCTGTGTGTCTGTCCCTGTGTGCTTACCTCTGTTAATCTCTGAATTTCTGTGTGCCTCCCACTATCTGTGTGCCTGTACGTGTGTGCTTACCTCTGCTAATCTCTGCCTTTCTGTGTGTCTGTCACTAACTGTGTGTCTGTCCCTGTGTGCTTCCCTCTGTTAAACTCGGCCTTTCTGTGTGCCTGTCACTATCTGTGTGCCTGTCCCTGTGTGCTTACGACTGTTTGTCTCTACCTGTCTGTGTGCCTTTCACTTTCTGTGTGCGTGTCCCTGTGTGCTTACCACTGTTTGTCTCTGCCTTTTTGTGTGTCTGTCACTAACTGTGTGTCTGTCCCTGTGTGCGTACCTCTGCTAATCTCTGCCTTTTTGTGTGTCTGTCACTTTCTGTGTGCCTGTCACTGTGTGCTGGCCTCTGTTTGTCTCTTCCTTTAAGTATGTCTGTCACTATCTGTGTATCTGTCCCTGTGTGCTTACCTCTCTTAATATCTGCCTTTCTGTGTGTCTGTCACTTTCTGTGTGACTGTCCCTGTGTGCTTACCTCTGTTTGTCTCTGCCTTTCTGTCTGCCTGTCACTATCTGGCTGCCTGTCCCTGTGTGCTTCCCTCTGTTTGTCTCGGCCCTTCTGTGTGCCTGTCTCTGTGTGCTTCCCTCTGTTAATCTCTGCCTTTCTGTGTGTCTGTCGTGTCTGTCACTAAGTGTGTGTCTGTCCCTGTGTGCTTCCCTCTGTTAATCTCTGCCTTTCTGTGTGCCTGTCACTTTCTGTGTGTCTGTCCCTGTGTGCTTCCCTCTGTTAATCTCTGCATTTCTGTGTGCCTGCCACTATCTGTGTGCCTGTCCCTGTGTGCTTACTTCTGTTTGTCTCTCCCTTTCAGTGTCTGTCACTATCTGTGTGCCTGTACCTGTGTGCTTATCTCTGTTAATCTCTGCCTTTCTGTGTGTCTGTCACTATATGTGTGCCTGTCCCTGTGTGCTTACCTCTGTTTGTCTCTGCCTTTCTGTGTGTCTGTCACTTTCTATGTGCCAGTCCCTGTGTGCTTCCCTCTGTTTGTCTCTGCCTTTCTGTGTGTCTGTCACTATCTGTGTCCCAGTCCCTGTGTGCTTCCCTCTGTTATTCTCTGCCTTTCTGTCTGTCTGTCTCTATCTGTGTGCCTGTTCCTGTGTGCTTCACTCTGTTAATCTCCGCCTTTCTGTGTGCCTGTCCCTGTGTGCTTACCTCTGTTTGCCTCTGTCTTTCTGTGTGTCTGTCACTATCTGTGTGCCTGTCCTATGTGCTTCCCTCTGTTTGTCTCTGCCTTTCTGTGTGTCTGTCACTATCTGTGTGCCTGTCCCTGTGTGTTTACCTCTGTTAATCTCTGCCTTTCTGTGTGCCTGCCACTATCTGTGTGCCTGTCCCTGCGTGCTTACCTCTGTTAATCTCTGCCTTTCTGTGTGCCTGCCACTATCTGTGTGCCTGTCCCTGCGTGCTTACCTCTGTTAATCTCTGCCTTTCTGTGTGCCTGCCACTATCTGTGTGCCTGTACCTGTGTGCTTACCTCTGCTAATCTCTGCCTTTCTGTGTGTCTGTCACTAACTGTGTGTCTGTCCCTGTGTGCTTCCCTCTGTTAAACTCTGCCTTTCTGTGTGCCTGTCACTATATGTGTGCCTGTCCCTGTGTGCTTACGACTGTTTGTCTCTACCTGTCTGTGTGCCTTTTACTTTCTGTGTGCCTGTCCCTGTGTGCTTACCACTGTTTGTCTCTGCCTTTTTGTGTGTCTGTCACTAACTGTGTGTCTGTCCCTGTGTGCTTACCTCTGCTAATCTCTGCCTTTTTGTGTGTCTGTCACTTTCTGTGTGCCTGTCACTGTGTGCTGGCCTCTGTTTTTCTCTTCCTTTAAGTATGTCTGTCACTATCTGTGTGTCTGTCCCTGTGTGCTTACCTCTCTTAATATCTGCCTTTCTGTGTGTCTGTCACTTTCTGTGTGACTGTCCCTGTGTGCTTACCTCTGTTTGTCTCTGCATTTCTGTCTGCCTGTCACTATCTATGTGCCTGTCTCTGAGTGCTTCCCTCTGTTTGTCTCTGCCTTTCTGTGTGTCTGTCACGATCTGGCTGCCTGTCCCTGTGTGCTTCCCTCTGTTTGTCTCGGCCCTTCTGTGTGCCTGTCTCTGTGTGCTTCCCTCTGTTAATCTCTGCCTTTCTGTATGTCTGTCACTAACTGTGTGTCTGTCCCTGTGTGCTTCTCTCTGTTAATCTCTGCCTTTCTGTGTGTCTGTCACTATATGTGTGCCTGTCCCTGTGTGCTTACCTCTGTTTGTCTCTGCATTTCTGTGTGTCTGCCACTGTCTGTGTGTCTGTCCCTTAGTGCTTCCCTTTGTTTGTCTCTGCCTTTCTGTGTGTCTGTCACTTTCTGTGTGCCAGTCCCTGTGTGCTTCCCTCTGTTTGTCTCTGCCTTTCTGTGTGTCTGTCACTATCTGTGTCCCAGTCCCTGTGTGCTTCCCTCTGTTATTCTCTGCCTTTCTGTCTGTCTGTCACTATCTGTGTGCCTGTTCCTGTGTGCTTCCCTCTGTTAATCTCTGCCTTTCTGTGTGCCTGTCCCTGTGTGCTTACCTCTTTTTGCCTCTGTCTTTCTGTGTGTCTGTCACTATCTGTGTGCCTGTCCTATGTGCTTCCCTCTGTTTGTCTCTGCCTTTCTGTGTGTCTGTCACTATCTGTGTGCCTGTCCCTGTGTGCTTATCTCTGTTAATCTCTGCCTTTCGGTGTGTCTGTCACTTTCATTGTGCCAGTCCCTGTGTGCTTATCTCTGTTAATCTCTGCATTTCTGTGTGCCTGCCACTATCTGTGTGCCGGTCCCTGTGTGCTTACTTCTGTTTGTCTCTCCCTTTCAGTGTCTATCACTATCTGTGTGCCTGTACCTGTGTGCTTATCTCTGTTAATCTCTGCCTTTCTGTGTGTATGTCACTATATGTGTGCCTGTCCCTGTGTGCTTACCTCTGTTTGTCTCTGCATTTCTGTGTGTCTGCCACTGTCTGTGTGTCTGTCCCTTAGTGCTTCCCTCTGTTTGTCTCTGCCTGTCTGTGAGTCTGTCACTTTCTGTGTGCCAGTCCCTGTGTGCTTCCCTCTGTTTGTCTCTGCCTTTCTGTGTGTCTGTCACTACCTGTGTCCCAGTCCCTGTGTGCTTCCCTCTGTTATTCTCTGCCTTTCTGTCTGTCTGTCACTATCTGTGTGCCTGTTCCTGTGTGCTTCACTCTGTTAATCTCTGCCTTTCTGTGTGCCTGTCCCTGTGTGCTTACCTCTGATTGCCTCTGTCTTTCTGTGTGTCTGTCACTATCTGTGTGCCTGTCCGATGTGCTTCCCTCTGTTTGTCTCTGCCATTCTGTGTGTCTGTCACTATCTGTGTGCCTGTCCCTGTGTGCTTATCTCTGTTAATCTCTGCCTTTCGGTGTGTCTGTCACTTTCATTGTGCCAGTCCCTGCGTGCTTACCTCTGTTAATCTCTGCCTTTCTGTGTGCCTGTCACTTTCTGTGTGTCTGTCCCTGTGTGCTTACCTCTGTTAATCTCTGAATTTCTGTGTGCCTCCCACTATCTGTGTGCCTGTACGTGTGTGCTTACCTCTGCTAATCTCTGCCTTTCTGTGTGTCTGTCACTAACTGTGTGTCTGTCCCTGTGTGCTTCCCTCTGTTAAACTCGGCCTTTCTGTGTGCCTGTCACTATCTGTGTGCCTGTCCCTGTGTGCTTACGACTGTTTGTCTCTACCTGTCTGTGTGCCTTTCACTTTCTGTGTGCGTGTCCCTGTGTGCTTACCACTGTTTGTCTCTGCCTTTTTGTGTGTCTGTCACTAACTGTGTGTCTGTCCCTGTGTGCGTACCTCTGCTAATCTCTGCCTTTTTGTGTGTCTGTCACTTTCTGTGTGCCTGTCACTGTGTGCTGGCCTCTGTTTGTCTCTTCCTTTAAGTATGTCTGTCACTATCTGTGTATCTGTCCCTGTGTGCTTACCTCTCTTAATATCTGCCTTTCTGTGTGTCTGTCACTTTCTGTGTGACTGTCCCTGTGTGCTTACCTCTGTTTGTCTCTGCCTTTCTGTCTGCCTGTCACTATCTGGCTGCCTGTCCCTGTGTGCTTCCCTCTGTTTGTCTCGGCCCTTCTGTGTGCCTGTCTCTGTGTGCTTCCCTCTGTTAATCTCTGCCTTTCTGTGTGTCTGTCGTGTCTGTCACTAAGTGTGTGTCTGTCCCTGTGTGCTTCCCTCTGTTAATCTCTGCCTTTCTGTGTGCCTGTCACTTTCTGTGTGTCTGTCCCTGTGTGCTTCCCTCTGTTAATCTCTGCATTTCTGTGTGCCTGCCACTATCTGTGTGCCTGTCCCTGTGTGCTTACTTCTGTTTGTCTCTCCCTTTCAGTGTCTGTCACTATCTGTGTGCCTGTACCTGTGTGCTTATCTCTGTTAATCTCTGCCTTTCTGTGTGTCTGTCACTATCTGTGTCCCAGTCCCTGTGTGCTTCCCTCTGTTATTCTCTGCCTTTCTGTCTGTCTGTCACTATCTGTGTGCCTGTTCCTGTGTGCTTCACTCTGTTAATCTCCGCCTTTCTGTGTGCCTGTCCCTGTGTGCTTACCTCTGTTTGCCTCTGTCTTTCTGTGTGTCTGTCACTATCTGTGTGCCTGTCCTATGTGCTTCCCTCTGTTTGTCTCTGCCTTTCTGTGTGTCTGTCACTATCTGTGTGCCTGTCCCTGTGTGCTTATCTCTGTTAATCTCTGCCTTTCGGTGTGTCTGTCACTTTCATTGTGCCAGTCCCTGCGTGCTTACCTCTGTTAATCTCTGCCTTTCTGTGTGCCTGTCACTTTCTGTGTGTCTGTCCCTGTGTGCTTACCTCTGTTAATCTCTGAATTTCTGTGTGCCTCCCACTATCTGTGTGCCTGTACCTGTGTGCTTACCTCTGCTAATCTCTGCCTTTCTGTGTGTCTGTCACTAACTGTGCGTCTGTCCCTGTGTGCTTCCCTCTGTTAAACTCGGCCTTTCTGTGTGCCTGTCACTATCTGTGTGCCTGTCCCTGTGTGCTTACGACTGTTTGTCTCTACCTGTCTGTGTGCCTTTCACTTTCTGTGTGCCTGTCCCTGTGTGCTTACCACTGTTTGTCTCTGCCTTTTTGTGTGTCTGTCACTAACTGTGTGTCTGTCCCTGTTTGCGTACCTCTGCTAATCTCTGCCTTTTTGTGTGCCTGTCACTTTGTGCTGGCCTCTGTTTGTCTCTTCCTTTAAGTATGTCTGTCACTCTCTGTGTATCTGTCCCTGTGTGCTTACCTCTCTTAATATCTGCCTTTCTGTGTGTCTGTCACTATCTGTGTGCCTGTCTCTGTGTGCTTCCCTCTGTTAATCTCTGCCTTTCTGTGTGTCTGTCGTGTCTGTCACTATCTGTGTGCCTGTCCCTGTGTGCTTCCCTCTGTTAATCTCTGCCTCTCTGTGTGCCTGTCACTTTCTGTGTGTCTGTCCCTGTGTGCTTACCTCTGTTAATCTCTGCATTTCTGTGTGCCTGCCACTATCTGTGTGCCTGTCCCTGTGTGCTTACTTCTGTTTGTCTCTTCCTTTCAGTGTCTGTCACTATCTGTGTGCCTGTTCCTGTGTGCTTATCTCTGTTAATCTCTGCCTTTCTTTGTGTCTGTCACTATATGTGTGCCTGTCCCTGTGTGCTTACCTCTGTTTGTCTCTGCATTTCTGTGTGTCTGCCACTGTCTGTGTGTCTGTCCCTTCGTGCTTCCCTCTGTTTGTCTCTGCCTTTCTGTGTGTCTGTCACTTTCTGTGTGCCAGTCCCTGTGTGCTTCCCTCTGTTTGTCTCTGCCTTTCTGTGTGTCTGTCACTATCTGTGTCCCAGTCCCTGTGTGCTTCCCTCTGTTATTCCCTGCCTTTCTGTCTGTCTGTCACTATCTGTGTGCCTGTTCCTGTGTGCTTCCCTCTGTTAATCTCTGCCTTTCTGTGTGCCTGTCCCTGTGTGCTTACCTCTGTTTGCCTCTGCCTTTCTGTGTGTCTGTCACTATCTGTGTGCCTGTCCTATGTGCTTCCCTCTGTTTGTCTCTGCCTTTCTGTGTGTCTGCCACTATCTGTGTGCCTGTCCCTGTGTGCTTATCTCTGTTAATCTCTGCCTTTCGGTGTGTCTGTCACTTTCATTGTGCCAGTCCCTGCGTGCTTACCTCTGTTAATCTCTGCATTTCTGTGTGTCTGTCACTATATGTGTGCCTGTCCCTGTGTGCTTACCTCTGTTTGTCTCTGCATTTCTGTGTGTCTGCCACTGTCTGTGTGTCTGTCCCTTAGTGCTTCCCTCTGTTTGTCTCTGCCTTTCTGTGTGTCTGTCACTTTCTGTGTGCCAGACCCTGTGTGCTTCCCTCTGTTTGTCTCTGCCTTTCTGTGTGTCTGTCACTATCTGTGTCCCAGTTCCTGTGTGCTTCCCTCTGTTATTCTCTGCCTTTCTGTCTGTCTGTCACTATCTGTGTGCCTGTTCCTGTGTGCTTCACTCTGTTAATCTCTGCCTTTCTGTGTGCCTGTCCCTGTGTGCTTACCTCTGATTGCCTCTGTCTTTCTGTGTGTCTGTCACTATCTGTGTGCCTGTCCGATGTGCTTCCCTCTGTTTGTCTCTGCCATTCTGTGTGTCTGTCACTATCTGTGTGCCTGTCCCTGTGTGCTTATCTCTGTTAATCTCTGCCTTTCGGTGTGTCTGTCACTTTCATTGTGCCAGTCCCTGCGTGCTTACCTCTGTTAATCTCTGCCTTTCTGTGTGCCTGTCACTTTCTGTGTGTCTGTCCCTGTGTGCTTACCTCTGTTAATCTCTGAATTTCTGTGTGCCTCCCACTATCTGTGTGCCTGTACCTGTGTGCTTACCTCTGCTAATCTCTGCCTTTCTGTGTGTCTGTCACTAACTGTGCGTCTGTCCCTGTGTGCTTCCCTCTGTTAAACTCGGCCTTTCTGTGTGCCTGTCACTATCTGTGTGCCTGTCCCTGTGTGCTTACGACTGTTTGTCTCTACCTGTCTGTGTGCCTTTCACTTTCTGTGTGCCTGTCCCTGTGTGCTTACCACTGTTTGTCTCTGCCTTTTTGTGTGTCTGTCACTAACTGTGTGTCTGTCCCTGTTTGCGTACCTCTGCTAATCTCTGCCTTTTTGTGTGCCTGTCACTTTGTGCTGGCCTCTGTTTGTCTCTTCCTTTAAGTATGTCTGTCACTCTCTGTGTATCTGTCCCTGTGTGCTTACCTCTCTTAATATCTGCCTTTCTGTGTGTCTGTCACTATCTGTGTGCCTGTCTCTGTGTGCTTCCCTCTGTTAATCTCTGCCTTTCTGTGTGTCTGTCGTGTCTGTCACTATCTGTGTGCCTGTCCCTGTGTGCTTCCCTCTGTTAATCTCTGCCTCTCTGTGTGCCTGTCACTTTCTGTGTGTCTGTCCCTGTGTGCTTACCTCTGTTAATCTCTGCATTTCTGTGTGCCTGCCACTATCTGTGTGCCTGTCCCTGTGTGCTTACTTCTGTTTGTCTCTTCCTTTCAGTGTCTGTCACTATCTGTGTGCCTGTTCCTGTGTGCTTATCTCTGTTAATCTCTGCCTTTCTTTGTGTCTGTCACTATATGTGTGCCTGTCCCTGTGTGCTTACCTCTGTTTGTCTCTGCATTTCTGTGTGTCTGCCACTGTCTGTGTGTCTGTCCCTTCGTGCTTCCCTCTGTTTGTCTCTGCCTTTCTGTGTGTCTGTCACTTTCTGTGTGCCAGTCCCTGTGTGCTTCCCTCTGTTTGTCTCTGCCTTTCTGTGTGTCTGTCACTATCTGTGTCCCAGT
Organism: Scyliorhinus torazame; assembly: GCF_047496885.1. Classification (NCBI taxonomy): domain Eukaryota; kingdom Metazoa; phylum Chordata; class Chondrichthyes; order Carcharhiniformes; family Scyliorhinidae; genus Scyliorhinus; species Scyliorhinus torazame. The sequence goes on from NC_092729.1 coordinate 65,717,713, forward strand.
CCCTGTGTGCTTCCCTCTGTTATTCCCTGCCTTTCTGTCTGTCTGTCACTATCTGTGTGCCTGTTCCTGTGTGCTTCCCTCTGTTAATCTCTGCCTTTCTGTGTGCCTGTCCCTGTGTGCTTACCTCTGTTTGCCTCTGCCTTTCTGTGTGTCTGTCACTATCTGTGTGCCTGTCCTATGTGCTTCCCTCTGTTTGTCTCTGCCTTTCTGTGTGTCTGCCACTATCTGTGTGCCTGTCCCTGTGTGCTTATCTCTGTTAATCTCTGCCTTTCGGTGTGTCTGTCACTTTCATTGTGCCAGTCCCTGCGTGCTTACCTCTGTTAATCTCTGCATTTCTGTGTGTCTGTCACTATATGTGTGCCTGTCCCTGTGTGCTTACCTCTGTTTGTCTCTGCATTTCTGTGTGTCTGCCACTGTCTGTGTGTCTGTCCCTTAGTGCTTCCCTCTGTTTGTCTCTGCCTTTCTGTGTGTCTGTCACTTTCTGTGTGCCAGACCCTGTGTGCTTCCCTCTGTTTGTCTCTGCCTTTCTGTGTGTCTGTCACTATCTGTGTCCCAGTCCCTGTGTGCTTCCCTCTGTTATTCTCTGCCTTTCTGTCTGTCTGTCACTATCTGTGTGCCTGTTCCTGTGTGCTTCACTCTGTTAATCTCTGCCTTTCTGTGTGCCTGTCCCTGTGTGCTTACCTCTGATTGCCTCTGTCTTTCTGTGTGTCTGTCACTATCTGTGTGCCTGTCCGATGTGCTTCCCTCTGTTTGTCTCTGCCATTCTGTGTGTCTGTCACTATCTGTGTGCCTGTCCCTGTGTGCTTATCTCTGTTAATCTCTGCCTTTCGGTGTGTCTGTCACTTTCATTGTGCCAGTCCCTGCGTGCTTACCTCTGTTAATCTCTGCCTTTCTGTGTGCCTGTCACTTTCTGTGTGTCTGTCCCTGTGTGCTTACCTCTGTTAATCTCTGAATTTCTGTGTGCCTCCCACTATCTGTGTGCCTGTACGTGTGTGCTTACCTCTGCTAATCTCTGCCTTTCTGTGTGTCTGTCACTAACTGTGTGTCTGTCCCTGTGTGCTTCCCTCTGTTAAACTCGGCCTTTCTGTGTGCCTGTCACTATCTGTGTGCCTGTCCCTGTGTGCTTACGACTGTTTGTCTCTACCTGTCTGTGTGCCTTTCACTTTCTGTGTGCGTGTCCCTGTGTGCTTACCACTGTTTGTCTCTGCCTTTTTGTGTGTCTGTCACTAACTGTGTGTCTGTCCCTGTGTGCGTACCTCTGCTAATCTCTGCCTTTTTGTGTGTCTGTCACTTTCTGTGTGCCTGTCACTGTGTGCTGGCCTCTGTTTGTCTCTTCCTTTAAGTATGTCTGTCACTATCTGTGTATCTGTCCCTGTGTGCTTACCTCTCTTAATATCTGCCTTTCTGTGTGTCTGTCACTTTCTGTGTGACTGTCCCTGTGTGCTTACCTCTGTTTGTCTCTGCCTTTCTGTCTGCCTGTCACTATCTGGCTGCCTGTCCCTGTGTGCTTCCCTCTGTTTGTCTCGGCCCTTCTGTGTGCCTGTCTCTGTGTGCTTCCCTCTGTTAATCTCTGCCTTTCTGTGTGTCTGTCGTGTCTGTCACTAAGTGTGTGTCTTTCCCTGTGTGCTTCCCTCTGTTAATCTCTGCCTTTCTGTGTGCCTGTCACTTTCTGTGTGTCTGTCCCTGTGTGCTTCCCTCTGTTAATCTCTGCATTTCTGTGTGCCTGCCACTATCTGTGTGCCTGTCCCTGTGTGCTTACTTCTGTTTGTCTCTCCCTTTCAGTGTCTGTCACTATCTGTGTGCCTGTACCTGTGTGCTTATCTCTGTTAATCTCTGCCTTTCTGTGTGTCTGTCACTATCTGTGTCCCAGTCCCTGTGTGCTTCCCTCTGTTATTCTCTGCCTTTCTGTCTGTCTGTCACTATCTGTGTGCCTGTTCCTGTGTGCTTCACTCTGTTAATCTCCGCCTTTCTGTGTGCCTGTCCCTGTGTGCTTACCTCTGTTTGCCTCTGTCTTTCTGTGTGTCTGTCACTATCTGTGTGCCTGTCCTATGTGCTTCCCTCTGTTTGTCTCTGCCTTTCTGTGTGTCTGTCACTATCTGTGTGCCTGTCCCTGTGTGCTTATCTCTGTTAATCTCTGCCTTTCGGTGTGTCTGTCACTTTCATTGTGCCAGTCCCTGCGTGCTTACCTCTGTTAATCTCTGCCTTTCTGTGTGCCTGTCACTTTCTGTGTGTCTGTCCCTGTGTGCTTACCTCTGTTAATCTCTGAATTTCTGTGTGCCTCCCACTATCTGTGTGCCTGTACCTGTGTGCTTACCTCTGCTAATCTCTGCCTTTCTGTGTGTCTGTCACTAACTGTGCGTCTGTCCCTGTGTGCTTCCCTCTGTTAAACTCGGCCTTTCTGTGTGCCTGTCACTATCTGTGTGCCTGTCCCTGTGTGCTTACGACTGTTTGTCTCTACCTGTCTGTGTGCCTTTCACTTTCTGTGTGCCTGTCCCTGTGTGCTTACCACTGTTTGTCTCTGCCTTTTTGTGTGTCTGTCACTAAATGTGTGTCTGTCCCTGTTTGCGTACCTCTGCTAATCTCTGCCTTTTTGTGTGCCTGTCACTGTGTGCTGGCCTCTGTTTGTCTCTTCCTTTAAGTATGTCTGTCACTCTCTGTGTATCTGTCCCTGTGTGCTTACCTCTCTTAATATCTGCCTTTCTGTGTGTCTGTCACTTTCTGTGTGACTGTCCCTGTGTGCTTACCTCTGTTTGTCTCTGCCTTTCTGTCTGCCTGTCACTATCTGGCTGCCTGTCCCTGTGTGCTTCCCTCTGTTTGTCTCGGCCCTTCTGTGTGCCTGTCTCTGTGTGCTTCCCTCTGTTAATCTCTGCCTTTCTGTGTGTCTGTCGTGTCTGTCACTAAGTGTGTGTCTGTCCCTGTGTGCTTCCCTCTGTTAATCTCTCCCTTTCTCTGTGCCTGTCACTTTCTGTGTGTCTGTCCCTGTGTGCTTCCCTCTGTTAATCTCTGCATTTCTGTGTGCCTGCCACTATCTGTGTGCCTGTCCCTGTGTGCTTACTTCTGTTTGTCTCTCCCTTTCAGTGTCTGTCACTATCTGTGTGCCTGTACCTGTGTGCTTATCTCTGTTAATCTCTGCCTTTCTGTGTGTCTGTCACTATATGTGTGCCTGTCCCTGTGTGCTTACCTCTGTTTGTCTCTGCATTTCTGTGTGTCTGCCACTGTCTGTGTGTCTGTCCCTTAGTGCTTCCCTCTGTTTGTCTCTGCCTTTCTGTGTGTCTGTCACTTTCTGTGTGCCAGTCACTGTGTGCTTCCCTCTGTTTGTCTCTGCCTTTCTGTGTGTCTGTCACTATCTGTGTCCCAGTCCCTGTGTGCTTCCCTCTGTTATTCCCTGCCTTTCTGTCTGTCTGTCACTATCTGTGTGCCTGTTCCTGTGTGCTTCCCTCTGTTAATCTCTGCCTTTCTGTGTGCCTGTCCCTGTGTGCTTACCTCTGTTTGCCTCTGTCTTTCTGTGTGTCTGTCACTATCTGTGTGCCTGTCCCTGTGTGCTTATCTCTGTTAATCTCTGCCTTTCGGTGTGTCTGTCACTTTCATTGTGCCAGTCCCTGCGTGCTTACCTCTGTTAATCTCTGCCTTTCTGTGTGCCTGTCACTTTCTGTGTGTCTGTCCCTGTGTACTTACCTCTGTTAATCTCTGAATTTATGTGTGCCTCCCACTATCTGTGTGCCTGTACCTGTGTGCTTACCTCTGCTAATCTCTGCCTTTCTGTGTGTCTGTCACTAACTGTGTGTCTGTCCCTGTGTGCTTCCCTCTGTTAAACTCGGCCTTTCTGTGTGCCTGTCACTATCTGTGTGCCTGTCCCTGTGTGCATACGACTGTTTGTCTCTACCTGTCTGTGTGCCTTTCACTTTCTGTGTGCCTGTCCCTGTGTGCTTACCACTGTTTGTCTCTGCCTTTTTGTGTGTCTGTCACTAACTGTGTGTCTGTCCCTGTGTGCGTACCTCTGCTAATCTCTGCCTTTTTGTTTGTCTGTCACTTTCTGTGTGCCTGTCACTGTGTGCTGGCCTCTGTTTGTCTCTTCCTTTAAGTATGTCTGTCACTATCTGTGTATCTGTCCCTGTGTTCTTTCCTCTCTTAATATCTGCCTTTCTGTGTGTCTGTCACTTTCTGTGTGACTGTCCCTGTGTGCTTACATCTGTTTGTCTCTGCCTTTCTGTCTGCCTGTCACTATCTGGCTGCCTGTCCCTGTGTGCTTCCCTCTGTTTGTCTCGGCCCTTCTGTGTGTCTGTCACTATCTGTGTGCCTGTCTCTGTGTGCTTCCCTCTGTTAATCTCTGCCTTTCTGTGTGTCTGTCGTGTCTGTCACTATCTGTGTGCCTGTCCCTGTGTGCTTCCCTCTGTTAATCTCTGCCTCTCTGTGTGCCTGTCACTTTCTGTGTGTCTGTCCCTGTGTGCTTACCTCTGTTAATCTCTGCATTTCTGTGTGCCTGCCACTATCTGTGTGCCTGTCCCTGTGTGCTTACTTCTGTTTGTCTCTTCCTTTCAGTGTCTGTCACTATCTGTGTGCCTGTTCCTGTGTGCTTATCTCTGTTAATCTCTGCCTTTCTTTGTGTCTGTCACTATATGTGTGCCTGTCCCTGTGTGCTTACCTCTGTTTGTCTCTGCATTTCTGTGTGTCTGCCACTGTCTGTGTGTCTGTCCCTTCGTGCTTCCCTCTGTTTGTCTCTGCCTTTCTGTGTGTCTGTCACTTTCTGTGTGCCAGTCCCTGTGTGCTTCCCTCTGTTTGTCTCTGCCTTTCTGTGTGTCTGTCACTATCTGTGTCCCAGTCCCTGTGTGCTTCCCTCTGTTATTCCCTGCCTTTCTGTCTGTCTGTCACTATCTGTGTGCCTGTTCCTGTGTGCTTCCCTCTGTTAATCTCTGCCTTTCTGTGTGCCTGTCCCTGTGTGCTTACCTCTGTTTGCCTCTGCCTTTCTGTGTGTCTGTCACTATCTGTGTGCCTGTCCTATGTGCTTCCCTCTGTTTGTCTCTGCCTTTCTGTGTGTCTGCCACTATCTGTGTGCCTGTCCCTGTGTGCTTATCTCTGTTAATCTCTGCCTTTCGGTGTGTCTGTCACTTTCATTGTGCCAGTCCCTGCGTGCTTACCTCTGTTAATCTCTGCATTTCTGTGTGTCTGTCACTATATGTGTGCCTGTCCCTGTGTGCTTACCTCTGTTTGTCTCTGCATTTCTGTGTGTCTGCCACTGTCTGTGTGTCTGTCCCTTAGTGCTTCCCTCTGTTTGTCTCTGCCTTTCTGTGTGTCTGTCACTTTCTGTGTGCCAGACCCTGTGTGCTTCCCTCTGTTTGTCTCTGCCTTTCTGTGTGTCTGTCACTATCTGTGTCCCAGTCCCTGTGTGCTTCCCTCTGTTATTCTCTGCCTTTCTGTCTGTCTGTCACTATCTGTGTGCCTGTTCCTGTGTGCTTCCCTCTGTTAATCTCTGCCTTTCTGTGTGCCTGTCCCTGTGTGCTTACCTCTGTTTGCCTCTGTCTTTCTGTGTGTCTGTCACTATCTGTGTGCCTGACCTATGTGCTTCCCTCTGTTTGTCTCTGCCTTTCTGTGTGTCTGTCACTATCTGTGTGTCTGTCCCTGTGTGCTTACCTCTGTTAATCTCTGAATTTCTGTGTGCCTCCCACTATCTGTGTGCCTGTACCTGTGTGCTTACCTCTGCTAATCTCTGCCTTTCTGTGTGTCTGTCACTAACTGTGTGTCTGTCCCTGTGGGCTTCCCTCTGTTAAACTATGCCTTTCTGTGTGCCTGTCACTATCTGTGTGCCTGTCCCTGTGTGCTTACGACTGTTTGTCTCTACCTGTCTGTGTGCCTTTCACTTTCTGTGTGCCTGTCCCTGTGTACTTACCACGGTTTGTCTCTGCCTATTTGTGTGTCTGTCACTAATTGTGTGTCTGTCCCTGTGTGCTTACCTCTGCTAATCTCTGCCTTTTTGTGTGTCTGTCACTTTCTGTGTGCCTGTCACTGTGTGCTGGCCTCTGTTTGTCTCTTCCTTTAAGTATGTCTGTCACTATCTGTGTGTCTGTCCCTGTGTGCTTACCTCTCTTAGTGTCTGCCTTTCTGTGTGTCTGTCACTTTCTGTGTGACTGTCCCTGTGTGCTTACCTCTGTTTGTCTCTGCCTTTCTCTCTGCCTGTCACTATCTATGTGCCTGTCTCTGAGTGCTTCCCTCTGTTTGTCTCTGCCTTTCTGTGTGTCTGTCACGATCTGGCTGCCTTTCCCTGTGTGCTTCCCTCTGTTTGTCTCGGCCCTTCTGTGTGCCTGTCTCTGTGTGCTTCCCTCTGTTTGTCTCTGCCTTTCTGTGTGTCTGTCACTAACTGTGTCTGTCCCTGTGTGCTTCCCTCTGTTAATCTCTGCCTTTCTGTGTGCCTGTCACTTTCTGTGTGTCTGTCCCTGTGTGCTTCCCTCTGTTTGTCTCTGCCTTTCTGTGTGTCTGTCACTATCTGTGTGCCTGTCCCTGTGTGCTTACCTCTGTTAATCTCTGCCTTTCGGTGTGTCTGTCACTTTCATTCTGCCAGTCCCTGCGTGCTTACCTCTGTTTGTCTCTGCCTTTCTGTGTGTCTGTCACTATCTGTGTCCCAGTCCCTGTGTGCTTCCCTCTGTTATTCCCTGCCTTTCTGTCTGTCTGTCACTATCTGTGTGCCTGTTCCTGTGTGCTTCCCTCTGTTAATCTCTGCCTTTCTGTGTGCCTGTCCCTGTGTGCTTACCTCTGTTTGCCTCTGCCTTTCTGTGTGTCTGTCACTATCTGTGTGCCTGTCCTATGTGCTTCCCTCTGTTTGTCTCTGCCTTTCTGTGTGTCTGCCACTATCTGTGTGCCTGACCCTGTGAGCTTCCCTCTGTTAATCTCTGCCTTTGTGTGTCTGTCACTTTCTGTGTGTCTGTCCCTGTGTGCTTACCTCTGTTAATCTCTGCATTTCTGTGTGTCTGTCACTTTCTGTGTGCCTGTCTCTGTGTGCTTACCTCTGTTAATCTCTGCCTTTCTGAGTGTCTGTCACTAAATGTGTGTCTGTCCCTGTGTGCTTACCTCTGTTTGTCTCTGCCATTGTGTGTGTCAGTCACTAACTGTGTGTCTGTCCCTGTGTGGTTCCCTCTGTTAATCTCTGCCTTTCTGTGTGTCTATCACTATCTGTGTGCCTGTCTCTGTGTGCTTCCTCTGTTAATATCTGCCTTTGTGTGTCTGTCACTTTCTGTGTGCCTGTCCCTGTGTGCTTACCTCTGTTAATCTCTGCATTTCTGTGTGTCTGTCACTTTCTGTGTGCCTGCCTCTGTGTGCTTACCTCTGTTAATCTCTGCCTTTCTGTGTGTCTGTCACTAAATGTGTGTCTGTCCCTGTGTGCTTCACTCTATTAATCTCTGCCTTTCTGTGTGCCTGTCACTTTCTGTGTGTCTGTCCCTGTGTACTTACCTCTGTTAATCTCTGCATTTATGTGTACCTGCCACTATCTGTGTGCCTGTCCCTGTGTGCTTACTTCTGTTTGTCTCTCACTTTCAGTGTGTCTGTCACTATCTGTGTGCCTGTCCCTGTGTGTTTACCTCTGTTAATCTCTGCCTTTCTGTGTGCCTGCCACTATCTGTGTGCCTGTCCCTGCGTGCTTACCTCTGTTAATCTCTGCCTTTCTGTGTGCCTGCCACTATCTGTGTGCCTGTCCCTGCGTGCTTACCTCTGTTAATCTCTGCCTTTCTGTGTGTCTGTCACTATCTGTGTGCCTGTCCCTGTGTGCTTTCCACTGTTTGTCTCTACCTTTCTGTGTGTCTTTCACTTTCTGTGTGCCTGTCCCTGTGTGCTTACCACTGTTTGTCTCTGCCTTTTTGTGTGTCTGTCACTAACTGTGTGTCTGTCCCTGTGTGCTTACCTCTGTTAATCTCTGCCTTTTTGTGTGTCTGTCACTTTCTTAGTGCCTGTCACTGTGTGCTTACCTCTGTTTGTCTCTGCCATTGTGTGTGTCAGTCACTAACTGTGTGTCTGTCCCTGTGTGCTTACCTCTCTTAATGTCTGCCTTTCTGTGTGTCTGTCACTTTCTGTGTGACTGTCCCTGTGTGCTTACCTCTGTTTTTCTCTGCCTTTCTGTCTGCCTGTCACTATCTATGTGCCTGTCTCTGAGTGCTTCCCTCTGTTTGTCTCTGCCTTTCTGTGTGTCTGTCACGATCTGGCTGCCTGTCACTGTGTGCTTCCCTGTGTTTGTCTCGGCCCTTCTGTGTGCCTGTCTCTGTGTGCTTCCCTCTGTTAATCTCTGCCTTTCTGTGTGTCTGTCACTAACTGTGTGTCTGTCCCTGTGTGCTTCCCTCTGTTAATCTCTGCCTTTGTGTGTCTGTCACTTTCTGTGTGTCTGTCCGTGTGTGCTTACCTCTGTTAATCTCTGCATTTCTGTGTGTCTGTCACTTTCTGTGTGCCTGTCTCTGTGTGCTTACCTCTGTTAATCCCTGCCTTTCTGAGTGTCTGTCACTAAATGTGTGTCTGTCCCTGTGTGCTTACCTCTGTTTGTCTCTGCCATTGTGTGTGTCAGTCACTAACTGTGTGTCTGTCCCTGTGTGGTTCCCTCTGTTAATCTCTGCCTTTCTGTGTGTCTATCACTATCTGTGTGCCTGTCCCTGTGTGCTTCCTCTGTTAATATCTGCCTTTGTGTGTCTGTCACTTTCTGTGTGCCTGTCCCTGTGTGCTTACCTCTGTTAATCTCTGCATTTCTGTGTGTCTGTCACTTTCTGTGTGCCTGCCTCTGTGTGCTTACCTCTGTTAATCTCTGCCTTTCTGTGTGTCTGTCACTAAATGTGTGTCTGTCCCTGTGTGCTTCACTCTATTAATCTCTGCCTTTCTGTGTGCCTGTCACTTTCTGTGTGTCTGTCCCTGTGTACTTACCTCTGTTAATCTCTGCATTTATGTGTACCTGCCACTATCTGTGTGCCTGTCCCTGTGTGCTTACTTCTGTTTGTCTCTCAGTTTCAGTGTGTCTGTCACTATCTGTGTGCCTGTCCCTGTGTGTTTACCTCTGTTAATCTCGGCCTTTCTGTGTGCCTGCCACTATCTGTGTGCCTGTCCCTGCGTGCTTACCTCTGTTAATCTCTGCCTTTCTGTGTGCCTGCCACTATCTGTGTGCCTGTCCCTGCGTGTTTACCTCTGTTAATCTCTGCCTTTCTGTGTGCCTGCCACTATCTGTGTGCCTGTACCTGGGTGCTTACCTCTGTTAATCTCTGCCTTTCTGTGTGTCTGTCACTAACTGTGTGTCTGTCCCTGTGTGCTTCCCTCTGTTAAACTCTGCCTTTCTGTGTGCCTGTCACTATCTGTGTGCCTGTCCCTGTGTGCTTTCCACTGTTTGTCTCTACCTTTCTGTGTGTCTTTCACTTTCTGTGTGCCTGTCCCTGTGTGCTCACCACTGTTTGTCTCTGCCTTTTTGTGTGTCTGTCACTAACTGTGTGTCTGTCCCTGTGTGCTTACCTCTGTTAATCTCTGCCTTTTTGTGTGTCTGTCACTTTCTTAGTGCCTGTCACTGTGTGCTGGCCTCTGTTTGTCTCTTCCTTTCAGTATGTCTGTCACTATCTGTGTGTCTGTCCCTGTGTGCTTACCTCTCTTAATGTCTGCCTTTCTGTGTGTCTGTCACTTTCTGTGTGACTGTCCCTGTGTGCTTACCTCTGTTTTTCTCTGCCTTTCTGTCTGCCTGTCACTATCTATGTGCCTGTCTCTGAGTGCTTCCCTCTGTTTGTCTCTGCCTTTCTGTGTGTCTGTCACTATCTGTGTCCCAGTCCCTGTGTGCTTCCCTCTGTTATTCTCTGCCTTTCTGTGTGTCTGTCACTATCTATGTGCCGGTCCCTGTGTGCTTCCCTCTGTAAATCTTTGCCTTTCTGTGTGACTGTCACTATCTGTGTGCCTGTCCTATGTGCTTCCCTCTGTTTTTCTCTCCCTTTCTGTTTGTCTGTCACTTTCATTGTGACAGTCCCTGCGTGCTTATCTCTGTTTGTCTCTGCCTCTCCGTGTGTCTGTCACTATCGTGTGCCTGTCCCTGTGTGCTTCCCTCTGTTAATCTCTGCCTTTGTGCGTCTGTCACTTTCTGTGTGTCTGTCCCTGTGTGCTTACCTCTGTTAATCTCTGCATTTCTGTGTGTCTGTCACTTTCTGTGTCCCTGTCTCAGTGTGCTTACCTCTGTTAATCTCTGCCTTTCTGTGTGTCTGTCACTATCTGTGTGTCTGTCCCTGTGTGCTTCCCTCTATTAGTCTCTGCCTTTCTGTGTGCCTGTCACTTTCTGTGTGTACTTACCTCTGTTAATCTCTGCATTTCTGTGTGCCTGCCACTATCTCTGTGCCTGTCCCTGTGTGCTTACTTCTCTTTGTCTCTCACTTTCAGTGTGTCTGTCACTATCTGTGTGCCTGTACCTCTGTGCTTACCTTTGTTAATCTCTGCCTTTCTGTGTGTCTGTTACTCACTGTGTGTCTGCCCCTGTGTGCTTACCTCTGTTAATCTCTGCCTTTCTGTGTGTCTGTCACTAAATGTGTGTCTGTCCCTGTGTGCTTCCCTCTATTAGTCTCTGCCTTTCCTTGTGTCTGCCACTATCTGTGTGACTGTCCCTGTGTGCTTACCTCTGTTTGTCTCTGCCTTTCTGTGTGCCTGTCACTATCTGTGTGCCTGTCTCTGAGTGCTTCCCTCTGTTTTTCTCTGCCTTTCTGTGTGTCTGTCACGATCTGGCTGCCTGTCCCTGTGTGCTTCCCTCTGTTTGTCTCGGCCCTTCTGTGTGTCTGTCCCTGTGTGCTTCCCTCTGTTAATATCTGCCTTTTATTGTGTGTCTGTCACTATCTGTGTGCCTGACCCTGTGTGCTTACCTCTGTTTGTCTCTGCATTTCTGTGTGTCTGCCACTGTCTGTGTGTCTGTCCCTTAGTGCTTCCCTCTGTTTGTCTCTGCCTTTCTGTGTGTCTGTCACTTTCTGTGCGCCCGTCCCTGTGTGCTTCCCTCTGTTTGTCTCTGCCTTTCTGTGTGTCTGTTCTATCTGTGTCCCAGTCCCTGTGTGCTTCCCTCTGTTATTCTCTGCCTTTCTGTGTGTCTGTCACTTTCTGTGTGCCTGTCCCTGTGTGCTTACCTCTCTTTGTCTCTGCCTTTCTGTGTGCCTGTCACTATCTGTTTGCCTGTCCTTTTTGTTTCCCTCTGTTTGTCTCTGCCTTTCTGTGTGTCTGTCACTATCTGTGTGCCTGTCCCAGTGTGCTTACCTCTGTTAATCTCTGCCTTTCTGTGTGTCTGTCACTTTCTGTGTGCCTGTCCCTGCGTGCTTACCTCTGTTTGTCTCTGCCTCTCAGTGTGTCTGTCACTATCTGTGTGCCTGTCCCTGTGTGATTCCCTCTGTTTGTCTCTGCCTTTCTGTGTGTCTGTCACTATCTGTGTTCCTGTCCCTGTCTGCTTCCCTCTGTTAATCTCTGCCTTTCTGTGTGTCTGTCACTTTCTGTGTGCCTGTCCCTGTGTGCTTACCTCTGTTAATCTCTGCCTTTCAGTGTGCCTGTCACTATCTGTGTGTCTGTCCATGTGTGCTTACGTCTGTTAATCTCTGCCTTTCTGTGTGTCTGTCACTTTCTGTGTGCCTGTCCCTGTGTGCTTACCTCTGTTTGTTTCTGCCTTTCTGTGTGTCTGTCACTTTCTGTGTGCCTGTCCCTATGAGCTTCCCTCTGTTAATCTCTGCCTTTCTGTGTGTCTGTCACTTTCTGTGTGCCTGTATCTGTGTGCTTACCTCTGTTTGTCTCTGCATTTCTGTGTGTCTGCCACTGTCTGTGTGTCTGTCTCTGTGTGCTTACCTCTGTTTGTCTCTGCCTTTCTGTGTGTCTGTCACTTTCTGTGTGCCTGTCCCGGTGTGAACAAAGAACAAAGAACAAAGAAATGTACAGCACAGTAACAGGCCCTTCGGCCCTCCAAGCCGGTGCCGACCATGTTGCCCCACTAAACTGCAATCTTCTACACTTCCTGGGTCCGTATCCCTCTATTCCCATCCTATTCATGTATTTGTCAAGATGCCCCTTAAATGTCACTATCGTCCCTGCTTCCACCACCTCCTACGGTAGCGAGTTCCAGGCACCTACTACCCTCTGCGTAAAAAACTTGCCTCGTACTTCTACTCTAAACCTTGCCCCTCTCACCTTAAACCTATGCCCCCTATTCAACCGCTCCTCATAGCTAATGCCCTCCATACCAGGCAACATTCTGGTAAATCTCTTCTGCACCCTCTCTAAAGCCTCCACATCCTTCTGGTAGGGTGGCGACCAGAACTGAACACTATACTCCAAGTGTGGCCTTACTAAGGTTCTATACAGCTGCAACATGACTTGCCAATTCTTATACTCAATGCCCCGGCCAATGAAGGCAAGCATGCCGTATGCCTTCTTGACTACCTTCTCCACCTGTGTTGCCCCTTTCAACGACCTCTGGACCTGTACTCCTCGATCTCTTTGACTTTCAATACTTTTGTGGGTTCTACCATTCACTGTCTATTCCCTACCTGCATTAGACCTTCCAAAATGCATTACCTCACATTTGTCCGGATTAAACTCCATCTGCCATCTCTCCGCCCAAGTCTCCAAACAATCTAAATCCTGCTGTATCCTCTGACAGTTCTCATCGCTATCCGCAATTCCACCAACCTTTGTGTCGTCTGCAAACTTATCAATCAGACCAGTTACATTTTCCTCCAAATCATTTATATATACTACAAAGAGCAAAGGTCCAGCACTGATCCCTGTGGAACACCACTGGTCACAGCCCTCCAATTCGAAAAGCATCCTTCCAGTGCTACTCTCTGCCTTCTATGACCTAGCCAGTTCTGTATCCACCTTGCCAGCTCACCCCTGATCCCGTGTGACTTCACCTTTTGTACTAGTCTACCATGAGGGACCTTGTCAAAGGCCTTACTGAAGTCCATATAGACAACATCCAGTGCCCTACCTGCATCCGTCATCTTAGTGACCTCTTCTAAAAACTCTATCAAGTTAGTGAGACACGACCTCCCCTTCACAAAACCATGCTGCCCCTCACTAATACGTCCATTTGCTTCCAAATGGGAGTAGATTCTGTCTCGAAGAATTCTCTCCATTAATTTCCCTACCACTGAAGTAAGGCTCACCGGCCTGTAGTTCCCTGGATTATCCTTGCTACCCTTCTTAAACAGAGGAACAACGTTGGCTATTCTCCAGTCCTCCGGGACATCCCCTGAAGACAGTGAGGATCCAAAGATTTCTGTCAAGGCCTCAGCAATTTCCTCTCCAGCCTCTTCAGTATTCTGGGGTAGATCCCATCAAGCCCTGGGGACGTATCTACCTTAATATTTTTTAAGACACCCAACACCTCGTCTTTCTGGATCTCAATGTGACCCGGGCTATCTACACACCCTTCTCCAGACTCAACATCTACCAATTCCTTCTCTTTGGTGAATACTGATGCAAAGTATTCATTTAGTACCTCGCCCATTTCCTCTGGCTCCACACATATATTCCCTTGCCTATCCTTCTGTGGGCCAACCCTTTACCTGGCTACCCATTTGCTTTTTATGTACATGTAAAAAGCCTTGGGATTTTCCTTAACCCTATTTGCCAATTCCCTCTGTTAATCTCTGCCTTTCTGTGTGTCTGTCACTATCTGTGTGCCTGTCCCTGTGTGCTTCCCTCTGTTAATCTCTGCCTTTCTGTGTGTCTGTCACTTTCTGTGTGCCTGTCCCTGTGTGCTTACCTCTGTTTGTCTCTGCCTTTCTGTGTGTCTGTCACTTTCTGTGTGCCTGTCCCTGTGTGCTTACCTCTGTTTGTCTCTGCCTTTCTGTGTGTCGGTCACTTTCTGTGTGCCTGTCCCTGTGTGCTTACCACTGTTTGTCTCTGCCTTTCTGTGTGTCTGTCACTGTCTGTGTGCCTGTCCCTGTGTGCTTCCCTCTGTTTGTCTCTACCTTTTTGTGTGTCTGTCACTATTTGTGTGCCTGTCCCTGGCACGATATGGATCCATACGTAATGTGTTCACTAAAAAACATCAATCTCCGCCGTCTGTACAGATTATTCACTTAGTTAAATCCAGGAGATGAAGCAGAACGTGCCGTTTAAATAATAAGAACCGAATATTGTTTCAATTTTCGGAATCTGGAATTAGTTTGTGCACTGTCCGAAACGCAACATGAAATCCATAAATGAAGAAACAGAAATATTAGTGGATAGAACATTTTAAATTCCGCCTGGTTGTATTTTAGTGACAGTCAGCGTTTGTAACGGAAACCAGTGGTTTCAGATCAGGGACAGAGCGCCTCATACAAAATAAACTTAACCGTTGAGAGTGTAAGCAATGGGCCATAGGAAGTCATGTTTACTGACCCTGTTGAGCAATGCTTGGTGAAAATCTCTGTCAAATTTTTCGAAAAGATGAAACAGATAATTCTTGAATAAATGGGCGTCATAAATGTCGGATTGATAGACTGAACCCCCTGCACTTATTTATCCAGACTGATCCATACCTGCACGAATCCAATTATGTTTAACATATTTCAATATTAATTAACTCTTAAATGTTCCACACATATCGCAGAATATGTTAACATGCAGATTTATTGCACTGTGCCGACGTGCTGGGGATTTTAGCGCCATGAAACTGAATAAAAAACATGGCAATATTGTTCGACAAGGGGTTTAAGAGGAAATGAAAAGCTAAAGTAAGCATTCGTCACTTGGGGTAGCAGACAGAGAGAGAGAGAGAGAGAGAGCGAGAAAGACAGGCAGACAGTTGGATACAGAATAACTGAGAGAGAGAAAGACAGAGTCAAACTTTGGAAGACCCCCACATGTCAGATGCACCTACTTGTGACAATAAAGTTTGTTATTATGACAGCTGTCACCCATCTGTACCGGGGGGGGTGACCAGGTGTCTAGAACACCTCTTTGTGATGCTTTTCGTCACCTGAATGCTCCTCAATTGATCCAACTTCTGCTTCAAGATTGAAGCGATCTGTGAGGATCTGCAATTGGGTATAAATACTGCAGATACACTTGATTTGAACGCTTGAACTGTCAAGGACTTCCCACATCTCACAGGCGAAGCATTTTAGCCCGCTTACTGACATTTCTAGCAGTAAGTAATCAATAAAAAAATAAGTACTCATTATATTCTTGTTTTTAATAAATTTAGAGTACCCAATAATTTTGTTCCAATTAAGGTGCAATTTAGTATGGCCAATCCACCTGCCCTGAACATTTTCGGGTTGGGGGGTGCAACGAACGTAAACACGGGGAGAATGAAACTCCGTACGGACAGTGACCCAGAGCCGGGATCGAACCTTGGACCTCGGCGCTATGAGGCAGCACTCCTAACCACTGTACCACCGTGCTGCCCAACTTACTTATTACGTTGTTATTAAATTAAGTTACAATTACCTATATGGTCCCTGGTGCTTGATTTCTACCATAAATATTGATTGATAAATACAATAAACTCCACCCTCCAGTCTGTCGCGGTCAGGTCACAACTTCTCATCTCGGGTGGGCCCTTGTAAGTGATTTGTTTAGTCGCGAAATTTGCCGTAACCGGAATAAGTCTACGCCCTCCGGTTTAGTTGTTCCTCTTCAGAAGCAAGTAGCTCTGATGTTGACTTTATTTAGATGTGGAAATTGAAGTGTATTAGGTTACTAACCTTGAATATATTTTGGAAGCTTTAGATAGTGCGATCAAGTTGTGTTTTTCAGTAATTTACAAACTGTATTAGCTGTCAATTGCAAAGAGGTTTCCTTAATATGAGTCTGGTTAATTATGTGTTTAGATTAAAGTTTGTGTACCATAAAATACACCTATTGAGCAGTATTAGTAACCTTGGATGACTTGTCTGCGCTCATAGTCCCACAAATTGCTAATTCCAAATTGTTGGCAGCCTCCCACAGATCTCACACTATAGATTAGGTACCTATCATCTGACCTTGAGATCAGTGTTCCCATACATGAAGCTTTAAAGTGGCATGTAAAAGCGAATGAATATGTCAAAAAGTAATTTAAAACAATATAATAAATCCACTTTTTAAAAAGAAAAGCAGATTATTGGGAATTATAGGAATCTCACGGTGGATTGTCAGTGTCGATGATTGACGTTGTCCCCCTTGTGGGGGAGTCGAACTCAAAAGGCACTAATATCTGACTCAGACATCTATCATTTTATACAGACATGGGGAGGTATTTATTCTTTCAGAGGGCAGTGAATCTGTGGAATTATTTACCGCCGATGTGTCCAACGGTTGGGTCGTGAAAAACATTCAGTGTTGAGATAGACAGATTTTTAATCAGTAATGGAATCGAGAGCTATGCGGTAAGAACGGGAAGTGTGGTGTTGAGGATTATCACGTCAGCTCGGTCATGATCTAATTGAATGGCTCGATTAGCCGAATGGCCTACACCCGACCCTGTGGTCTTACCATAGAAATCATAGAATATAAAGTGCAGGAGGAGGCCAATCGACCCATCGAGTCTCCACCGGCCCTCGGGTAAGGGTACCCCACTTAAACCCACGCCTCCACCCTATGTCCGGAACCCAGCTCACCTTTTTTGGACACTAAGGACAATTTATCTTGGCCGATCCGCCTCACCTGCACATCTTTGGACAGTGGGAGGAAACCGGAGCACCCGGAGGAAACCCACGCAGTCACGGGGAGAACGTGCAGACCCCGCACAGACAGTGACCCAGCGGGGAATCGAACCTGGGACCCTGGAGCTGTGAAGCCACAGTGCTACCCACTGTGCTACCGTACTGCGCGTTATGAAAGAATAAATTCTGGAAAAAAAATTGACCGTCCGAGCAGTCACTTTTTTTGCGTCGAATTATGAAGGAACCACTTTCGGATGAGTCGGACAGTATCATAAAGGGTTACAGGCAGACTGCTCGATACTTCTGCCCGAGGACAGGGACTTTATTGGGTGGGGAGATATGACAATTTGAGGGTTTTCTCCTTGGTGCACAGCAAGATTAATTGGCGGTTATAGATGTTTGGTAAATAACCAGAGCAGTTGATTGGCTGAAGGAGCAGTGGTTATTTGCACTGGCATGTCATTGATAATCAGATAATTCTGATTGAAGTCTATTGAGAAAACAAGCGGGAGGTGGAGCGATTTGAGAACAGGATTGTATTCAGATATGTTTCCAAAGTTCTGAATGAGCTGGTGTGGGATATGACGTCATGTCCCTCTGAATATCCTATATCAGCCCGGTCTATTGGGAGTGGGCGTTCACGCGGAGGTATGTGAGGGACCACATCTTACACATGGATGGACCACGAGAAATAGCGCCAAAGGTTAAAGACAGTGGATTACCGTGCAATGACAAGTTATACCATGCATCGTTTTGTGGGGAAGCGATCTTAGCATGAACATTTCAATATATGCTACTGACCCTTTCTGTGTGTCTGTCTCAGTCTGTGACTCTGTGTTTGTCTATGTGGTGGTGTTTGTGCAGTGTGTCCAGGAAGCTTTTCTAACACAGTATGTAGATTGTCCGACCAGAGGAGGGGCAATATTAGATTTAGTACTTGGTAATGAACCAGGGCAAGTGATAGATTTCTTTGTGGGGGAGCATTTTGGAGAGAGTGACCACAATTCTGTGACTTTCACTTTAGTAATGGAGATGGATAGGTGCGTGCAACAGGGCAAGGTTTTCAATTGGGGGAAGGGTAAATACGACGTTGTCAGACAAGAATTGAAGTGCGTAAGTTGGGAACATAGGCTGGCAGGGAAGGACACAAGTGAAATGTGTAACTTGTTCGAGAAACAGATACTACGTGTCCTTGATATGCATGTCCCTGTCAGGCAGAGAAGAGATGGTCAAGTGACGGAACCATGGTTGACAAGAGAGGTTGAATGTCTTGTTAAGAGGAAAAAGGAGACTTATGTAAGGCTGAGGAAACAAGGTTCAGACAGGGCGTTGGAGGGATACACGATAGCCAGGAGGGAACTGAAGAAAGGGATTAGGAGAGCTAAGAGAGGGCATGAACAATCTTTGGCGGGTAGGATCAAGGAAAACCCCAAGGACGTTTACACATATGTGAGAAATATGCGAATGACTCGAGCGAGGGTAGGTCCGATCAAGGGCAGTAGCGGGAGATTGTGTATTGAATCTGAAGATATAGGAGAGGTCTTGAACGAGTACTTTTCTTCTGTATTTACAAATGAGAGGGGCCATATTGTTGGAGAGGACAGTGTGAAAGAGACTGGTAAGCTCGAGGAAATACTTGTTAGGAAGGAAGATGTGTTGGGCAGTTTGAAAAACTTGAGGCTAGACAAGTCCCCCGGGCCTGACGGGATATATCCAAGGATTCTATGGGAAGCAAGAGATGAAATGGCAGAGCCGTTGGCAATGATCTTTTCGTCCTCACTGTCAACAGGGGTGGTACCAGGGGATTGGAGAGTGGCGAATGTCGTGCCCCTGTTCCAAAAAGGGAATAGGGATA
Source organism: Scyliorhinus torazame (assembly GCF_047496885.1). Taxonomy (NCBI): domain Eukaryota; kingdom Metazoa; phylum Chordata; class Chondrichthyes; order Carcharhiniformes; family Scyliorhinidae; genus Scyliorhinus; species Scyliorhinus torazame. The sequence continues at coordinate 65,736,160 of NC_092729.1, forward strand.
ACCCTGGAAATTACAGGCCAGTTAGTCTTACTTCGGTGGTAGGCAAAGTAATGGAAATGGTACTGAAGGATAGGATTTCTGAGCATCTGGAAAGACACTGCTTGATTAGGGATAGTCAGCACGGATTTGTGAGGGATAGGTCTTGCCTTACAAGTCTTATTGAATTCTTTGAGGAGGTGACCAAGCATGTGGATGAACGTAAAGCAGTGGATGTAGTGTACACGGATTTTAGTAAGGCATTTGATAACGTTCCCCATGGTAGGCTTCTGCAGAATGTTAGGAGGCATAGGATAGTTGGAAATTTGGCCAGTTGGATAACGAACTGGCTAACCGATAGAAGTCAGAGAGTAGTGGTGGATGGGAAATATTCAGCCTGCATCCCAGTTACCAGTGGTGTACCGCAGTGATCAGTTCTCGGTCCTCTGCTGTTTGTGATTTTCATTAATGACTTGGATGAGGGAGTTGAAGGGCGGGCCAGTAAATGTGCAGACTATACGAAGATTGGTGGAGTTGTGGATAGTGAGGAGGGCTGTTGTCGGCTGCAAAGAGACATAGATAGGATGCAGAGCTGGGCTGAGAAGTGGAAGATGGAGTTTAACTCTGAAAAGTGTGAGGTTGTCCATTTTGGAAGGACAAATATGAATGCGGAAAACAGGGTTAACGGTAGAGTTCTTGACAATGTGGAGGAGCAGAGCGATCTTGGGGTCTTTGTTCATACATCTTTGAAAGTTGCCACTCCAGTGGATAGAGCTGTGAAGAAGGCCTATGGTGTGCTAGCGTTCATTAACGGAGCGATTGAATTTAAGAGCCGTGAGGTGATGATGCAGCTGTACAAAACTTTAGTAAAAGAATATTCAGTTAGCACCTCTCCTATCTCATCGGACTGCACGCACAACTTCCCACTACGTCCTTGAGTGGCCCTACTCTTACCCCAGTCATTCTTTTATTCCTGACATATCTATAGAAAGTTTTAGGGTTATCCTTGATCCTACCTGCCAAAGACTTCTCATGTTCCCTCCTGGCTCTTCTGAGCTCTCTCTCTAGGTCCTTCCTAGCTAACTTGTATATCTCTAGCGCCCTAACTGAACCTTCATGTCTCATCTTTACATAAGCCTCCTTCTTCCTCTTGACAAGTGTTTCGACTGCTTTAGAAAACTATGGTTCCCTTTCTGGACCACTTCCTCCCTGCCTGATAGGTACATACTTATCAAGGACACGCAGTAGCTTTCCCTTGAACAAGCTCCACATTTCCATTGTGCCCATCCCCTCCAGTTTTCCTCTCCATCCGATTCATCCTAAGTCATGCCTCATCGCATCATAATTGCCTTTCCCCCAGATATAACTCTTGCCCTACGTTATATACCTATCCCTTTCCATCACTAAAGTAAACTTAATCGAATTGTGGTCACTATCACCAAAGTGCTCACCTACCTCCAAATCTAACACCTTTACTGCTCATTACCCAGTACCAAATCCAATATGGCCTCGCCTCTTGTTGGCATGTCTACATACTGTGTCAGGAAACCCTCCTGCACACATTGCCCAAGAACAGACCCATCTAAAGTCCCCGAACTATAGCGTTTCCAGTCAATATTTGGAAAGTTAAAGTCCCCCATAACAATTACCCTGCTGCTTTCGCTTCTATCCAGAATCATCTTTGCAATCCTTTCCTCAACATCTCTGGAACCTTTCAGAGGCGTATAGAAAACCCCGAACAGGGCGACTCTCCTTTCCTTTTTCTAACCTCAGCCCATACTACCTCAGTAGACGAGTCATCGTCAGACGTCCTTTCTGCCACCGTAATACTGTCCTTGACTAACAATGCCACCCTTCCCCCTCTTTTACCACCTTCCCTGTGCTTACTGAAATATCGAAATCCCGGCACCTGCAACAACCATTCCTGTCCCTGCTCTCCGAAATGGCCACAACATCGAAGTCCCAGGTACCAACCCATGCCGCAAGTTCACCCACCTTATTCCGGATTAATCTGGCATTGAAGAAGACACATTTTAATCCACCTACCTGCCTCCCGGTACACTCCTGCAACTTTGAAACCTTACTCATGACCTCACTACTCTCAATCTCCTGTATACTGGAGCTACAATTCAGGTTCCCAAGCCCCTGCTGAACTAGTTTAAACCCTCCCCAAGAGCATTACAAAATCCCCCCCCCCCCGGATATTGGAACCCCTCTGGTCGAGGTGTAGACCATCCCGTTTGTAGAGGTCCAAACTAACCCAGAATGAGCCCCAATTATCCAGAAATCTGAAACCCTCCCTCCTGCACCATCCCTGTAGCCACGTGTTCAACTCCTCTCTCTCCCTATTCCTCGTCTCGCTGTCACGTGGCACGGGTAACAACCGACAGATAATAGGGCTGGTTTAGCACAGGGCTAAATTGCTGGATTTAAAGCAGACCAAGGCAGGCCAGAAGCACGGTTTAATTCCCGTACCAGCCTCCCCGATCAGGCGCTGGAATGTGGCGACTAGGGGCTTTTCACAGTAACCTCATTTGAAGCCTACTTGTGACAATAAGTGTTTTTCATTTCATTCATTTCATTTTCATAACTCTGTTTGTCCTAGATCTAAGTTTTCACCCTAGATCCCTGAATTCCTGCCTTATATCCCTATCCCTTTTCCTACCTATGTCGTTGGTAACTACGTTGACCACGACTTGGGGCTGCTCCACCTCCCTCTTAAGGATCCCGAAAACACAATCCGAGACATCACGCATCCTGGCACCTGGGAGCCAACACACCAACCGCGAGACTCTCTCGTTCCCACAGAATCTCCTATCTATCCCCCTTACTATGGAGTCTCCAATGACTAATGCTCTACTCCTCTCCCCCTTCCCTTCTGAGCAACATATTAATCTGTGTCTCTGTCTCACTCTGTGACTGTCGCTATGCATTTCATACAATCTGTGTAGATGTCTGTGCCTCTATATCTGTATTAATCTGTGTCTGTGTCTCACTCTGTTTGTCCTGCTATCGCTATGCATTTGTCACATTCTGTTTAGCCGTCTGTACCTGTATATCTGTATTAATCTGTGTCTCTGTCTCACTCTCTCCGGCTGCCTCTATTCATTTGTCACATTCTGTTTCGCTGGCTATGTCTGTCTATCTGTTTAAATCTGTTTCACACTGTCCGGCAGTTTCTATGCATTTGTCACAATCTACCAGCTGTTTGTGTCTGTCTATCAGTATTAATCTGTGTCTGTGTGTCACTCTGTCCGACTATCTCTGTGCATTTGTCACATTCTGTTTCGCTGTCTGTGTCTGTATATCTGTATTAATCTGTGTCTCTGTCTGGCTGTCTCTCTGCATTTGGCACATTCTGTTTAGCTAGCTGTTTATAGATAGAGTTCACAGTGCAGAAGAAGGCCATTCGGCCTATCGAGTCTGCACCAGCTCTTGGAAAGAGCACCCTACCCAAGCCCACACCTGCGCCTTATCCAGTAACCCCACCTCACACTAAGGGCAATTTTGGACACTAAGGGCAATTTAGCATGGCCAATCCACCTAACCTGCACATGATTGGACTGTGGGAGGAAACCGGAGCACGCGGAGGAAACTCACTCACACACGGGGAGAACGTGCAGACTCCGCACAGACAGTGACCCAAGCCGGGAATCGAACCTTGGACCCTGGAGCTGTGAAGCAATTAAGCTAATCACTATGCTACCGTGCTCCCCATGTCTTTATATCTGTATTAATCTGTGCCTCTGTCTCACACGATTTTCCTGTTGTCTCTCTGCATTTGTCACATTCTGTTTAGCTGCCTCTGCCTGTATATCTGTATTAATCTGTGTCTCTGTCTCACTCTGTGTGTCCAGCTGTCTCTATGCATTTGGCACATTCTGTTTAGCAGTCTGTGCCTGTATACCTGTATTAACCTGGGCCTCTGTCTGTCGCTCTCAGTTTGTCTGTCCCAGTCTGTGTCTCTGTCTCTGTGTCAGTTTATGCCTGCCTATATCTGTATCCACCATCATTAAACGGCTGGCTGCATTCACCATAGAGTTTTTTTATTGAACATGTGAAGGTTGCCGGATAAATGTTGACCACAAGCAGCAGCTACTGCACAGTGTATACAAAAGGACATTAGTCTCCTCCCTCTGTACAGATCTCTATCTCAATGGTGTTAGCAGATCAAGCAGAATAATGGAGGAAGTGCAGTTTAAATTATTCGATCCGTTTCGTGCTTCAATTCAGTTTACAAGTGTAGTTTTGTAACTGTCACAATTTCAAACTTGGTGCATTAACGTAAAGAGTCCTCGATTAAGATTAACAAAAGCTTAAACATATGAAAATGTATCTGGTTAAATTTAACAGAGTTGGTAAATATTATAACGGAAACCTGTGGTCTCAGATCAGAAATAGATCAACTCAGACAAAATAAACATCATATTAACACATCACTGAAAAACAATCGGTCAGGGGAAGATGTTTTTTATAAGGCGAGTGAAGATACATTCTGAGAATCTTGTTTAAATAATTTGAACAAATTAAATAATTAATTACTGTACCGGGCATCACCAATAGTGGCGGACTTACAGACTGAATCCTCTTGCAATCACACGGAAAGAGAGAGAGAAAGAGAGGGTGAAAGAGACAGTGAGAGAAAGAGAGAGAGAGAGAAACTGATTGAGGGACAGAAAGATAGACAGACGGGCAGAGAAAGATACACGAACAGACATATAGGCAGACGGACAGATACAGCCACACAGACAGAGAGAGATGGAGAAAGAGAGGGTGAGAGAAAGAGAGAGAGAGAGACTATGAATGAGGGAGAGAGAGATAGACAGACGGGCAGAGAGAGCTGCACAAACAAACAGAGAGGCAGACAGACAGATACAGCCATACGGCCAGAGAGAGAGAGAGAGAGACCGAGTGACCGTCAGGGAGAAACACACATAGGATGATGGATACAGGGATCCTCACGCGGACAGATGGAGAGAGTCAGACAGACGGACAGACAGACGCGAGAGAATGATACGGAGAGAAACATTGTGTTTAAAGTAAATTAGGGAACAACCATCCAGGGATTGGTCGGCGAAAAAGTGGGAGGGAGCTAAAACCAAGAAAGACAGGGTACAACACATACGGGACACATTTATGGAAGTGAAGACTGACAAGTCCCGTCAAATCTAAGGCCTTGAACCTCGGGTCTCAATGGAAGTGAACCACAGCGATAACAAATGCATTCGGCGTAACCTTCTCAAATCCCCGTCAGCCTGAATGAATGGAGCCGCTTGAAACCTTACTAATATTACACCGATATTCCAGGAAGGAGGGAGGCAGTAGTTGTACTACTGTAGTTGTACAGTAAGCATTGTACTTCTGATTGATTGTCTAACATCTGACATTGAGAAGAGTGTCCACATATACAAAATACTCAAACTACTGGTAATGCGGAAGACTCTGTGAAATAGTAAAGATTAAAGGATCTCTAAACATAGAAAGATCAGATGAGAACATTATTGAGAAATATAGAATTGTCAAGAAAGGCTTGACAGGGTAAATGGGGAATGGTTGTTTCCCCTTGTGAGAGAGTCTCGGACAAGAGGGCATAATCCCAGGTTCAGGACCGATCTTTTCAGAGCTATGTGAGGAGGGATTTATTCTCTAATGTGGCAGTGATCCTGTGGAATTCCATATTTCAGATGTCTGGAGATCTTGGCCGTTGACAAATACGAGGCTGAAATAGACAGACTTTTAATCAGTGATGGAATCAATGATTATGGGGATAAGCCAGAAAAGTGGGAGTTATTGATTAGCAGACCAGATCGGATATAATTTCATTGAGTTGCGAAATCGACGAGACGGGCCCCATGCAGTACTTCTTTCCTCCATGGTTTTATGAAATAAACGATTCTGAAAAAAGTCACCGGTCATGCCTGAACATGTCATCATTTCCAATTTTGAACAGGTACTTTAGGGAGGGTATCCAACAATTGTTAGGGATGAAATGAGATTGATCCAATTGTATCAGGGAGGATGACACTTACTTTATATGGAGACGAATGATAATTACAGTTATTCTCCTCAGAGCACAGCAGGGCAAGATCATGCTTGGTAACGGACTCCCGTGAATATAATTATATTTGTGATACTGGGTGCTCCATATATGTAAACTACTAATATTCCATGGCAAGGATCAATAACCTCACATTATCTTCAGGAAAGTCCTCGAATTAAAGTAGTTTTAAATAACACACAAGCTCCATTTGCTGACTGAGTGCAATCTTTGTAAAGACGAAGTGGTGCAGCTGCGTGGAGTGTGTGAGTGTAAACGTCACAGATCTTTATCGATCCATTCGTGTCCAGGAAAAGACAAATCATGTGAATCTCAATGCCCTGGTTGCAATATGGAAAAGATGGAGTCATGGACTGTGGCAATTGAGACTGTGATATACAGTCTCAATTGCCACAGTCTATGCCTAGAGGCAGAAACATGGGATGCACAAAAAGCGAGAACGAAATGGCTGAGCAACGGAGTACACACTTTGGTTCTGTCTTCACAAAAGAGGTCGCAAATCAAACACCAGAAATGTTGGAGAATGAAAGGTTTAGTGAGAGGGAAGAACTGAGGGGGATCAACATTAGTAGAGTAATGGTGCTAGGAAATCGATGTGATTGATGGTGGATAAATACCCAGGGCCGAGGAATCTGCATCTCAGAGTGCTTTCGGATGTGGCTCTGGAAATACTGGATGCATTGGTGGTCATCTTCCGGGATTCTATAGACTCTGGAACTGTACCTTCAGATTGGAGGGTAGCTCACGTCACTCCGATATTCAAAAAGGGAGGGTGAGAGAAAGCAGGGAATTATAGACCAGTAAGCCAACATCGGTAGTGGGGAAAATGCTTGAACCATTATCAAGGACTTTATAGCGGAACACTTAGAAATCACTGGTAGGATCAGTCAGAGTCAGCATGGAGTTATGAAGGGAAAATCATGCTGGACAAATCTGTTCGAATTCTTTAAACAGGCAACCAGTACAGTTGACGAGGGGGAGTCAGTCGATGTGGTATATTTGGACTTTCAGCAGGCGTCTGACAAAGTCACGCAAAAGCGATTTTGTGCAAGATTAAAACACATGGGATTGGGGGAAGTGTATTGAGGTGGATAGAAAACGGGTTGGCAGAGGGTAAACAAAGAGTTGGGATTAATGGGTCCTTTTCAAATTGTCAGGCAGTAACCAGTGGGGTACCACAGGGATCGGTGCTGGGGCCCCAGCTATTAACGGTATATATTAATAATTTGGATGAGGGAACAAAATGTAACATCTCAAAGTTTGCAGATGATACCAAGTTAGGTGGGAGGGTGAACTGTGACGAGGATGCAGGGATCCTACAGCAAGATCTGGACAGGTTGGGTGAGTGGGCAAATCAATGGCAGGTGCAGTATAATTTGGATAAGTGTGAGGTTATTCATTGTGGAAGCAAAAACAGGAAGACAAATTCCTAGGTGAATAGTTGTATATTGGGAGAGGGGAGTGTGCAGCGGGACTTGGGTGTCCTTGTGCACCAGTCGCTGAAGGTGAGCATGCAGGTGCAGCAGACGGTAAAGAAGGCCAATTATATGTTGGTCTGCATTGTAAGAGGTTTCGAGTATAGAGGCAGGTAGTGTTGTTGCAATTATACAGGGCATGGGTGAGGCCACACCTGGAGTATTGTGTGCACTTTTGGTCTCCTTCTCTGAGGAAGGATGTTCTTGCTCTCGAGGAAGCGCAGCGAAGGTTTACCAGACATATTTCAGGGATGGCGGGACATATTAGGAGAGATTGACAAGGTTGGGATTGTTCTCTCTGGAGTTCAGAAGAATGAGGGGGGATCTCATATAGACTTATAAAATTATTTTTGTATATCAATTTTTACGATCCAATTATTATTTTTCCAATTAAGGGCCAACCCACCTAACCTTCACATCTTTGAGTTGTGCAGGCGGAACCTCCGCAGGCATGGGGAGAATGTGCAAACTCCACACGGACAGTGACCCAAGGCGTGGATTCGAACCCGGGTCCTCAGAGCCAGAGTCCCCGTGCGATCCATTGTGCTACATGTGTCCTTAGACGTAAAACATTCTAACAGGACTAGACAGGGTAGATGCATGGAAGAGGTTACCAATGATGTGTGTGTCCAGAACCAGTGGTCACAGCCTGAGGATTCAGGGTAAAACATTTCAGACAGAGATAAGGAGACATTTCTTCACACAAAGAGTGGCGAGCCTGTGGAATTTATTACCGCAGGAAGTAGTTGATGCTAAAATATTGAATATATTCAAGAGGCGGCTGGAGATAGCACATGTGGAGAATGGGATCAAAGGCTATGGGGAGAAAGCAGTATTAGGCTATTGAGTTGGATGATCAGCCATAATCGTGATGAATGGCGGAGCAGGCTCGAAGGGCCTAAAGGCCTCCTCCTACCCCCAACTTCTATGTATGAATGTATGTATGTATGTGAGAAAAGTCAAGGAAATTCTGAGCACAAAGAGCATTGCCTCTCATTAGTCTCCTACCACTCTACAGACCTCTATACCAATGGTGTGCTAAACTCCAGCAGACTGAAGGAGGAAGTGAAGTTAATACAGGTTGTCAGAGGTAAAACGCCGCCTGGTTTTCTCAAGAGGAGCGTTTGATTGTATAACTGATAAATTCATCAGCTCCTAACATATACAGAGTCTTCCAGGAACGTACTCCTACAACAAAGACTAAAAAATTAAGCCAACGTTTTGAATGTGGTCGGTATTAAAGATAACAGAAATAGCACTTAAGTGTCAGAGTGGAAAGAAAAGTTTTGACCTCGAAGAGACTTCAGTTGAGAAAAGAGGAACTTAGCTGTTTCCAGGAAGGACCATGACTCAGATCTAACAGAATAACCTAATTAGACATTCCAGAACGTTCCATTATTGTCTTCAAGTGCTGCCCTTTAACTGAACTTCCCATATCTCCGGAAGCTCCTCCTTCATGACTGAATCATGCCATTGGTCAATGTCCCACCGCATAACCATATACATCATGGATGCCAGTTTGAACTTGATTGCCTGTACTGGGAACCATAGTTGTAATACTGAACTAAAGGCCTTTCTAGCTCTGTTTCTTTCTTTGCTAATTCCCCGCCCATTCCGCGCATGTTCACTTCGCTGCATTGAACACTGGTTGAGCAGCGTTATCACCACACTTGGTCAATGCTTCCTTTCTATAGCTTTGGCACACTGAGCTGATTGGCCGTCACAGAGGACATCCAGGGCTAACCAGATTATCTGCTCTGTCCAGGCCATGGGCTGAACAGCAGTCTAATTTCCATTTCATGGTTTCCCTCCGCTCAAAATCATCACAGAGTCAGCAGAGCCAGTTCAGTAGAGTCATCATTTAGATCTGAAATGATAACTGCTTCTCACCCCGCCCCCCCGCCCCCACCAGGGAGTGGACGGGATATAGAAGTTGATACTTTCCAGATTTGCTGATGCTGGTACCATTCATGTCATTCAGGGAAATTTGGTTGTAAACATTTGGCTGATACAAAAGAGTTAGAGGAAGTACTGGTAAGGTTGTATGAACCAGTATAAGAGGAGGATGGTGTGGAGTGTCAATGACAACACCTGAGCTCTTCATCCGAATGACCTCTTTATCTACTATAAATACAAATAATTTCAATTGTACTGAGTCGTGAATTAATAGAGAATGCACGAACTGACAATCCATGTCTGCAGTTTTAGAACCCTTTACATATGATCAGTTGTAATTTAACACATACTACAAGACTCTCTCTCATCCGAGTGGGAAGTTTGTTTCAGGTCAAGAGAATTAGAACCTATCGTTGGTATATTGTTGGCAAGACTTCAGTTTTAAACAATATTATCCTCCAAAGTCTTTCACACCTGTTAGAGAAGCAGCAGACAAGTTCGCAGGTCTTTATTTATTGATGTAATCTGAATTCCAGTCACATAAATAAATAAATACAGTTAATATTGCACCAGCACTTTCTAACCTAAACATGGATGGATGCATTTGTGGGCAGTACATAGACTAAATGGGTTAGGTTGGTGGGTGTGATCAGACACGATGCAACATTTGTCTGTACCTGAACAGAGTAACAAGTTACAACTTCAACTGCTTCAAGCTCTGAGAGAGAGATTAGGTTCAAGAGGTGGGTGATGGATATCACTAGAAATCTAATCCCAGGCAGGACATTCCTGTGAGAGCAATTGGCACGATGCATTGAGTTTCCAGACGGAATTCAGAACTGTCTGATATGCAAAATGAATGGGCAAAAGTAGGGTACATGTGAACAGTAACGATATCCTGGCATGAACTGAAAAGTCTTTTACATACGGAAGGAATAGAACAATAAAGGAAGTCATTTCATGCTCTCGGGCAAGGTTTAAACAGGGGAACCACAAGGATCTGTGATTGGGCCCCAGCTGTTCACAATTTCTATCAAGGAATTTGGTGACAGGTATAAAGGCAATAGCTGCAAATATGCTGCCAGCACGCAGCCAGGTGGAGAAGTCAGTTGAGTGGCGATGGAAGGAGGCATAATGGGATTCTGAGAGGACAGGTGAGTGGACATCAACCTGGCGGAAGAACCGTAATGTGGTAAAAATGTGATGTTTTCCGCTTTGGTTGGAAAAGCAGAAAGTCAGAGTTTTTACGAAATAGTGAGAGATTTGATATTAACATGGAAACGTAGAATATAGGTGCAGTCGTAGGGCATTCTGCCCATCGAGCCTGCACCACCATTCAATATGATCATGGCTGATCATTCAAATTCAGTATCCCACTCCCTATTGATCTCAGTGCCCCTTGATCCCTTTAGCCGCAAGGGCCAAGTGCAGCTCCCGCTTGAATATATCCAACGTACTGGCCCCAACAGCTTTCTGTGGTTTGGAAATCCACAAGTTCACAGCTCTCTGAGAAGACATTCTTTCTCAGCTCAGTCCTGAATGGCTTCCCCCTTTATTCTTAGGCTGTGGCCCCTTGTTCTGGACGACCCAACATCGGGAACATTCTTCCGCATCCAGCCTGCCCAGTTCCATCAGGATTTAATATGTTTCTATGAGATCGCCTCGCTTTCTTCGAAACTCCAACTGAATACAAGCCTAGTTTATCCAGTCTTTCTTCATACACCAGCCCTGCCATCCTTGGAATTAATCTGCTGAATCTTCTCTTGACACCCTCAAAAGGAAGAATGTCCTTCCTCAAACTAGGAGACCAAATCTTCACGCAGTACTCAAGATGTGGCCTCTTCAAGGCCCTGTATAACTGCAGCAAGAAGGCCCTGTATAACTGCAGCAAGACATCCCTACTATTATACTCAAATGTTCTCGCTATGAAGCCCAGCATGCCATTCGTTTTCGTCACCGCCTGCTGTGTTCAACCATGACACCCAGATCTCGTTGCACTTCCCCTTTTCCTAAACTGCCACTGTTAACATATTAATCATCCTTCCTGCTTTGCCACCAAAGTGGATACCTCACATTTATCCACATCGTGTTGCAATTGGCAGGTATGTGCCCATTCCACCAGCCTGTACAAATCACCCTGCCGCCTCTTTGCATCCTCCTCACAGCACACACTGCCACCCAGCTTTGTGTCGTTTGCAAATTTTGAGATACTGCTTGCAATTGCTTCGTCCAAAGCACTGATGAATATTGTGAATAGCTGGGACCCCAGCACTGAACCCTGCGGTACATCAATTGTCGCTGCCTGCCACTCTGAAATGACCACTTTATTCCCACTCTCTGCTTCCTGTCTGCCAACCAGTTCTTTATCCACTTCAATCTATTACCCACAATACCATGAGCTACAATATTGTCCAGCAATGTCTTTTGTGGGATCTTGTCAAAAGCCATTTGAAAGTCCAGATCCACAGCAACAACTGGCTCACCATTGTCCACTCTGAATAATAATTGGTCACATACCGAATAATTCCAGAAGATTGGTCAAGCATGATTTCCCTTCAGTAAATCCATGCCGATTTGGACCGATCCGTTCCCCACTTTCCAAATGCTCAGTTATTTCATTCTCAGGAACTTGGATGTCATTGCCCATATCTCACGAAAAGCTGGCATGGAAATTCATTAAACAACTAGGATGTCAAAATGTACCGTGTCATTAATTGCAAGAGTGTTTTCGGACAGGAATATGAATGTTTTCTTGCATTTAGAGAGAGCCATGGTGAAACAATATCCGCAGCTTTCCATATAATTGTGGCCTTCTGGCATAAGAACAAATATATGTGCCACAGAAATAGTGGACTCGCTTCACGATATCCATCCCAGGGATTGCGTAGCTGTCCCCTCAGGAAACATTGCTAAAAATGTGTTTGTGTTCCCTAGTGTACAGTTGCGAATGACAGATGATCCGACTGAACCAAGCATTATTCTCTCAGACTCGACAGGTGGATGGAGAATGCATGTTTCCTGGCAGCCTGGGGAGACTGTCTCTAAATTACAAGGAGACCATTTTAAACATAGATCAGGAGGACATTCGTCACTCAAAACCTGCTGACTCTTTAGCGTTCGGTCCGATAGACAGCACGGTAGCATTGTGGATAGCACAATTGCTTCACAGCCTCAGGGTCCCAGGTTCGATTCCGGCTTGGGTCACTATCTGTGCGGAGTCTGCACATCCTCCCCGTGTGTGCGTGGGTTTCCTTCAGGTGCTCCGATTTCCTCCCGCTGTCCAAAGATGTGCAGGTTAGGTGGATTGGCCATGATAAATAACCCTTAGTGCCGAAAAATTGCCCTTAGTGTTGGGTGGGGTTACTGGGTTATGGGGATAGGGTGGAGGTGTTGACCTTGGGTAGGGTGCTCTTTCCAAGAGCCGGTGCAGACTCGATAGGCCGAATGGCCTCCTTCTGCACTGTAAATTCTATGATAGATAACTCTGGGCTAAATCCTTGGCATGTTGAAGATATATGTCGATAACTTTCGAGTGTAAAATACATCAACTGATAACTAGAGAGTGAACGAACATGCTGTCATTGTGGAGGACCAGCTATGATGCTGTTGAGCGAAGGAGCAGTAACAAGGCGTTGAATGTCTTCTTCCTGCTCCTATGTTCCTGTATTCCAATCAACTGCAGCTCCACACTGGGACTTTGACAGATGAACCCAAATATTAAATATTAGTTAATGAGGTCCCATGCTCCAACTGTTCAGAAATAATTATGCGACTGATTGATTTCGCGACCGAAAAATAGATGAGAGCAGAAATGTAGACTGTAGAGATGGGAGATTTCTTCACAGATTACCAAACAGACTGTACAGTACAATTGGCGGAGTTCCATTATGAAATGGATGTATCTGTGAAAAGTGATCATGTATATTGTGAAAGATGTAGATGGGGAGAAATATTCTGAGGAGTGTTGATAGCTGTTTTAATCAAGGACATTTGACTCCGCCCCCTCTGCAGACATACTGCTCAGTTTGTTGCTCATTTGTAGAATGGAGAATGAGGAGAAGGTTTTAAGACAAGTTCATACAGCTGAGCCCTGACTGAAGTATCATTGAGGAAAGTTCAGTTGTGCAGACCGCAACACATATGCTGGAAATTATCACACATCGCCTGAAATTAGGAGATGCAACAGAGCCAGAAAGCACATCAAACATGCTGACAATTGCCATTGTTATCAATGGGAGAAAAAGCACTGAGCAACAGACAGGAAGACTGTGGTTTCAACTCAAACTACATTCGCGACAAAGAAAGAGGAACTTAGCAATTGTGAGAAAAGAAATTGACTCAAAGATAAAGGAACAGCTCCAAATATATGCAGCAGAAAATGTCACAATACTGTGAATAAAACAATTCCCTCCAGCTTTGTCAATATATTGGCAGGATTTGCATTCACAAATGCAACATTCTCCTCCTCAATGTTTACCTGTTTGCACAGACACTGAGTGAGTTGGTTGACCTGTGGGGGATAAAAACCGCGACCTGTGGTAACAATGGCAACCACACCGCCCTACAGTGTTTCTTCCCCAGAATGGCGCAGAATTAAGTGACTCTGTCAATGCTTTTGGTCCACGATTCCTTCAAAGCTCCGATGCTCTGAGCTGATTGGTAGCGCCAGAAACTCAATTGACAGAAATAGGGGAATTGGGAGACGCAGTGCTGGCGAATCCAAATTCAATTAAATTATTACATAAGAATCTGGCTTACTTGTTTCCAACCTAAGCTCAAAAGGATTAATGCCTCGAACACCAAAACTGTTACAGTATAAGGACCGTGTTTATTTGCTATTTGCTCAAGAAAGTATGAAATCTAGTCATTCAATAGCATGAAGGTCTTAACATTCCACGAATGGGCCCTAACAGACAAAGAGGGAGGAACAATTCCACAAGTAGCACAAGGACATTGGAGGATAAAAGTAAGTGCAGGGTGTGAAGAGACTGAGAGATAAATGCTGAGCACAATAGTCAGCTGAAACACCGATTGCAAGGCTCCAGTGTCTGTTCACATTAGAGATTACATCTCAGTTATATGCTCAGCTCCAGCAATCGGGACAGGGAAGTTCAAAATATTCAAATTCTGAGAAGACAACTCAGTGTGAATCTAATTTTTGCTTCCGCTAAAATTCTGATGAAATCATAGACGAATGACTCCATTCTACCTTCATATAAGGTAAGATCTCGGTACACCAGACTTGCCCTGCTGCCATTCTAATCCTAATAATGGCAACGTTTATTTCTAAATAATCTATTGATGGTTCTTGAAGGTTTCAACAGCTTTGACCCTGACTATTTCCTTTATCATTCTATAAATGGTTCAGACACATTTGTCAGATGATAGAATATCTACGCCTTTTCTGTGAAATATCAGTGTCATTGTGAATAAATGGATTATACCTCCTTGAGCGACTCTGTCCTTGAACAAGGCAAGACAAAACAAAATAACTATGTTCTCCAAACAGCACACAAGTATTCCATCTCTGCTAAAATTTCAGTTTGTCCAACTACTGATGGAAGAGGCTTTAATTCAACTCAAGGCCTCTGAGAAGCCTTGATGCAGACTGGCTTATTTTCATAGAATTTCACACAATTTACAGTGCAGAAAGCGGCCATTCTGCCCATCGAGTCTGCAGCAGCGGCTCTTGGAAAGAGCACCGTACTTAAGACCATCCCTTCACCTTATCCCAGTAGCCCATCAACCCCAGCTAACCTTTTTGGACATTGAGGGCAATTTAGCATGGTCAATCCACCAAACCTGCACATCTTTGGACTGTGGGAGGAAACCGCAGCACCCGAAGGAAACCCACGTCGAAACGGGGAAAACGTGCAGACTCCGAACAGACAGTGACACTGGCCGGCAATCGAACCTGGGATCCTGGAGCTGTGAAGCAACTGTGCTAACCACTGTGCTACCGTGCTGCCATATTAATTCGACAAGTAGATACAATTAGTCACAAATAGAAGCGTTAATGTTTGATTCATAAATCAGCCCCCCTTTAACACGATTCTTGGGCAAGTGATTCTCTGCCTCACACATTGGTGGAAAGGACCCACTTGGTGTTTGAGCTCAGCAGTTATTTGGCGGTGTAACAGGCTAATTAAACACTATGTAAAACAGCTGATAATATCCTCAGGGTACATCCTCTGATCAATGCAGTGTAACAGGGCCAGGAGGTCAGTCGAAGTAGCAGACACTCTCTTGGCTTGCTGCTGTCATCAACATCGCTCGACGTTCCCGCGATCTAAAGCCAGCTTCACTTTTTCATTGCTGCTCACACAGAATTCAACACAGTTAAGTTCCTGGTCCGAGAGTACAAACTAATGCAATCTCCACCACTGGTATTGCTTTAACACTCTTCGCTACCAGCGTTCTGGCGCCTCGGGGCTCAGATCCACTATTCCTCTGCTAGTACACACACCAAGCAGAAGCCAAAAACACACTCGGGTCAATAAAAGATTGCTGCACTACTCACCAAAGAATAGAAACAGGACACCACCCTCCATGTTCACTCTGAGGGACCTGAGGACATGTGAGTTGGAAGGACGGCGGGTAAGTGCCACTTCACAAAAATTCAAACCAGGAAATGTTAAATGAGAGAGGTTATATCTACTAGGAGGAAGTGACAGTTAAAGTCACAGTTAGAGCAACAGCGCTGAATTTTGCACAACAAAGGCTGAAACATTGATAAGATAATGTCATGTTCGAAAATGTTAACATTTGTAAGTTACACAATGATCATGTGTTGTTTCGGTTGTGGAGTTAAATGTAGCAGAAGTAACAACTTTAAACATTTGTGTTTGGTTGGAGATTGGTCTTCATCATAGTCAGGCATTCTGATTCTGTGAGGGACATTTCTTCACTTCAATCTCTTTTGGGATTGGCAGTACAGTAGCACAAGTGGACAGCACTGTGGCTGCACAGCGCCAGGGCCCCATGTTGTATCCCCGCTGGATCACTGTCTATGCGGAGTCGGCACATTCTCCCCGTGTCTGCGCGGGTTTCCTCCGGGTGCTCCGATTTCCTCCCACAGTCCAAAGATGTGCAGGTTAGGTGGATTGGCCATGCTACTTTCCCTTAGTGTCCAAAAAAGGTTAGGAGGGGTTATTGGGTTATGGGGATAGGGTGGTTGTGAGGGCTTAAATGGGTCGGTGCAGACTCGATGGGCCGAATGGCCTCCTTCTGCACTGTATGTTCGATGTTGTATGATAATGGACCAGACTGCAATTTTCAAAAATGTTCAATTTGTAAAAGAATGAGCAATGGATAAGTCTGCAACTGGTGTGTATAATATGACCAGGAGTTGTCCTATCGAAACTTGGAACTGTTGCAACTCTGTAAGAGGACATTCAGCCCATTTTGTCCATGCCAGCCGGGGAGATCGGGGTGCCTTCATAATCCCACCTTCTTGCACCCGGTTCATAACCCTGTCGCTCACAAACATATCAGGTGCAGATGAGGGATTTTAAAGAAGGGTTTGGGGTCATGGACTCCACCATCAACTCGGGCAGCGATTTCAAGGCACCCACTAACGCCTGGGTGAAAATATACGTCCTCATGTCCCCTCTTCTCCTTCTAGCACTTAAGTTGTAACTATGTCCCCTGGCTCCAGACTTCTCGAACAAGGGAAACCACTTTATTCTGTCCATTCTTTCACATCCATTCATAACTTTGTACAGCACAATTAAGTCCCCCCTAAGTCTTCTTTGTACCAAAGAAAATAACCTCAAACTATCCAATCTGTTATTTTAATTGCACGTGTTGAGCCCTGGCAACATTTTTACAAACCTCTTCTGCACTCTGTCCAGTGCAATTATGGCCTTCCTGTAAACAACCATTACTCCAGTTGTGGCCTCACCAGTGTTTGATACAATTCCACCATTGGACCCTTACTTTATATTCTATTCCTCTGCCGATGAAGGAGAACATTCCATGTACTTTCTTTCCGACCTTGCCGAATTGAACTGATACCTTTCGGGATCTGTCTACATGTACACCAAGCTCTCTCACTTCATTACCCTCTCAGTCAATTCCCATTTCTTGTGTACTCCCTAGAACTGCTTGTCCTCAATAAATGCTGACCTCACACTTCCCAATGTTAAATTACATCTGACACTTGATCGCCCCTCCACTCACCCATCTATATAATTTTTGAGATTATAGATATCCTTCTCACTGACCACAACTCTGCCAATATTTATGTCTATAAGACCAAAAGGCAGAGGATTAGAAACCGGCCATTCGACTCATCGAGTCTGCTCCGTCATTCAATCATGATATTTTTCTCATCGGTATTCTCCTGCCTTCTACCCATAACACCTGACCCCCTTATTGAACAAGAACCTATATATTTCTATCTTAAAGACACTCAGTGATTTGGCCTCCACGGTAATGTGAGGCAAATAGTCCCACCGGTTTTCCAACTTGTGGTTGAATAAATCCATCACATCTCAGTTTTAATGGATCATCCCTTCGGTAAGAGTCTGCGCCCTAGTGTTCTAGATTTTTCCGACGAGTGGAAACACCCTCTCCACGTCCACACTATCTAGAACTCTCAGTTTCCTGTAAGTTGCAATAAGATCCTCCCATACCTTCTAAACTCCTACGAACAAAGGCCTAGAGTACTCAACCACTCCGCATACGACAGCTCTTCATTCCAGGGATAATTCTTGTGAACCCGCTCTGGTCCGTTCCCAAGGCCAGCACATCCTCATTTTTATACGGGGTCAAAAACTGTCCAAATGGGGTCTGATCAGAGCCTTATACAGCCTCAGAAATACATCCCTGGTTGTGTATTCTCGCCTTCTCGACATGAGGCTAACATTGCATTTGCCTTCCTAACTGCCAAATGAACTGGCATTCGGACTTATAAGTCCCTGTTTCTTTCTGGTTTCCTGAGACTTTACGCATTTTGAATATAGTCTAAGCCTCCAGTAATCCTATCAAAGTGCGTAACCTCACACTTTTCCACATTGTAGCCCCGTGCTTCCTCAATGCTCCCTGTCCCTTTGGATATCTTTGTATCATCTGCAAACTTAGCAATAGAGCCCTCAGTTCTTGATTCCAGATATTTAATGTATATAATAAAAACTTGTGGCCCCTAAATCCACCCCTGAGGCACAGCAATAGTCACCGGCTGCCATCCAAAAAAATAACCCCTTTTCCCCCACCCCTCCGCCTTCTGCCAGTCAGCCAATCCTCCATCAATGCCAGGATCTTACCCTGAACAGCATGGGCTCTTAACTTATTGAACAGTCTCCTATGCGAGCCCTTGTCAAATGCCTTCTGGAAATCGAAATCAATCATATCCACTAGTTCTCCTTTGTCTAACTTCCTTGTTACCTACTCAGACATGTCCTCCACGTGAAGAGGCCTCTTTGATCATGCCTTCTCCAAGTACTCCACAATCTTATCTTTAATTACGGACTCTAAAATCTTACTAATGACCGAAGTCAGGCTAACCGACATATAATTTCCTGTCTTCTGCCTCCCACCCTTCCTAAACAGGGGTGTTAATTTACGCATTTTGCAGTCCTCTGGGACCCTCCGTGCCACCAGTGTTTACTGAGAGATCATCACCAAAGCCTCTACAATCACCTCAGCTATCTCCTTTAGAACCATTGGGATAAAGCCCATCCGGTCAGTTGATTCATCCACCCTCGGACGTTTCTGTTTCCCCAGAACGTTCTCTTTAGTGTAGGGCACTGACGTTAACTGTGCCCCCTGGAGCAGCACGGTGGCTCAGTGGTTAGCATTGCTGCCTGGCGGCGCCGAGGTCCCAGGTACGATCGGAGCTCTCGGTCACTTTCCGTGTGGACTTTGCACATTATCCCCTTGTTTGCGTGGGTCTCGCCCCCACATGCCAAAAATGCGCTGGGTAGATGGATTGGCCACACTAAATAGCCCCTACATTGGTAAAAATGAATTGGGTACTCTAATTTTAAAAAAGAGAACTGTGCCCCGTGATTCTCGGTATGTTCTGGTACCCCACCGATGTCTTCCACCGAGAAGTGACTATTCGTTCTCCTGCCATTTCTTTGTTTCCGATTACGACTTCTCCATCCTCAGTTTACGATGGTCTAATGGCTGTTATTGCCTCTCTCTCTTACCCTTTATATATTTCCAAATACCTATTGCAACCTTCATTTGTATTACTGGCTATCTTACCCTCATACATTATCCTCTCCACCCTCATTGCATTTTTAATAATCCTTTATTCGCTTTGAAAGGCTTCCCAATCCTTTGGTTTACCACTAATGCTCGCCACGTTGTATGCTTTGTATTTTGCTTTGAAGCTTTCCTTGACTTTCCCCGCCAGCCCTGGGTGCTTCGTCCTCCCCTTAGATGATTCCTCTTCCTTGGGATAAATTTCTGTTGTACCTCGCGAATAACCACCAAGAAGCCCTGCCTTTGCTGCTCCACTGTCTTCCCTGCACGCCTCCACTTGCAACCAACTCTGGCCAGCTCCTCCCTCACGTCGTAGTTTCCTTGATTCAATTTCAAATACCGTTCCATCTGATTATTTGTTCTCCGTTTAAAACGGCGGTAGTGGGCGGCAAGTTGCACAGTAGTTAGCACAGTTGCTTCACAGCGCCAGGGTCCCAGGTTTGATTTCCGGCTTGGGTCACTGTCTCTGCGGAGTCTGCATGTTCTGCCCGAGTCTGCGTGGGTTTCCTCCGGGTGCTCCGGCTTCCTCCCACAAGTCCCGAAAGACGCGGTGTTAGTGACTTGGACATTCTGAATTCTCCGTCTGTGTACCCGAACAGGCGCCGGGGTGTGGCGACTAGGGGTTTTTCACAGTAACTTCATTGCAGTGTTAATGTATGCCTACTTGTGACAATAAAGATTATCAAAAATTAAAAATGCATTCGATCATACTGTGCTTTCTGCCCCCAAATAGTATCTTCACCTTAAGTTCCTTCATTACGTCTGCCTCATTATACATCACCAAACCCAGAATTGTCTCCTCCCTAGGGCATTCTGTCCCAAGTTGCTCATAAAGATAAACTCTTACACAGTCCACGAATTCCATTTCTTGGGATCCAGTAGCAACCTGATTTTCCCATTCCACATGCATCTTGAAGTCCGTACAATTATTGTAATATTGTTTTTTTAGCAGATGTTTCTATCTCGTGGCTTGGCTACTGCCCCAGATCCTGACTACTGCCTGGGCATAACTCAAATCAGGGCCTTTTTTTCGTTTGCGACTCCTCAACGCCACCCAAACACATTTTACGCCTTCTTACCCTGTATCTCTCCTGGCTATCGATTTAATTTCATTTCGAACAAACGATGCAAACTCGCGTTATCTGCCCATCTGCCTGTCCTTTCGACAGGCACATATTCTTGGATATTTAGATACCAGCCTGATTCCCGGGTACCTACGTCTCTGTGATGCCCACAACATCGTATCAACCAATGTAATTGTGCGCAAGAAGCTAATTTACTTTGTTTGGTATACTGCGCACATTTAGGTGCAAGACTCTCAGTCCGACATTGACCACCTCCCATCTCATATTTGTCCCCGTCTTTGCTCTGCATGAAGTTAGATTCCTGTCACCTTCGATACTCTCTGTTATATTTCTTGTCACCTGCAATTTTGCAATCATGCCCCGCACGTTCATGTGTTATGTTAAAAGTAACGTGAGCTTAAAAACAGAATTAAGTACATTAACACTTTAACAACCATCAGGAAAACCGTTCTGAAATGGAAGAAAAAACTTTAACTCGCGATGCACAGTTGCCACCATATATATTTCAACTAAGCATCCCAATACAGTTCACTGTCCACTCATAAATATAGTCAGTAATCAGGTTTACTTCCTGTTCCGGTGCAGGCCTTTTGACAGAGACCCGTTCAGGAACAACGTGGAAATCATTCTGCTTTCACAGACTTAAACCCGATGACAAAACTGCCACAAAAATCATACAGGCCCGGCTCTTCTCATCAATATATCATATTTGAGCCAGTGGGATGTCCCATGACCATGACCGCCGATTACACACCATCCTTCATTAATTAACTATACCCGGTAAATCTCCATTCCATAAACCTTATTTCATTAGCCCTGTACACGGAAACAAATAACTAGTTAATGTCAATGCCAAAAATCATATTTATGGCTCTTTAATCACAGCGTTAGCAGACATATGGCCTGAAGGTATTTGAACTCAGGACCGTTAACAACATTACCACAGCAATATAGAACAACTCCATACATTCACCACATCTCTTACCGTGGAATGAAAACTCCATATGGTCATTCCCAAGGCTGCCTAAAACCAAAACAATTTAATTACAAAAGACTCGGCACAATTACGCGTGTCATTGTTGCTGTCAATACACGCGGGAATGTTTATTGTGACTGAGAGACTGAACCTGATTTCAGTTTGTATTAAATTGGCGCTCTCCCCATCTTATCCCATCGCTCACTCATCCAGTATCGGAATGCAGGCGGCATCAATGCCCATGGGGTTTATTTGCAGTGTCCCAGTTCTCCTCAGTGGATCAGGACTCACGGTTCACGAAGTCCATACAGAGCAATACTTATTTTAAAAAGTTGTTCAATTTCCAAGTTCTAGGTAATTGGTTGGTGAATTAATAGTACCTTTTCCGTGATTAATCCATCGGCAGCATTATTAACCCACAACTTTGTGAGCGGATGTTTGCAGTCAGGGGTTGTTCTGCTATGTGTGGTGCCGGTGACTACCAGAGCGGTGTCTCCAAGCCAATCATTTCGGCTGGGAAACATGTGCTCGATTGTGAGAGGAGTTATTCAGCTTCTCCAGACACGGAAATTAAATTGAAACTGAATGGAGACTACAGGTGAAATTTCAAATGAGTCCATGTTTTTCATTGAGAATAATTGGTAACTTTGATCAGAAGTTCTGGGGAAGCCATGATGTTTTACATCAGGCCACGGCAGGTACATCTGTTCTGCTAATCTTTCCAAACGGCCACCTCCTATATGTGGTGCGGTGTTGTTAAATGCGTGTCATGGTGAACAGAGATACATGAAATGTAATATTTACGTGAAAAACCTTGCCACCAAAACGGCCAATACTGCTATCGGTAATTCGGAGAGGCTCATTTAGTTTAACATCCGGCATTTCTACTTCGTCTGAAGTGAGAAGCTCATTGCAATACAGCCACAATCTTGCTGCTGAAATGACCAATCGTTGCAGCTTAGAAAACGTTTGAGCGACGGAGATGTAGAAATCTAAAGGATTGTAAATTATTCTGAATACAGGTGTGGCTTTTTGCGAGTCCTGACCATTCTGTCATCTTCATTAATAAGAATAAGAAATTAATAAGGTGAAAAGGCCAGCATTCATGGCTTATCCTGAATTGCCCTTGGGATTACGGTAGTGAGCTGTGTTCTTCATCAGCTGCCGTCCATATGGTGTAGGTACACCCAACGTGCTGTTAGAGAGAGAGATCCAGGATTATGACACAGCGATCTCGATATATATCAATAGTGATAGCTGGCCATTCACACGATAGCACATGATAGATTCTAATGGTTTGATGGCTAGATTAGGAGACCATGATGGCTTCTCTTGTTGCAGATGTTGAAATCCACTTCCCAGCACTTGGCACACAGTCGTAAACGTTATGACAGTACTCATCCAGTTACTTTCATCCACTTACTTTTTATAATGTTGTTACGTTTCCCGCCTCTCCTTCCCTCCCAGTCAGTGCATTCCCGACTCCGAACACCCTCTGGGGTGTTGTCCTCTGATCCAGTCTGAGCCAATTGCCGCCCACTTTACAATAATGCTCCTCGATATTAACCCTGGAACTAAGGAGAACTGCGTGTCCCTATCTATCCTGTCTGTGCACCTCAGCTTGCTCCTCAGCCGTCTGTGTTTTGAATTAAAGAACACGATCCAATCTACCCTCTCTTCATAGCTGAAATTCTCCACCCTGGCAAAATCCTGATGAAGCTGCACTGCACCGTCGATGGAGAGGCGACCAGAACAGCACACAGTGCTGCTGCTTTGGCCTAACGGGAGACTTGTGCAGTTCCAACATTAGCTCCCTGCTCTTATATATGGGGCACGGTTATTAAAGTCTCGTGTCCAGTGTGCCTTTTTACTAATCTCTTGAACTGTCCTGCCGCCTCTGGACAATAATCACAAGATCCGTCTGTTCCTCTGAGCTTCTCGTGTCCTATGATGCATTGCATACTCCCTTCTCTTTTACTCCTTCCAAGGTGCGTCACCTCTCATTTTTCAGAGCTAAATTACACCTGCCACTGGCCCATCTGACCAACCGTCTATATATCCCTGCAGCAACAGTGGGCCAAGCACTGAACTCTGTGGTCCACCAGTGAACACCGGACTTCTTAACTCATTTTAACTATTGCCACGAAGTCAGTTTTGGATTTAACTTGCCAAGGGACACTGCAACCCACATGCTTTTACTTACTGTATCAGTCGTGCAAGTGGGAACTTTGTCGAGCCTTTGCTGGAATCCATATAAGCCACAACTTCTCTACCCTCACATATTCACTCGATCACCTTCTCGAGAAATGCAATCAAATTCCTGAGGCTTGACCTCTCTCTGGGAAAGTCATGATGACTATCACTGATCAAACCCAGCCTCTACAAGTGAAGATTAGAATGTCAGCTTCAGAATGTTCCCCCCCGATTATGAAGGTATTTTGAAGCTTTTTGGAAAAAAATATTTTCTTTTATCAACTAATGATTTTGTTATTGACTCATTTGTTTTTTAATTTCATTTTTTATGATTGATGATGATTACAATACAATATGGACAAGTGTGCAGAGGTTTTCCTCAGACTTTGTTTCATATCTGTGACATTACTGTATGAATCTGCAATACTATATAACTTACCATGTAATAATCTTTTATAATAATCTTTATTAATGTCCGCAGGAGGCTTACATTAACACTGCAATGAAGTTACTGTGCAAATCCCCGAGTCGCCACGCTCCAGCGCTGTACGGGTACACTGAGAGAGAATTCCGAATGTCCAATTCAGCTAACAAGCTCGTCGTTCGTGACTTGTGGGAGGAAACCGGAGCACCCGGGAGAAATCTACGTAGACACGAGGAGAACGTGCAGACTCCGCACGCACAGTGATCCAAGCGGGGATAGAAACTGGGACGCTGGAGCTGTGAACCAACAGTGCTAACCATTGTGCTGCGTTCCGCCCGTTCTTTAAAAGTAGTCGTATGCTTTCAGTGAAAATACGAATTAAAAAGTCCTACGTTCCGACAGTGAAAGCGCAGAATGGAATCATGAGTGTTCTGCCTGATCAGTTTTTGATGTGTCAAATTAAATTTTGAAAACATGCAATTATCTCTCTGATGACTCTTTGCACACGTTCTGAGGTGTCTGAAAATGCTGTTATCTTGGAGATAGTCTGACATTGACATCAGTCTTAAAATAGGAAATGTCCCCACAGGCTCCAATTTGTGTTTCACGACATGACATCAAAAACGTCAAAACATATTTACCTGATTATTCTCTGTTGTTTGTGTTTTTATTAGTTTATTTATTCTTTCATTCGGACATTTGCTGTTCAATTATGGTGTTTACTTTGTGTACAGAACAAATAAAGAAGAAACGTACAACACAGGAACATGCACATCGGCCCTCCAAGTCTGCCCGACAATGCTTGCAGTCCAACATAAAACCTTCTACACTTCCAGGATCTGTTTCCCACTATTCACATCTCATTCATGTAATTATGAAGACACCCCTTAATCGTCACTAACGTACCTTCTTCCACCGCGTCCTCCAACAGCGATTTCCAGGCAAGAACTACCCTCTGTGTAGTTCTCCCTCAAGGAATAGGTTATTCAGCGAAAATTATCTTGAATTTAAACTCACACATATGCACACAATGATTCACACAGCTGCACACATAAACACGCTCTTTCACACACACTGAGCTACAGATGTGGAGAAGACGAGGTAGAGACAGCGTAATGATAGTTGGCTGAACTGACTTGAATGTTTTGCGGCAGATTTGTCCAATAACAGACTTGGGCAACGTCTTCAATGTAATTTTTTTGTATAATGTGGTATCTTCATTGGCCTTTATTACGTAATAAAACTGCATTGGCATCGCCACCTGTGAAAACGCTTGGCTGTGCCGTGCATTTTTGTGTAGTTTCTCGTGGGCAACATTCACATAGTCGTTTTCTGAATCAGAAAGTGCATATTTCATGGTTGAATTCCATTGACAAGAGCTGTTCCTTGCATTTAATTAACTCTTTGTATTAGGGATAAGCGGATCAATTCAGTGAATATTATCAATTTAACAGGCGCTATTGCTGTGGCGATGTGTTTTTTCCTGATTCACACGAGTATTTTAAATAAATGCAGGTCCAGCTATTGGACATGGTATAAATGCATTTCAGATGATATTGGAGATAGAATTGAGAGGGAAGAAATAACAAGACCACATAGTGGAAGTGGCGCTGCGTTGTAAATGTCCTGGTTTTTGTCACAAATGGCTAATGCAACTATTTTCTTTTCAGAAACACTATTGTGCAACATTTATCTGATATGAGTGGTACTGATCAATAAAATTAATCTCGAGAGGAAATAGCTAATTGACCTGCATTTCAAGTTTCTGCACAATGTCTTCACGTTCTGATAATTTCCTGGCATCAGGCACCTCTTTCTGCCTCGATTACATTGAGCATGATTGAGGAAATGCTGCTTTTTTCTGCTTCTGTATTGCATTAGGTATGTATTAGAAAGAAGAAGGTTAAGAGGTGTCTTAATAAAGGCATACAAGATACATTTTTATCTAAAGTCTAGTCTTTCTTTTATTTAGTTAATTCACTTAAAAGTTGCTGTTTGGTTTAGAAGAAGGTGAATTTTCAATCGACTTTAAACAAAGGTTCTACTTGTAGGTCCTTAGAGCTGGAGCTTGTTAATTAGTGAATTGCATTAAGCCAGTTTTCAGAGGCTAGATTCACAGTATACTAGTGATCCACCTACAGTGCAGACTTTGCTTGCACTGAGTGCTGAATTCGGTGCACTTGAGTGTTATTGTGAGAGTTTGGTGACTGAGGGAGTTAGGTGAGGAGGGAGTAAGGGTCTCCTTTCATTTAGTTTCCTTCATTTCCGCAAAGAGCGAGAAGGGAGCCAGGAGTTTACAGAGAGTGCAGCTGACTGGGAGCAGAGTCGGAGAGCAGAGGTCCAGTTGGTCCCCAGGGCAGCAATGTTCTGGAAGGTAAGAGGGGATGGAGGTTAAGCCAGTTGCATGCTCCTCCTGTAGGATGTGGGTGGTGAGGGATACCATCGGTGTCCCGCTGATTATACCTGCGGGAAGGGCACCCACCTCCAGCTCCTCAGACACCGAGTTAGGGAACTGGAGCTGGAGCTGGATGAACTTTGGATCATCCGGGAGGCAGAGGGGGTTATAGAGAAGAGTTACAGGGAGGTAACCACACCCAAGGTACAGGACAACAGTAGCTGGGTTACAGTAAGGGGAAAGAAAATAAACAGGCAGACAGTGCAGTGATCCCTCGTGGCCTTTCCCCTTCAAAACAAGTGTACCGTTTTGGATGCTGTTGGGAGGGGGGGGGGGTGATGATGTACCAGGGGAAGGCCCTAGCGGCCAGATCTCTGGTACTGAGTCTAGCTCTGGGGCTCAGAAGGGAAGGGGGGGGGATGGAAAATCAATAGTAACAGGAGACTCAATGGTGAGAAGAATAGATAGGAGATTCTGTGGTCGCGAGCGAGACTCCCGGAAGATATGTTGCCTCACGGGTTCCAGGGCCAGGGATGTCTTGGATCGTGCCTTCAGGAACCTTAAGGGGGAGGGGGAGCAGCCAGAAGTCCTTGTGCACATTGGTACCAACGACGTAGGTTGGAACTGGGGTGTGGAGGTAATAAACAAGTTTAGGTAGTTAGGCTGGAAGTTAAACGCCAGAACAGACAGAGTTGTCATCTCTGGTTTGTTGCCGGTGCCACGTGATAACGAGGCAAGGACTAGGGAGAGAGTGCAGTTGAATACGTGGCTGCAGGAATGGTGTAGGAGGGAGGGCTTCAGGTAATTGGATAATTGGAGCGCATTCTGGGGAAGGTGAGACCTGTACAAGCAGGACGGGTTGCATCTGAAGAAGAGGGACACCAATATCCTGGGAGGGAGGCTTTCTAGTAGTCTTCGGCAGGGTTTAAACTAATTTGGCAGGGGAATGGGAACTGGATTTGTAGTCCAGCAACTAAGGTAGCCGATATTCAGGACGCCAAAGCGTGTAGTGAGGCAGTGGCGAAGGGAACACTGACAAATGAGAGTACTTGCAGGCACGGAGATATGTATATTTCAACGCAAGAAGCAACAGGAATAAGGTGGGTGAACTTAAGGCATGGATCGGTACTTGGGCCATCACGGAAACTTGGATCGAAGGGGGGCAGAAATGGTTGTAGGAGGTCCCTGGTTATAGATGTTTCAATGAGATTAGGGGGGGGGGGTGGTAAAAGAGGCGTGGGGTGGCATTGTTAATTAGAGATAGTATTACAGCTGCAGAAAGGCAGTTCGAGGAGTATCTGCCCACTGAGTTAGTATGGGTTGAAGTCAGAAATAGGAAAGGAGCAGTCACCTTGTTGGGAGTTTTCTATAGGTCCCCCAATAGTAGAAGAGATGTGGAGGAACAGATTGGTAAACCGATTTTGGAAAGGTGCAGAAGTCACAGGGTAGTAGTCATGGGTGATTTCATCTTCCCAAACATTGAGTGGAAACTCTTTCGATCAAATAGTTTGGATGGGCTGGTGTTTGTGCAGTGTGTCCAGGAAGCTTTTCTAACACAGTATGTAGATTGACCGACCAGAGGGGAGGCCATATTGGATTTGGTACTTTGTAATGAACCAGGGCAAGTGATAGATTTGTTCGTGGGGGAGCATTTTGGAGATAGTGACCACAATTCTGCGACATTCACTTTAGTAATGGAGTGGGATAGGTGCGTGCAACAGGGCAAGGTTTACAATTGGGGGAAGGGTAACTATGATGTTGTCAGACAAGAATTGAAGTGCATAGGTTGGGAACATAGGCTGTCACGGAAGGACACAAGTGAAATGTGGAACTTGTTCAAGGAACAGGTACTCCGTGTCCTTGATATGTATGTCCCTGTCAGGCAGGGAAGAGATGGTCGAGTGAGGGAACCATGGTTGACAAGAGAGGTTAAATGTCTAATTAAGAGGGAGAAGGAGACTTATGTAAGGCTGAGGAAACAAGGTTCAGACAGGGCGCTGGAGGGATACAAGATAGCCAGGAGGGAACTGAGGAAAGGTATTAGGAGAGCTAAGAGAGGGCATGAACAAAATTTGGCGGGTAGGATCAAGCAAAACCCCAAGGCCTTTTACACATAGGGGCAAAATATGAGAATGTCTAGAGCGAGGGTACGTCCGATCAAAGGGCAGTAGCGGGAGATTGTGTATTGAGTCTGAAGAGATAGGAGGGGTCTTGAATAAGTAATTTTCTTCAGTATTTACAAATGAGAGGGGCCATATTGTTGGAGAGGACAGTGTGAAACAGACTGGTAAGCTCGAGGAAATACTTGTTAGGAAGGAAGGTGTGTTGGGCATTTTGAAAACGTGAGGATAGACAACTCCCCCGGGCCTGACGGGATATATCCAAGGATTCTATGGGAAGCAAGAGATGAAATTGCAGAGCCGTTGGCAATGATCTTTTCGTCCTCACTGTCAACAGGGGTGGTACCAGGGGAGTGGAGAGTGGCGAATTTCGTGCCCCTGTTCAAAAAAGGGACTAGGGATCACCCTGGGAATTACAGGCTAGTTAGTCTTACTTCGATGGTAGCTAAAGTAATGGAAAGGGTACTGAGGGATAGGGTTTCTGAGCATCTGGAAATACACTGCTTGATTAGGGATAGTCCGCATGGATTTGTGAGGGGTAGGTCTTTCCATATAAGATTTATTGAATTCTTTGAGGAGGTGACCAAGCATGTGGATGAAGGTAAAGCTGTGGATGTAGTGTACATGGAATTTAGTAAGGCATTTGATAAGGTTCCCCCTGGTAGGCTTATGCAGAAAGTAAGGAGGCATGGAATAGTGGGAAATTTGGCCAGTTGGATAACGAACTGGCTAACCGATAGAATTCAGAGAGTGGTGGTGGATGGCAAATATCCAGCCTGGATCCCAATTACCAATGGTATTCCGCAGGGATCAGTTCTGGGGCCTCTGCTGTTTGTGATTTTCATGAATGACTTGGATGAGGGAGTTGAAGGGTGGGTCAGTAAATTTGCAGACGATACGAAGTTTGGTGGAAATATGAATGCGGAATACAGGGTTAGCGGTAGGGTTCTTGGCAATGTGGAGGAGCAGAGAGATCTTGGGGTCTATGTTCATACATCTTTGAAAGTTGCCACTCAAGTGAATAGAGCTGTGAAGAAGGCCCATGGTGTGCTCGCGTACATTAACATAGGGATTGAATTTAAGAGCCGTGAGGTGATGATGCAGCTGTAGAAAACCTTGGTAAGGCCACATTTGGAGTACTGTGTACAGTTCTGGTCGCCTCATTTTAGGGAGGATGTGGAAGCTTTGGAAAAGTTGCAAGGGAGATTTTCCAGGATGGTGCCTGGAATGGAGAGTAGGTCTTACGAGGAAAGGTTGAGGACGCAAGGCCTATTCTCATTAGAATGGAGAAGGATGAGGGGCCACTTGATAGAGGTTTATAAGATCATCAGGAGAAGAGACAGAGTAGACAGTCAGAGTCTTTTTCCCCGGGTGGAACAAACCATTACAAAGGGACATAAATTTAAGATGAAAGGTGGAAGATATAGGAGGGATGTCAAAGGTAGGTTCTTGGTCCTGAGAGTAGTGTGGGCATGGAATGCACTGCCTGTGGAAGTAGTTGAGTCGGAAACATTAGGGACCTTTATGCAGCTATTGGATAGGTTTCTCGGTAGAATGATATAGTGTAGATTAATTTGTTCTTAAGGTCAGCATTGTGGATAGCACAATTGATTCACAGCTCCAGGGTCCCATGTTCGATTCCGGCTTGGGTCACTGTCTGTGTGGAGTCTGCACATCCTCCCCGTGTGTGAGTGGGTTTCCGCCGGGTTCTCTGGTTTATGACCTTCGTGTCCAAATTTGCCCTTGGTGTTGGGTGGAGGTGTTGAGTTTGGGTAGGGTGCTCTTTCCAAGAGCCGGTGCAGACTCAGGGGGCCGAATGGCCTCCTTCTGCACTGTAAATTCAATGATAATCTATGATTAACCTAGGACAAAGGTTCGGCACAACATCGTGGGCCGAAGGGTCTGTTCTGTGCTGTATTTTCTATGTTCTATGTTCTATGTCCTCCCACAGTCCAAAGATATGCACGGAAGGTGGATTGGCCATGATAAATTGCCCTTAATGTCCAAAATTGCCCTTAGTGTTGGCTGGGGTTACTAGATTATGGGGATAGGGTGGAAGTGTAGGTTTGGGTTGGGTGTTCTTTCCAATAGCAGGTGCAGACTCGATGGGGCGAATGGCCTCTTTCTGTACTGTAAATTCTATGATAATCTATGATTAATCTGGGACAAAGGTTCCGCACAACATCGTGGGCCGAAGGGCCTGTTCTGTGCTGTATTTTCTATGTTCTATGTAAGATGATCAGAGGATTAGATAGGGTGGACAGTGAGAGCCTTTTTCCTCTGATGGTGATGTCGAGCACGAGGGGTTTAGATTTAGATTTAGGGGTGCTAGATATAGGACAGGTGTCAGAGGTAGGTGCTTTACTCAGAGAGTAGTAAGGGCGTGGAATGCTCTGCCTGTAACAATAGTGGACTCGCCAACATTAACGGCATTCAAATGGTCATTGGATAAACATATGGACGACAAGGGAACAGTGTAGATGGGCTTTAGATTGGTTTCACAGGTCATAGAATTTCATAGAATTTACAGTGCAGAAGGAGGCCATTCAGCCCATCGAGTCTGTACCGGCTCTTGGAAAGAGCACCCTACCCAAGGTCAACACCTCCACCCGATCCCTATAACCCAGTAACCCCACCCAACACTAAGGGCAATTTTGGACACGAAGGGCAATTTATCATGGCCAATCCACCTAACCTGCACATCTTTGGACTGTGGGAGGAAACCGTAGCACCCGGAGGAAACCCACGCAGACACGGGGAGGATGTGCAGACTCCGCACAGACAGTGACCCAAGCCGGAATCGAACCTGGGACCCTGGAGCTGTGAAGCAATTGTGCTATCCACAATGCTACCGTGCTGCCCCATCGGCGCAACATCGAAGGCCGAAGGGCCTGCACTGCGCTGTAATGTTCTATGTTCTTGGTTCTATGGTCCTATTCAATCTGAAAGCATTCAATGATGAAGAGAATACCTATTGTGTGACTCTACACACGTGCTTCATTTGCCATTTGCAACATGAACTGGCAAATCCATTCAGCAGTTTTTTAAGCATGTCTGTTTCTTTCCCTTGATCGGGTTGCCCTCTGTGTCCAGGATAACCAAGATTCCGAAATTCAGCAAAGGGACTAGACACAAACCAACTGGGATTGAGCCCATGAAATTAAGAAGTGAATGAGGAATGTTCAATTTCGATTCTTAAAGAAAGCCACTGTGTCATCTTTCAAATCATCCCGAAGCTCCCGTCCCTCAAGAAGGGGAACATGGTGATATTTTCACATGACATTAAGTAAAGTGGACAGACCGACTTTGCGATGACATTATTCAGTCTCCATTTCTCTGTGTTACCTCCTCTTCATGAAGTGGTCACATAATCCTGAGGCTGCGACTAATCACACCGCGATTGGAAATCATACTCATCCCGGGGCAGGTCTGAACTTTCAATTTAATTGAAGCTATTCAAAATATATATGTATATATATATATATATGTGAAACGGTGACCGGAAAGTTATGTACTGTCGAAAAATAAACTACCTGGATGGCAGATGTTCTTCGGGGAAGGACACCTGGCTCCCTTCCTTGCGCAGGACACTCTGTTACTACAGAACCGCAGTGAAGTCAGGAGGAGGGAGTCGCTTAATGCAATTCTCACTAAACTATTAATCCAGAGATTCAGGATGTTTCTGTGGGTTAGGATCCCACTATGACAGATGGCGATGCTTGCTTTTATTGTTTATGTTAAACAATGAATGCTTTTGTGACCGACTCATTGAAAGTGTAATTTTAATTTCAATGTTTATAATTGAAGATGATAATTATTCAATATGTGTATTTGAATGTAGCTTTTCTTATTTGCTTTCAATCTATGACATCAATATATAAATCTGCAATATTATTATACACCTTTATGGGTGGCGTTATTTCAAACATATTCTTATGTTTTCATTAGGAATAACATAAAATCCTGGTTTCTAACTGAAAAACCTATGGAATGTAATTCTGGGTATTTTGCCAAATCACATTTTGATGTGTCAAATAAAATCTTGATAACACAGAATGATTTCGCTTTGATATTCCATTGCTAATTTACTCAGGAGTCATAAAATCCCTAGAAGAGGTGATGTGATGCCGGATTTGGACTGGGGTGAGCACAGTAACAAGTCTTACAACACCAGGTTAAAGTCCAGCCGGTTCATTTCAAACACTGGCTTTCGGAGCACTGCTCCTTCCTCAGGCGAATGAAGAGGTATGTTCCAGAAACATATATATAGACAAATTCAAAGATGCAAGACAATGCTTAGAATGCGAGCATTTGCAGTTAATTAAGTGTTTACATATCCAGAGATACGGGTAACCACAGGTTTAAGAGATGCGAATTGTCTCAAACCAGGCCAGTTGGTAGGATTTCGCAAGCCAAGGCCGCATGGTGGGGGGTGAATGTAATTCGACATGAATCCCAGGTCCCGGTTGAGGCCGTACTCATGTGTGCGGAACTTGGTTATAAGTTTCTCCTCGGCGATTCTGCGTTGTCGCATGTCCTGAAGGCGTGCTCCGAAAGCTAGTGTTTGAAACAAACCTGCTGCCCTTGAGAGGAAAATTCTGAGTTTATCAGAAGAGTTAGAATGGAAAATGTCCCCGAGGCGCAATCTTTCAGCGCTCTGCTGATGCTCGGAAATGTGTTTCAAGACATAACAACAACAAAAAACACTTAACTTATTTTTGCTCTGTCTTGTTTATTGGAATATTTATAATGTAATTTCAGCATTATCCTTTACAAATTAATTGTTTCCTTCATACATGTAATTCAATTATAATCGTCTCATGTTAAAAATTAATTGGTATGCACAGAAAGTGGCACACAAATAAACACACATATGTCCACGGTCACCAGCACATAGAAACATACACAGCCATGCGGAGATATAACAGTCAGACATATCGTACAGATAATTAGCTCAACTGAATTAAAGAATTTGTTGCAGTTTTGTGCAATATCAAACTGAACTGTGTTTAAAAGTACCAGGCGTGTGTAACATCTCAAATACAGTGTTTTCACATTGTGGTCTCTTCATTGTAATTAATTACACAATAAACTGCATCAGCATCGTCACCTGTGAAATGAAAAGGTAAACAATCGTGAATAAAACATCTCAAGTAAATACCGGGCAAAATCCGCATGCAGGTGCACCCAGGGCCTGCCGGGTGATTGCCATGGACGAAGGGGTGTGACTGATTGCAGCTTCTAGTCTGTTACATTGATGGCCCAGCCGCACGATGCCAGGCTCCAGGTCTGACCACCGTATGTAGCTCCTGGTTGTCATTTTCATTTCGACATGCCCGTGTGTCCATTGCGTATGTTGGGTGTGGGCTTTCTGCGATGGCTTGGAATGTAAATGTGAGCTCCCAATAGAATGATGCCGTCCTCCACGCTGAGCTTTTGGCGTCAAAAGCACGCAGCTCCTTTGGCGGTTTCCCTTGTCGACGCCCTTGCATGATGGCATGGTGCAACTTTCGCAAGACCGGGTCCTTTAAGGGCAGCACGGTAGCATTGTGGAGAGCACAATTGCTTCACAGCTCCAGGGTCCCAGGTTCGATTCCGGCTTGGGTCACTGTCTGTGCGGAGTCTGCACATCCTCCCCGTGTGTGCGTGGGTTTCCTCCGGGTGTTCCTGTTTCCTCCCACAGTCCAAAGGTGTGCAGGTTAGGTGGATTGGCCATGATAAATTGCCCTTAGTGTCCAAAATTGCCCTTAGTGTTGGGTGGGGTTACTGGGTTCTGGGGATAGGGTGGAGGTGTTGACATTGGGTAGGGTGCTCTTTCCAAGAGCTGGTGCAGACTCCTTATGCACTGTAAATGCTATGATTCACCGTCCACTCGTGAAACTGTGAGATGGTGAACAGCAAGGTAACACAATTAACGGTCGATATGACCTCATCAGTCAGTGGCGGAGATTGGGGGCGTCTTTAGCAGCGGGGGCCGGCTCAGAACATCGCTGTGTGCGGACTGTCTGCCCGGTTGATAATCAAACACGTACTCACACGTCACTGACAACAGGGACCAACCTTGTAAGCAGGAAGAAGCTTCGGCGAAATTGCTTTGTCCTCGTGAAACAAGCAAATCAATGGCTTGTGATTCATTACGATCGATACCCACACACATACTGGTGGAATTTCTGTATTGTCAAAACGGCGGCCATCCTTTCTTGCTCAATCTGAGCGCAACTGCGTTCCTCATCCGCAAATGCCTGCAATGCGTACTCTGTTTGTCTCTCCGATTCGTCATCTCGGCAGTGGGATAACACGCCCCCTGTATGGGAAGGCATCACCAGTGACAAAACGAGACTTGTTGGGTTTAGTGGGTCAACATGTCCGATGGCGACTGTCGCTGCTTCCCTCTGGCGAGCGTTTCTTCTTGCGTCTCTCCCCACGCCCAATCCTGGAGCTTTATTCAATGGTGCAGGCAGCGGGGCGAGCATAGTCGCCAATTTAGGGATGAACTTCCCGGAACAATTCAGTCATGTTCTCGAGTGTAGGGGCTTGTTATATTGCCCGCATCCTGGCGTCTACAGACCGCAAACCGTCCCGATCGACACAGTACCCTTAATCCGTGACCTCTTCAACGTGGAAAAGATATTTTCCCTGTAACTTTGACATCTACCTCAGAAAACCGGCGGAGAATGTCCTCCAAGTTGCTCAGGTTCTCCTTTACGGTGGCCCCAGTGATCAGGACATTGGCCAAGTAACCCGTCACCCATGGAAGCCCTTAGAGGAGTTTCTCCATGAGTCTGAAGAATATCACAGGACGATGACCGCCCAACTGACAAAGTGATCATTGATTGAGGTCCCTATGGGCTTTAATCGTAATGCCTGTTGTGGAAGCCACGTCTAGCCAGAGTGGGAGCTCGCATTGCGCAACCCCTGGAGATGGTGGTGGAGGAGGAGGAGGCCCGGAGGGAAATGGCGCTTAGGGCTGACGACCCCGGAAATTGCGCAAACGCACACCGCAATTGTGACAGTGGTGTGAGCTAATAAGTTAACCCCCGGCTTCTAGGTGAGCCACCACAATGGTAGCGAGTCTACGGGAGCAGTGGAGGCTTAGAAGGCCATTATTCCAGCATACGTAACTCCTGACAGCCCCGCCACCGGTACCAGTGCCCAGCCCAATGTGGACTTTGTCATTTCAGCAATCGTAAATAGTTAGGGGGTGGTGAAAGAGTGAGGTGGGATATGGGCTCACGCTCCGAGAAATAGAAAGAGAGGAGCGAGGAAAGGAAGGGCAGAGAGAGCAAGGGACACAGCGGGAGGAGGTGGAGGATGGCGGCACGAGGGTCGGGTACCGTGGATGGGTTGGCGCCTGTGACAGGAGGCTCCTGTGCAACATGTGGGCGCGAGAATAGGGGAGCGAAATTAATTGTGCCGCCCAGAAGCGGCCCAGCAAATGTACAGTCCGCACTCCAACTCTGATGGAAAACAGGTGTACTCCCTGCCGAAATAAGCTGCTGGAGTTCCTGGTTTTTAACCCGCGAGGGCCTCAGCAAAGCCACTGTAGACCAGAACCGCACCCATCCTGGAACACGCACACTGATGGAATGAGAAAATTCGGGCGGCATTGGAAACAAATTGAACAGATACTTGAAGCCCAGGGTGCGACGCTGCAGACGATGCAGTAGCCCGTGTCCGGCCATGTGTAGCAATAGGCCTCGTTGTAACCGGAACTTATCTTGGTGGCTGACAGACATAAGAAGCTGCATGGTAAGCTTGAACAAATAGAAAACCGCGACTGAAGCAAAGCCTTTGCACAGTTGCGCTTCCACAGGGTATCGATGCAATATGCTGCACAACTGTTAGAGAAACTGGTGTGTGAGAGAGCCTTGGATCTTCGCCTCGAGGATCACCGAGCTCAGAGGGTGCTGAAAAGGAAAACTAAGACAGGCGAGAGCAGACCAGGGCGATAGACGTGAGACTGCATCGATTGCTGACCAGGGAGAACATACTGAGATGGGCCAGACCACTGTCTGGGTCGCGGGATGATGTAAAATGGCTCACCAAATGGTCTCCAAAAATGATCCCTAAGATCGTATGACCTTTTTTCCCCATAGTTTCCCTGGGTGAATTCTGGGTTAGGTGAAGTGTAAGACCACGTGACGCTGATGTAAAGCCGGTACAGTGGACTTTCTGCCTCTCTGGGTCACTGCTATAGTCACCGCCACCGACACAGCCTCCAGCAGACATTCGTTTCTGCAGCAGCTGATCAGCCAGGTTGGTCAGCACGTGCAACAACTTTAAAAGAAAGAAAAATAATTACCTTTAAATGTATTTCCTGCAGATACTACTTCTGCATAGTTTTAGTTTCCAGCAGTGCTTCGCAATCTTTTTTTTAAGCCTGCATCCCCAACCAAACCCAAGTGACTGCAGAATGGAATATGTTTCCTTCAGAACCCCAGTCTGTTTCTCAAAGCAGAAGTGCTCTCTGGCAACGCAAGATGGCAGGTTAGCCTGAAGCTGGTTGGTTATAAGCAGTTTGAGCGGACAAGCTGAGGAGAGAGATTCTGTGTAACTGTGTTTTCCACTCAGGATCTAATAGATTCAAGAATTCGACGAAAGGGAAGTTTCAGCACATTCTTCAACTGCTGTCTGAACTGAGTCTGTGTCACGGCATATATCGCTGTATTTGTGCAGCAGCTCAGGAGCTGCAGCATGAAGGCTATTTCCAGAACATAATAATCTAAAAATACAGACTCATATCCCAGAAAATCCATCCGCCACCATA
Source organism: Scyliorhinus torazame (assembly GCF_047496885.1). Classification (NCBI taxonomy): domain Eukaryota; kingdom Metazoa; phylum Chordata; class Chondrichthyes; order Carcharhiniformes; family Scyliorhinidae; genus Scyliorhinus; species Scyliorhinus torazame. The sequence continues at coordinate 65,773,737 of NC_092729.1, forward strand.
TAGAATAAACCATTAACAATGACCATAGCAGGATGAAATTGGCCGAGATAATGAACAGTAAAATGATGGATTTCCTTCGACTCTCCATCTCGGGGTCTCTGGGACTGTCCCCATTACTGTGATCCCGGAGTCTCCTGCGGGCCCTGCTGCTCACGACAATGTGTCTGACGGTGAGAACATTGAGCAACAGAATCAGGACAAATGGAACACACGGGGTTAGAATGTGGTGGAGGAACTCGATTGTTCCAAAGAATTGAGATTCCATAATATCCATTGGGACAAAACAAAACCAAGGAGCGTTCCAGAGCACATATCGACCTGTTAACATGAAATACCAGAACATGTTCTTCAAACAGCTCAACACAGTCACTGTTCCTAGAATCACAGCCGCCGTTTTCTGGCTGCAATATTTACCTTTCAGCTTTGGGCAACAGATAGCCACAAATCGATCAAAGGTGAATGTGACGGTGAACCAGACAGAACAGTCCCTGGATGCATAGATCAGGACGGCGTGGATATTGCACACGTGGATGAACCGCAGGAAACGAAACTGTTCCTTAAAAACAATGGGAATGTGTCTCAATATCAAGTCGAGAATAACGACCAGTAGATCCCCCACTGCCATGGCCACCAGGTAACAGATGACACATTTGGACAGTCCACAGTTTGTTCTCTTCAGGGTTACAATTGTGATGAGGTTTACTGTGAGGGAAGGATATAAACAATTAAGTTATGGATCAGGATTGTGAGCACTTTACCAGTTTAATTGTGGCAGTGTTGCCACAGACAAACAAATAAACAAATCACCCCCCCCTCCCCCACAGACACAAGACACAAATGCACACACACTCAGATGCAGAGACACAAATACACAGACACAGAGAGACACAAATACGCACAGACACTGACACACAAACACAAATACACCACAGTCACAGAGACAGAATTGTAAATACTCAGACATAGAGACACAAATACAATTTGCGACAGACACAGACACAACAACACACACTTACAGACACAGAGACATAACTGCACACAGTCACTGACACACAAACACAAATGCACATATTGATAGTGTACGTTAGGCTGGGTGATTGTGCGGTCAGTTGCAACCTCACAGACATTTTGAGAAATAGAGTTATTATGCCACTGTTTTAAAGAAAAAGACCTGAATCCTATCAGAACTTTACAGAAGCTTGTTGTTGTTTTTGGAAGCTTCTTCTGCTCATATTTTAATTGCACTATTCTGCACTGCCGAAAAAGAAACTACCAATCTGCCCACAAACATCTTCTACTGGACAGCAGTGAGAAAGACTTCATGACTTCTGTCCACAGGTCTAACTAACGCACAACTGCAACTCTGCTTTCTTGCAAAATGCCTGATATCTCGGTTCCACAAAGTAATTATGTATATTACCCAGGTGGGATTGTATTAACCCCACAGGGAACACCCTTTGTATAAACAAATCTCCATTCGCCAAACTGATGATGATGGTTTAATTGTAGCCCTGTCTCCTTAAGACATGCACTCTGCTCGGAACAAGATGTGTGCACGAAGTGTCTCCAGCGGCAGCTCCTGGAAACTCACGATTCCGAGCTGGAGCGGCGGCGGGAGACACTGTGGAGCATCCGCGAGGCGGGTAGTCTCGTGGCTAACACGCATAAGGCGGTGGTCACACCGCAGGCTCAGACACTGCAGGCAAGAAGGGATCTCGTGGGCCCTTTCCCCTGCAAAACAGATTTTCCGTGTTGGACACTGTTCAGCAGAATGGCCTCTCAGGCTCAAACAGCAACAACCAAATTCCTTGCACCATGGTTGGTTCTTCTGCAGAGGGGAAGAGTAAAACATGTGTAAATGCAATAGTTATCGTTGATTTAACTGTCAGGGGAATGTGTAGGCGTTTGTGTGGCCGCAATCGAGGCCTTGCTGGTGTTCGGGGGGGGGGGGGGGGTCAAGGAACTATTGGTGCGGTTACAGGACATGCTGACGGCGGAGGGAGAACAGCCAGTCGTCGTGGTACACGGAAGTGACAATTACAAAGCTGGAAAAACAGAAGAGGTCCTAAAATCAGAATAAAATGAGTAAGGAATAACGTTGAGAAGTCGGACCTCAAAGTTAGTGATCTCAGGAATATTAGCAGTGCCACGGGCTAGCTAGAGTAGAAATAGCAGGATATCACGTATGAAGAATTGGATGAATTTAAGGTGTGAGGTGGGGGGTGTCATATTCCTGAGCCATTCGATCCGGTTCGGGGGAGGTGGGCCCAGTACAAACTGAATGGTTTGCACCTGGTAAGAAGCGGAATGTTGTCCTCGGTCGATCATTTGCTAGAGTGGTTGGGAAGGGCTTAAACTAAAATGTCACGGCAGCATGACCCTTGGAAATGAGTCAGAATACAAGTAAACGTGGACAAAAACAAAAGACAGAACAGGGATTACGAAAAGTGAGTGTACAATCCAACGGACAGTTTCAAAAATTTCTACAGTGAAAACTGTTGGGAGAGAGACAAAGAATGTTAAAAAGACAAGATTAAAGGTGTTGTGTCTTTATGTGAGGAGCATACACAACACAACGAGCGAACTAATCGCGCAAATAAATGTAAACGGGTATGCCAATAGCGGAATTACAGAACGTGGCTTCGAGTCACAAGGAATGGCGACTGAATGTCATGGGTTATTCATCATTCAGGATGGGCAGAAAAAAGGAAAAGGCGGTGGAGTTGCAATGCTGGTTAAAGAGGGAATTAAGGCAATCGTGGGGATGCTTGTTCGCACTGACTATGTCGGTTATGTATGTTAAGAGCTGAGAAACAACAAACATTCGTGGGCGTCATAGAAAATCCCCAAACTGTAGTGGTAATATTGGGAATAGCATTAGACAAGAAATTAGATATGGATGCAACAAAGGAATCTTATCAAGCATGGGTTTGGCAAATCAAATCAGCAATACCGTACATGGTGAATTCCTGGAGTACATATGAAATGGTTTTATGGGCCAATACGTTGAGGAAGAAAGCGTAGGGAAGGCCATGCTAGACTGGTACTGTATAATGAACAGAATAATTGGAAGGCAAGCTCTGCGACCCCTTGGGGACGAGCGACCATAGTATGACAGAATTTCTAATTAAGATGGATGGTATCGTGTTTGATTCTAAATCTAGCCTCCCGAAACTACGATAGCACGAGGCGGTATTTGTATATGATACTTTGGGAAACGTTGCTTAAAGGGATGACAGTGGATAGACAATGGCAAACATTTAACGATTACATGGCACAACTTCAACAATTGTTTATTCCTGTCTGGCACTAAACTGAAACAGCAAGATTTTCCAATCCATGACTTACATGGGAAATGGAGACAGTGTTACATCCAAGGAAGAAGCATACAAATTGGCCATGAAGTACAACAGATATGAGGGTTGGGAATTGTTTAAAATTAAGAAGAGAAGGAAAAAGGGATTGAGTGACAAAGAAATACGAGTTATGTTCTGGGAGTATAAAACCGCCCGTGAAAATCTATAGGTACATGGAGAGAAAAAGATTGGTGATGACATTGGTAAGGATTGGTCCCTTACATACAGAAACAGGGAAATGTATAATAGAGGGTCAATGAAATGTCTGACAAACTAAACACATTCTTTAGTTCTGTCTTCATGAATTAGGAAACAAATCAGATACATGAAATTTCGGGGAACGCAGGGGTTCGAGAGGAACTAAGGGAGTTCAATATTAGTAGATAAATGGCGTTGATGAAATTGATAGATTGAAGTTTGAGAAGTCCCCAGGCCTGATAATCTGCAGCCAGAGTAATTAAGCAAGCGGTTCCTATAAATAGGAGATGCATTGGAGGTGATCTTACATTATTATATAGACCTGGGACAGTTTCTTCAGATTGAAGGGTATCTAATGTAACTCAAGTATTTAAAAGGGGGGAGGGGGCTCGAGAGAAAATCGGGATTAATCGACCTCAAACCAGAAGTCAGTAGTAGGTAAAAATTTAGAAACCATTACCAAAAGCTTTATAACATAGCACATAGTTCGTGGGGAAATGAATGGAAGATACAGTATAATTTCGAGCAATGCGAGTTTATCAGCTTTAGTAGCAAAAAGTAAGTAGCAGGCAGAATATTATCAGAATGGCCATAAATAGCACAGAGTATTGAACAAAGAGACCAACGCGTCCTTGTTCACAGTTACTGAAGGTAAGCATGCAGGAACAGCAGGTGTAAAATAAGGCAAATAATATGTGGGCTTTCACAGCGAGAGGATTCGTGTACAGGAGTAGGGATGTCTTGCTGCAATTATGAGGCCGCATGCGCAATATTGTGTGCAGTGTTTGTCTCCTTATCTGACTAAGGGTGTTATTTCTCTAGAAGGAGTAATGCGAAGGGTTTCCAGTCTGATCAAATCCAGGCTATCAAGACGGACCCACCCCGCGCAACGACATTGAGCCCCTGTCGACGTAGGTCCTCTGTAATATTTGTGGCTCGTTTATCGCCAATTCGGCCTCGCTCTTTGCACTGTTGTATATGTTATTCCGGAAATATCAAAAAAGGTGCCGGGGCTCATCTCAGATCAGGCATTTACGGCCCTGAAGAGGCGTCAATCTTCCAAACAACTCCTACCGCACTGTGACCCAACTCGACCCCTGATTTTGACATGCGATGTTTCCCCTTATGGCACCGGACGCAGTGCGGACCCATGAGTTAAATGGCGGCATGCCAAGATCCTCTATGCCCTCTTTGTATTTTTGTCACTGTCTATCCACTGTCACCCCTTTAAGTGCCGTTTTCCAATCTACCACAGCCAACCTGCGACTCCTGTCATGGTAGTTTCCTTTATTCAGATTCAAGACCATTATCTCAGATCAACTACTTTACCCCCCATCTTGATGAGTCATTATTACAAGTTATAATCGCTCATCCATAAGGGATGTCGCCTAGATTGCCAATGATTCTGTTTCATCGCGTAGTACCCAGTCATGAAAGGCCTGTTCTAGAGTACGTTTCTCAGAGAAGCAGTAAAGGTAGGTACAATAAAACCGATATAGGTCACTTCAGGACGCACAAGGCCCTGCCCGGGTGAAATTAGAAGCAAAACTGCGGTATTGGTGGGAATGCTACTTCGATCAAAAGTGTTTTCGTTGTTTCTTTGCACTATATTTGTAGTTATATTAGTCTTGTGGGGTATTGTATTGAGAGGCTTATTTTATCTCGGAGTGGGCGATTAGGCTATGTTATTTTTCATTCTCTCTCCTTTGTGGGGGAGGGGAGCAACTGCCCCGCTTTTATTAAGGTTCAGGTAGTTAAAGGGAGTGAAATGGGAGTGAAATGAGTTGCAGCTATCGAAATTATCTCATGTGGTTTGCGGACCTTAGCATATAGACAGCGACGGGGATTGGAGTTGGATGGGGGTGTGGGGGGGGGGGGGAGGTGGGGGGGGGGTGTGGGGGGAGGTGGCGATGTTCTTGTTTTATATTGATATCAATCGATCTGCGGTTTAAGTATTAGTTGGGGGAGGGAGTCAACGTGGGTGAGCGTTTAGTTTGCTGATGGTGATTACCGGATTCTCTTCGTCTCACGCGTGGGAGTGTTTGGCGGACAAATTTTCGGCTCCGGGCCCGTTTTTCTTCAGGAGGAACTCTTGAACGAGCTAATCACCATCAGTTGTTAGAAGGTTGGGGGGAGGCGATGGTTCTTATTTCTCAACGCCGGGGAAGGGTGGAAACCTGAGTGTGTTCAGTCTATTTTTTTCTGTGTTTTATAATACATTACTGTACTTTCTAATATCCCACATTTTCATTGGATGTTTGTTTATTGTCAAGAGTACCGAGGTACAGTGAATCGCATTTTTTCTGCGAGCAGCTCAGCAGATCATTAAATATATGAAAAGCAAACAAAATAAAATAAAATACATAATCGGATACATGAACACCGGTATCTGGTGAAGCACACTGGGGTGTCGTGTTAATGAGGTCAATCCAGAAGAGGATCTTTTAGGAGTCTGGTAACAGTGGGGATGAAGTTGTTTTTGATTGGCTGGGCGTGTTCTCAGACCTTTGTATCTATTGCACCATTGTGCATTTTGTTTGCTGGTTCTGAATGAAAACGTGTCAATAAAAATATTTTCGTAAATAAGATGCCAAACGTGAACATTATGTCCAGTGTCCCATGGTTTAGTTGAAAGTGATACTGGCTTCCGAAGGATTTCCACAGAGACGTGGAGAAGGTGGCTAATGAGGATTCAGACCATGGCCGTCCCGGTGGTGGAGAGCAGGATGAGTTCTCGGTAGGTTTTGTCGCCCGTTTTGTCTGCTGTATTGAACATGACGGCCTCTCTGAGGTAGGTAGAAATTTCTTCTCTATCCCGGATTTTCAGCAAGTGCTGATGGAGATGACGGGTGATTTCTTCTCCACCAGGTCCCCATCTATGGTTTTTCACGGTCTAAAAATTGTTTTAAGTGTTCTCTCAATAAAAAACCGATGTTTTCTCTGTCTCTCAAGTGGGTTCATCGTGACTTCTCGCCGGTTTTGAGTCCTTGGGTATTGGGTCCATATATTGCCCTGGTGTCACTGACGAAGCCTGGCTGCCATGCTGGTCACCGAGGAGTTGCTTAGCTTTCTCAGTCCACCATTGGCTTCTGATTTCCCGAGTTTGTCTTTGTCCCGATGCCTTGGCTAATAAATAAGCTGCCCCTTTTCTTTGTTGATTTTGCATGTGTTCAGTCGAAGTGAGCTTCCCACTATTTGTCCATGGGGTCCTTGTCGGTGTGGTCGCTCCCTCCAAACGTGTCTTGGTGTTTGCTAATGTTGGAGCAGATGGTTTATCACAGTTTCTGATTATGGCTTTGTTTAGCTTTTGCAGTTTTCCTCCATCCATTCGAATGGAAACTTTGGAAATTTTGGGGAAGATAATGATGAAATCTCACTTGCACGCTTGGCTCTTTTTCCTGAGCTTTTCTTCATCTTCTGCTGCTTCTGGTGGAGTTTGATGGGCACAGAGGAGCGGAGGAGCCGGTGGTCCGTCCGACACTGGCTATCGGTGGTGATGAGGGCATCCGTTTGGTCTCCGGATCGGACAATGAATAAGTTGATCATTTGCTAGGGTTTTGATCTGGGATGTCTCCATGGAGTCTTGAACTGGCTTTTTTGTGGAACAGTGTGATGCTGATGACAAGGTGCTGTTGCGCGCATTTGACGAGGAGAAGATGCGTGTTGGCGTTGGAATCGTCAACTCCTTCCTTTCCAATGGTTCCATACCAAATTTGGCAGTCACTCTTACCCTGGCGTAGAAGCCCCCCCCCCCCCACCCCCCCCCCCCCCCCCCCCCCCAAGGAGGATCATCTTTCTTCCTCAAGAACGTTCGCAGAGATGGTGTTCAGAATGGAAAAGAACCCTTCTTTGGACTCATCATTGACACGAAGGGGTGGTGCATAGACTTTGAGGAGTTGCCTGCTGTTTCTTGGCAAGTTGTTAACGCAGGATTCTAGCGTCCATGTTGATGGTAACAGGGAGCTCGGAGAGTCGATAGATGTGTTTCTTCGAAACGGCCAATCCAAAGCCATGCTTCCAGGTTCCGAACTTCAGGTTAACTTTGATTTACCGACCGGACGTAATTGATCTGCTGGTTACGGTTTGCCAGCCAGATTAGGGGCGGAATAGACTATTTTTACCACACCTTTTGGGAACCATTGTGGGGTTCGCAGGGTGCATCCAGAGGAGGACTGCTGAATCATGAGGAAAGCTGCTGAAACTCCTCCTGTTCCTATTCAAACAGCGAGATGACTGCATCAAACTGCATCAACTACTTGCCGGTCTGAAGCGAGGGTAATTCCAGATATGACAGTCCTGTCAACTATCGCCGATCAGCGCAGGCATTGTCAGTGAGATTGTGTGTGGGGGGCGGGAGGGGGGGGGGGGGTTTCTGGGAGTAGACGCATCTTGCGGGACGTTGGTAAACGTGGGTATGCCGTTGCACATCATCAGACACAGTGGTCTTTATGGTGGGTAGGTTCAGCTCCAGTGACAGGGGAAGTTCGCTGACTGGAGATCTTCTGCTGCTGCAGCCTTCGTACTTTAAGGCTGCCGTTGATACCACATGAGTACATTCCATCAGATGCACCGTTGAGGAATTGTTTTTGATTTTCCTTTGTGGCTTGGCTGGATCCTGCCCTCTGGCCTTACCTGGGTGGCCCTGCCAGGAGTTTACGACATCCGACGGCATTGCTCTCGGTATCACCACGGTTCAAGCCCCTCCAACACCTCAAAGTGGAAATCCAAGGAAAGGCTTGTGAAATATCAAACTATACACAGGATACTCACAAGATGTTGAAGTCAGCATGTTGCCAGAGTTCATTACAGCTCTTGGCTCACATTCTTCCGAGACAGCCGTCATGTGAAGCGTTGCTGGATGAACAAGTCTGTTCACGATGTTGTCCTGCGTGGGCTCCTCAGTTATCGATTGACACGCATTTACCGCGACTCCAAACCCTCCTATGAAATGTCCTCCTCACTATCAGGTTATTACTAATTAAGAACAATCTGGGTTAATAGTACGAGTTCCTCACGGTTGTGTCCTTGGCGAAATCAACTTAAACTGCTTCATTAATGACATTCATTCCATCATAAGGGGGGATATTTAATGATGACTGCACAATGTTTCGCACTTGAAACATGAACGCAGCACGGTAGCAGAGCGGTTAGCGCAATTGCTTCACAGCTCTAGGGTCCCAGGTTCGATTCCCAGCTGGGTCACTGTCTGTGCGGAGTCTGCACGTTCTCCCCGTGTGTGCGTGGGTTTCCTCCGGGTGCTCCGGTTTCCTCCCACAGTCCAAAGATGTGCATGTTAGGTGGATTGGCCATGCTAAATTGCCCTTAGTGTCCAAAATTGCCCTTAGTGTTGGTTGAGTGGGGTTACTGGGTTATGGGGATAGGGTGGTGTGGGCTTGGGTAGGGTGCTCTTTCCAAGAGCCGGTGCAGACTCGATGGGCCGAATGCCCTCCTTCGGCACTGTAAATTCTATCTATCTATGAACGCATAAAAGACTCCAGATCGAGTGCCGGATAATGGGATTAGAATAGATTGCTGTTTGATGGCCGGCACAGACCCGATAGGCCGGAGATCTCTTTGTGCTGTCAAATATCTGGCTCAAAATCTGCACTTTGAAAACATGCTTGCTTCAAATCTGTTCTATTTTAATGTGAATATTTAATATCTTCAATAATCCCGTTTTAAATTTCAAAATTTAAATAGGATCAATATGCCAGCTCTATGATTAAGATTATCGCTTCATCTGCTACCAATGTACATTGCTGAATTGAACTCTTGAGAGGAGGCCATTCAGTCCCTTGAGTCTTTATGCCGCAACGTGAGGGGGAGAAGGCCATTCAGTCATCTGAGTCTGGTACAATAGAATCGGAAGAGGAGAATATGTCATTCAGTCCCTCGAAGGTATGGAAGAGAAAAGGAGATGTCCTTCAGTCTGCCTAGTATGTTACACAGAACAGGAGGAGTTGACCATTCAGGTTCTCGAGTCTGTTATCAGAGAACAGGAGAATGAGCAGCCCAGTGAGTCCCTCGTGTCTGTTATACCGAAACAGAAGGAAGCCATTCAGTCCCTGGTGTTTGTTACACCAACACAGGAAGAGGATGAGGCCATTAGGTCCCTCGAGTCTGTTGCGCTGGAATAGGAGGAGTTGGAGGCCATTCGGTCTCTCTGAACAGTACGGGAGGAAGGCATTCAAACATTCAAGTTTGGGGCTGTTTAGCACAGGACTAAATCGCTGGCTTTGAAAGCAGACCAAGGCAGGCCAGCAGCACGGTTCAATTCCCGTAACAGCCTCCCCGAACAGGCGCCGGAATGTGGCGACTAGGGGCGTTTCACAGTAACTTCATTTGAAGCCTACTTGTGACAATAAGCGATTTTCATTTTTTTGTTACACAAGAGGAGGAGGAGTAAGTTCAGCCCCCCATACAGTTATACCAGAACAGTGTGGGAGGGGGTAATTATGTCCCTCTTGTCTGGCAGACAGAATAAGGAAGAGGATGAAGCGATTCAGTCAGTTGTTTCTTTTAGGCAGGAAGATGGGCAGTTAAATCCGTAGTTTGAAGAAGAACATTATATTTTTATTCAACCAATGGATCTTTTTACAGATGCAGACAGCATTTGTTCTCTCTTCACCACCAGCGTCTTGTTTTAGAACACATTAGACATGACTGCAGCTGCCCATGTCGTGGTGGAACTGTATGAATCTGAGCCCTACAGCCCCAAAGCTGCTCGAGGATGTTCTGAAAGGCTATCTTCCTTCTCTCCCAGTGAAAGACAGCAGCAGTCGCCGAGCCATCCTGTAATAACTGAGGAGGTTCTGTGTATGGGCACTCTGCAAGTCGAGAAAACAAAAGACAGGAGCTAGGGAAATGTATGGGAGCGGGAATATGGTTTCGTTTGTATAATTTGGTGTGTTGTTGAATAAAGATCAGAATGAAATGATTGATATTTTTATGACAGGATGGCTGTCAAAGAAATCTGTGATGGGGTGTTCTTGTCACACAATTCTCATGGTGGGAAATTAGAGTTGTCTAATGGGAACTGAGTATCTCTGTGCTGAACAAATTCAGGAAATAACATCGCTGCCTCCTCCTCGCCTCGCGTTTCTCCCAATGTTTTTCCTCGCCTCTGTATTGCTGCTAGCAATGCCAGCTGAGGATAGTGACCCCGGGCATCCTTCGTCAGATGCATCATTAATTACCCACCCTCTATAATAATGTCTGAGACGGAGTCAGGATGATGCTTGACTTGTCTGTGAGAAACTCTCCCAATTTCCACGCAAGCATCCAGATATTAACAATGTGCGGTCGACAGGGCTGGTTTTGCCGTTGTTATTTCCGGTTCCTAGGTCGATGCCCTGCGATCCAACCAGTTAATTTTAAATTTGTGACGTTACAGCACCTTGATTCAACGCAATAAGTTGCTGACCATTTCAGAGAGCAGTTAATATTCAAGCACATTGCAGCGATTCTGGATTTACATGTGGCCCAGACAAGGTAAGAATGGCCGAATTCATCATGAAAAACATGAGTTAACAGGATGGGTTTTACAGCAATCGACAATAGTCATGATTAAAGTGTTAATTCTCGACTTGGTATATTTTTCAAATCAAATTCCACCGATTGCCCTTCTGGGATTAGAACCTGTGTGCACTGATGATTGTCATTTATCGCTGGATTTTCAGTTCGAGGATAATTCCACTCTGTTCTTCTAAAACCGGGCTGAGTAGGGCACAGCCCCTCGTCTTCCACTGTCTCCACTAACGACACCCCGCTGCACTCTGCTCCATTTATTGGTTATGTTGCAGACCCAGATACACTGTAACCTATAGTCCCCATAACTTACGTAAAGCGGGGTCACCACATCCTCTGTCCTCCCTGAATGAATGCAACAGCTCACAACAAAACCTCCAAGACCCATCCACAGCACCTCTACCAAGTTTCCACCAATATAACTGGACAAAGAAAGCAAATCAACTCATTTCCTCGTTCATTGAAACTGAATATGGGAATGGTATGCATTGTCCGGTGAGTCTGTGGTCAATTTCTATCGCAGAATGAAAATGTTTGTATTGGCATGCTGCCAGACTGGGAACAAATGTAATAACGGGATCAATGTGACTGGGACTGGGTGGGAGTTAGGATATGGACAGCAGAGTTCTGGATAAGTTGTACTTCATGAAGATTTGTAACAGGAATTGTGTGACGGGAATCGTCGAGTCTGGATGTAACAATGACACCGATCAATGTTTATTCTGCAGCTGAAATGAAACAATGGTGGTGATGTCAAATGGTCAAGATTGGGATTGTAGCAAATATCTGGATATAAATGATGGCAGTGCAAATGCGACTGTGTGCATCGCGAACTGCCTCCAATATTAACCAGAGAGCGGACTGGGGTCAATGGATAGAGAATGACAATTGAGGCAAGAACTCAAGGGAATGAATTGAATCTTGCCAAGGTTTAAAAGCAAAGAGTAATAATACACTTAAAGGGATATAAAAAACAAACAACTGGACAGAGAGACTTACCAGGTACACCAACAAGAGCCAGGATGGGATAATAACCCGTTTCAATAATCTGAAGAACTCCTAGGATCCACCATGGTGAAGGGAAATAATAATAAGAGACATAGTAAAGACCCTCGGCTATATTCCTGTCCATTGTTGTAACGTTCTGCTCGATTCTGGTCAGATTTGGATCCATTGCTGTAACGTTCCAATGTAATGTTCTCAGATTCTGATCCCTCCTCCCGATCTCCCTGGAGTCGCTGATCTCTGTCAGTGTTGGAGTTGATGCTCCCGCTGCCAGTTTGGGATAACAGATTGAAAGGAATCCCTTATTAATACAAGAGGGAAACCCTCCAGTGATACAATTAGGATCCATTGGGACTGACATTAATTACAGTCACTGGACAAACAGGATCAGGTAATTCCTTTCAATCCCCCACTTTTTATATCACAATGAAGGAGAAGATTAACCGTGTCGAGATTGGATGTGCGAGAGTTACTGAGTGACGTAACCTTCGAAATAGTGGAAACACTGACCGTGATAATCAGCCCCCCGTTGTGGGAGGCACGGTAGAAGAATGGTTAGCACTGTTGCTTCACAGCTCCAGGATCCTGGCATCGATCATTCTTTGTGCGGCGTCTGCTCGTTCTCCCGTGCCTGCGTGGGTTACCTCCGGGTGCTGCGGTTTCCTCCCACAGTCCACTGATGTGCTGTTAGGTGGATTGGCCATGCTAAATTGTCCTCAGTGCATAAAAAGTTTAAGTGGGGTTACTGGGTTATGGGGATAGTGTGGAGGTGTAGACTTGGCTAGGGTGCTCTTTCCAAGAGCCGGTGCAGACTCGATCGGCCGAGTGGCCTCCTTCTGCACTGGAAATTATATGATCCTCTGATATGTGAATGGTTCCAGGCGATTGGAGGATTATCAATGTCCCAACCTGTTAATAAAAGCTATAGAAATGCACCATGGGGCGACAGAGCAGTCATCATAATTGTCGTCATGAGCACGTTTCTAGAATTCACAATTGGCAGCACCGTAGCATAGTGGTTCGCACGGTGACTTCACTGCGACAGGGTACGAGGCTCGATTCACGTCTTGGGTCACTGTCGGCACGGTGTCTGCACGTTCCCGCCGCCTGCGTGGGTTTCCTCCTGGTGCTCCGGTTACCTCCCACAAGTCCAGAAAGACGTTCCTACTTGTATTATTAAAGATTATTATTAATGGGGGCAGGAATATTGTAGGTTAGCGAGTAAATCGGGTTATTACTGAACAGAAGCACGGCTATCTTTGTTCCACATCACATTAAATGCCCTCAATGGATTTAGTTGTCAAAGTAACTGGAGAATTGATGAGAGAACTGATCTTCATTGATGTATTTGTCATGGTCTGATAGACGAGCTACCACCAGTTGGATTCATGAATGAACGATGCATATAAAGTAAATACTACAGACAGGGAATAAGATAAAAGCTACCAGGATCCAAGAAGCCAAACTCCCAACTGGCGGCGAACCCGTCTTGGGCCCCCAGGGCTCACGCACTGCTGCATTGGCTGATCGAGTCACGTGTCCCTCAGGAAACGTGCCTCCTGAAGGGGCAAGCTTCCACAATTATCCCCTTCATGTACATGATTATCTTTCTCTCTTAAAGAAGGAACTATTTGAAGGTACAATGCGAGACTTTCACAACAGTTTCTTATAGGAGCAGTCGGCCAGGGCATTCGTTAATCTTTTGAAAGTGATGCAATTCACGTGAGCGCTTTAGTAGTGTCGGTGACTCCAGGCTGGCTCGCGATAGATGAAGATGTGTCCATTAAACTGGTTTCCCCAGTTCTCTCCGAAACAATTCTGGGTCCGTCCTCGGGGCAAATTGCAACAGCATTAATTCCATCCACGTCCATTTCACTGGCAAGTTCACGAGGGCCAGACTGTTCCATTAGTTCGATGTGTGGTTCCGGTCTCCTTAAGTGGTCCAGGTCTGTCTTTTTAACATTCGCCTTTGACCTATTACCTGGTCTATAATGATCCTCTTTTGGCCCCACAGTTTCCTGAATTCAATTTGAACCAGCAACCAAATTCTTGACATAAACTTTGCACTCACCACAGATGACCTTTTAAATTCATTTGAATTGTGGTGTATTTTATGCTGATTCTGCTTGGTCTCCACCTTCCCCGCCAAATTTGAAAATGTAAGGTCCAATCGTGTTCAGCTGCGTCAGCCCATTCAGATGCGTCAGCACTGTGCTTCTAGGGTGCCCTGTTTAAAGCTGGAAACAATGTGGAAGGATTCGAAATAAATCTTCTGTAGTAGTTCCCAATTCCTAAAAATCATTTCAGCTCTGACGTCTTCACTTTGGCACGGAGAGGGTTAGACACGAGACTCCTTGACGGAGAGAGGGATTCATGAAGGATTCCCGGGAGTCTCCCCAAGGCGAAGGGTTGAGGGTGTATCACAGCAATGGGTGTGGGAACGCTGAAACGGGGGCGAACGAAAAGGACAGCCAGTCAAAATGGCAGCCGGAAACCGATAGGAAATCCCTCTAAGTGCAGCCCGGGCGGAAATAATATTTTTGAGAACAAAAAAATGGCAAAGTGCTGTTAAATAGTTGGTTGTATCTCGGCGCTGTAGCTGCCCAGAAACACCCCGTGAAATGCACCGTTCAGCAGACTTTAAATCAAGTCTGACGAATGGCGCCCATTGTTGGTCTTTATGGCAACAAATTCACTGGAGTTTCCGTGTAAATTTAATTGTTGGTACGTATGACTCACAGTAAGTTTGGTGTAAGTTATGCCTCCTGCCAATTTAGCGCATAAATGATAGAATTCATAGAGTAGAAATCATAGACTCTCAAAAGGAGTGTTTTTCAAAGTGTTTTTCAAAGTGTGGGTCGCGGGATGACCAAAATGGGTGGCCAAAAGGTCTCCAAAAATGATCGCGAGAGATCGCCTCGCCTTGTTTCCCCATTTTCTCCCTGGGTGAATTCTGGTTACAGTGCAGTGTGTGGCCACATGCGGCTGAGGTGTAGGCCGGTTCGGGGGGTTTTCTGCCTCCCTGGATCACTGTTATATCACCGCCAAAGATACAGCCTCCAGCAGCCAGTCCCGATTCTGCAGCAGCTGATCAGCCAGGTCAGTCAGCAGCTGCGCATGCAACTGAAGAGTTTACAATTTAAAACATCAATTATCTTTCAATTTAATCCCTGCAGAAACTCCTTCTGCACAATATTAGTTTCCACCAGTCCTTCGCACTTTTTTTTCAGGCCTGCACGCCCACCCAAAGCCAAGTGACTGCCGACTGGAATATCTATCCGTAAGTTCTGCAGTCAGTAACTAATAATAATAATATTGTTCATAGTAGGTTATTGTCACAAGTAGGCTTCAATGAAGTTACTTTGAAAAGCCACTAGTCGCCACATTGCGGCGCCTGTTCGGGGATGCCGGCTATTATGCAGAGTACTATCTTATACTGGATTTAACTCGAACAACGGGCTGGTTTAGCACAGGGCTAAAGAGCTGGCTTTTGAAGCAGAGCAAGGCAGGCCAGCAGCACGGTTCAATTCCCATACCAGCCTCTCCGAACAGGCACCGGAATGTGGCGACTAGGGGCTTTTCACAGTAACTTCATTTGAAGCCTACTTGTGACAATAAGCGATTTTCTTTCCTTTTTTTTTCATTTCACATATAATTCATGTGTCTCTTGTGGGGTTCTCCCCACCTTTCAATTGGTCCATTTTTACAAAGCTTATTTATATTTGCCCTGTTCTGAACTCGCTCTGGCGCGATGGGGGTGGGGTTGGGAACTCCAACCACCTCAGCCAGGGGGGAAAAAAAATCTGTTCAAGTGCAGGTCATAGGATGCACCGAATGAATGATCACACAAAGAGACCGACTTCAGGGTTAACCTTCTGAATAGGATGCATGATTAATGTCTGCCATTTTTACCATTGTCAATGAATCTCGAATTTCAGTCACCATTAACGTTGTCAGTGTTGGTTCAATTTATGCGTCAGTTAATCTTGTTGATATCTGTTGAGTTACAGTTACTCTGAATCTTGTCAATCAGATCTATGTTTCTAGATGCAAAAGGGGTTGATGTATATTTAAAATGTGGAGCCGCTTTCCCCTCACTTTCTTTGATCAGTCGCTCTCAGTGAGACTGACTTTGTGATCAATAGTGAGTCACGTTCCTTCCCCATCAACCATAAATCCAGGCGTATTACAAACAACTGTCTCATCCCCCTCAAATACCTCAGGAGTCTGGGATCAAAAGTCTTGCTCACTGATCAGTGCAGAGATTGTTATTATAATTTATATAGATCTCCAAATACCAACAAAAAATAAAATATATTTTCATTTACATATTTTTACATTTAATAATACCGAAGTTCCAAGAATGAACGTGGTATTTTAAAAGTAACTGTGGAGAATCAGTTGTCAATTGAATCCATAACGTAGCGTGGGTTGCGAGAGGCGGCCATTTTGCAAAAATGGGTTGCCAGAAATATAATTTGAGAAACACTGCACTAAGTACAGAGAGTCTATGTAAACAGTGCACTACAGTAAACAGAATCTATGTAAAAAGTACAAGACTGTAAAGAGAGTCTATGCAGACAGTGCCTACAGAAAACCAAGTATGTAAATCTACGGTCAGGAGAGTCGATGTAAACGGTATCCTACAGTAAATATCGTCGAAGGAAACAGTGCCCATCAGTGAAGAGGGCCTATATAAAGAGTTCACTGTAGTAAACAGAGTTCATGTAAGCAGTGTGCGAAATTAAACAGAGTCAACGTAAACTGTTTCCTGAAGTAAACATTCTCTCACACTGACCCATCCAACTGGGTGATCCCTGCATGCGAGCTGGCCATTCATTCAGACTGTCCACATCCACCTGTGTGATCCCTGCATGCGAGCTGACCATTCTATCACACTGTCCCCATCCACCTGGGTGATCACTGCATGCGAGCTGGCCATTCTATCTGACTGCCCCCATCCATCTGTGTGATCCCTGCATGCGAGCTGGCCATTCTATCTCACTGCCCCCATCCACCTGTGTGAACCCTGCATGCGAGCTGGCCATTCTATCACACTGTCCCCTTCCACCTGGGTGATCCCTGCATGCGAGCTGGCCATTCTATCATACTGTCCACATCCACCTGGGTGATCCCTGCATTCGAGCTGGCCATTCTATCACTCCCCCATCCACCTGGGTGATCCCTGCATGAGAGCTGGCAATTCTATCACTCCCCCACCCACCTGGGTGATCCTTGCATGCGAGCTGGCCATTCTATCACACTGTCCCACCATCTTCCTGGTGCAGCCACCTGGGTTGGCCACTTCCCGACTTTAAAATGGAGATCCGCTAAGAATGCAGGGAAATGCAGTCAAACGCAGGAAAAACCAGCAGGTTCAAAGTTTCATGTGTATCAGAACTTGCAGGAACCCAGACAGCACTGAAACTAATAACCAATCACAGATTGATGAGCGATCCCCGGGGACAATTGGAAACAGTTAAGAAAAACAAGGCCGAGCCAGACTCCTCGGTCCAAGCAGGAGCCAAGACAAAGGAAGGCCAACGGACACTTAGGAACCGCCCAGCGATGAGGGAAGAGCTCTAGTATTGGAGAAATCGATCCAAGTGATCAGAACTCAGTCCAATCACTGGAAACTAGGTACGGGGTCCGCCCAAAAGGGCGCGAAGCCCCTGGGGACTATAAAATAGAGTCCCCAAGTTCAATTCGTCCTTCTTGGCACGGTGTCTGAGCTGCTCGAAACAACCGTTGACCGTAACCTGCCTCGCAGCTACCCCAACCAAGTAAATCTCCAGTCAACGCACGCTACGAGATAGGCGCTCCTAGCTAGCAGTCTATACCAGCTTTGAAGCCTGCAGACTCAGAAAAGAATGAAAGGTCATTTGTTCCCCTGACCTGGTGGGCCAGTTCCAAAGCTAAGTATAGGCCTTTTAGTGTTAGAAATAGTCTATTTAGTAGAGCTTTATGCATGAGTAGTGATTGAGTGAGTACAATAAATGTGTTTTGATTTGAAACTTAATAACTGGTGTATTGAGTTACTGATCAGTACTTGAACTTGAACCTCGTGGTGGTATGATAAAGATACCTGGCGACTCCAGTGCAAAGGTTATAGAAACAGAGCAAATTAAGTAAAGACACAACGAGCAACAAATTACGAACCAACCAAAAGTTACCAACATTTACTGGTGACATCTGACGTGACTCGACTTAGAAGTGGCCTAACCACTCCGAGAGAACCCAAAATTTGAATTGTGAATCCAATTGGGAACAGAAACAGTCACAAGTTTTCAAGCAGTTCTGATCAATCCTCATAATTCGGAAGCGTGTTAATGCATGCGTAACTAACAGGGATATAAGGTAAAACTGATAGATTTTGTTGTGAAAAAACTGTCGGGTGTTTGTATTCCGGAAAGTAGTGAACGGCGTACCCGTGTTTACAGCACCGCCTTAGTCCCCCTCGCTCCACATTTTAAAAGAGAGCATTCAGGCAGGAAAAATGGCAATGAAGGCAATGGAACGCCTCATGAACCCTCAAGAATTCGTCGTTGCAGCGACCAGCAGCAGAGTAGGTCAGTGTCCCGTTTGGGAAGTGGAGATTAGAAGGTACCTCAAAGGGAAGGGATGGCCCCTTTGGAGCGACTTTTGTTCAAACGAGGAAACATGTCCCGGGAGTATAGGACATACTCGGTGGGAGAACCTGAGCGAAATCCATAAGAAGAGATTAGGGAAAGTTCGCGACCCGATGGCAATTGGGTCCTGTCTGGCACAATTGCGAGGCACAGAGGAGGTCGTTCGGACTCTCCGCAAAGAGACAGAAGAGAGACATCGAATGAGCAAGGTCGATGTTAGTGAGATCGAGAGAGAGAATGTAGAATTGAGAAGAAAGTTGGCAGCAAAGGACGGAGAGGTGAATGATGCCAAGTGGGAATACCAGTCTTGTCTAGCGCATCTGAGCAGCTTCCAAACCCAATACGATAAGGCCTATCAGGCACGCAATGTGCAGTCCTAGTAAGAGAAGAGACAGAGAAACAGGTAGAGGCATTGCAAAGGCAGTGCAGCGATCTAAAAGCAGCGTTAAGAGCACACCATGCTGCCACCACGGAGCACAGACAAAGCTCAGTGGATCATGGAAAATGCCGGAAACAGATTGCGGAACTGTAGCCTTTGCTTTCAGTACAAAATGGGTTTCAAAGCACCTTTGGATCCCAATTAGATGAAGAAGACGGCCCTGATTGGCAAGAACTAAACGAAACCGCGCATCGATATGTACAGGGAACATGTGCGCAAGGAAAGCCCCAAAGGAGAAAAGCAGCCCACCCCCCCCCCACAGAGCAGATAGTTCACGCACCCATGAATCCAGTAACTACCCACCGCACAGTCACATCGGGCGGAGACGCGGAATTCCTTTACACCACCCCCTTAACCGTGACCCAATTACGGGTCGCGTGCGAAAGGATCACACCGTTCCTTCCCAACTCAGACTCCCACCACTTCTTTGCTAGAGTGAAGCAGCAGGCGACCATGTACGGCCTGGATGAGCTTGAGCAAGTGAAGCTCACAGTTTTAAGCTTAGACCCTTCTGTTGTAGCAGCCCTTCCCGACCCACAGAATGTAGAAGGAGGCACCCTTGCAGAGATGCACACGGCGATCCGAGACGCGATCGGTTACACCAGAGGTGACCCAGTAGAAGGCCTGAATAAGTGCAGGCAGAAGAAAACAGAACACCCCACAGCGTTTGCTGGACGCCTGTGGATCCATTTTACAGCCGTTTTCGGAAACGTAGACCGCGCCCATTTGTCCCCAGACATCATGGCCAAATGGACCCGCACCCTTATCTCCCATGCCACAGAGGCAGGACAAAATGCTTGTACTAATTTTGACCTCTCGGAAGAAGCTCACAACGAAAAGTGGGTTTTTAAAAGGTTGTCCCGCTCCTGGGAGCAATCTGTCCACTACAAACCCGCGATTAGAAAACCCCAAGAACAACAGGCAGAGGCAGATATTCAAGCAGTTAAAGCTCACCAGAACCCCGCATGGGTGAACGAAAGCACGAACTGCGCCCCCCCCCCCCCCCCCCCCCCCACAGCCTCCCACAGAAACCACAGGAGTGTTACAACTGTGGGCAATTAGGTCACTTTGCACGAGAGTGCAATGTCCCACGAAAGCCACAGAGAGCCCAGCAGGCAGGCACTCTGAATAGAAACAGGACAAAGCCCATATATAGTGTAAGCACCCGTTCAGACCAGACAGACATGGAGGGAACTGACTGACGGAGTTCGGGCTCCCCCACCTGGGTCTGCGACACCCTTTTGGATAGGTCCGGCCGACCAGTCATTGCAGCGAAAATACGGGGACAGCCTAGCGAATTTCTCTGGGACACACAGCAAGGACACATCACAGCCCCTGTACCCATTCAAATTGGCAACATTACAACAAAACACCCCATAGTTTTGGTCGATCTGCCCCACACATCAGAACACATTTTGGGCGTCGATTTCATGAACTCCCACAACCTGTCATTTGACCCAGTAAATCAATGCGTCTGGAAAATGACAACGTCAGCAAGAACACCCGCAACGCTCACAGTAGGTGAGTATGCTAATAAGATTAGCGCAGTCGGCGATTTTTGGTTTGACCCGACCACGATTAGCACAGACAAACAGGTTAGGGCAGTTCTCCAGAAAAACAGGACCGCATTTGCAAGTCATAAACATGACTGTGGCAGGATGGCTGGTTCGGTTCCAATAACAGGACCTGACCCTAGACCCCAGAAGCAATATGGATTTCCCCAAGAGGCAGAGGGAGAAATCTCAATAGTTATTGAAAGTTTATTCGAACAAGATCAGTAGCCTCTACTAATAATGCCCCGGATACGTAACCAGCGCCCTGGTTCCCGTCAGCACCCTGGGCCCCGCCAGACGCAACCACCTACCTTCCACAAGGTCAGACCTCTCCCATCGGATCCCAGGATCATCCAGCCACAGCTGTCGACCGAGGAAGCGAGGGAAATGCGGCGGTTTGCAGGTGAGACTTAAGCAACGCGGTTTCAAGACCCCTCGCCCCAAAATACTCCTGCCAAATGTCCAAGCGATCGAAAACAAGGTGGATGAAAAATGAAAAAAATGAAACGATGAACTTAACGCTAGACATACCGCTCAGAGGGAAGTAAGAGACTGCTGTGTGCTCTGTTTCAAAGAGACGTGGCTCAACCCCCGTCTCACCGGACTGTGCCATACAACTTGAAGTCTTCTCAATTCCCCAGGTGGACCGCACCGCGTCATCAGGCAAAACAAAGGGTGAAGGGGTTTGCCTCCTGATCTACTCCTCATGGTGCTTGCATGTGGCGACCCTGGCGACCTACTACCCGAACCTGGAATACCTGACCATGAAGTGCCACGTGAGTTCACTTCAGCCATTATCACAACGGTCTACATCCCACCCCAGGCAGAAGCGAAGAAGGCGTCGGACGAAATGTACACAGTTCCAAACAACTACGAAACAGAACAGCTGGAGGCTTTATGCATCGGAGCCGGGGACTTCAACAAGGCCAACCTCAAGAGCGTACTGCCAAAATTCCACCAGCACATCTCCTGTCCCACCAGGGGCGACCACACTCTTGACCACTGCTACTCAAAAATCCAGGGCGCCTACCGTTCCATCCCCGACAGCACATTGGGAAATCAGACCATAAGACGGTTCTCCTTCTCCCGGCATACAAGCAGAAACCCAAACGAGAGAATCCAGCTAGGAAGGTTGTGCAGTGCTGGTCCGAGGAAACAGAATAACTCCGACGTGACTGCTTAGAGACAGAGGACTGGTCCATATTTCAGAACACTGTGACCAACGTAAGTGAATATGCCACCACCGTCACAGACTTCATCAGCAAATGTGTGGAAGACTGCATGCGAAAAAAACAGTACGTACGTTCCCTAACTGGAAACCATGGCTTATTCGCGTGATTAACTCCCCACTGAAGTACAAGTGTGAGGCGTTCAAGTCAGGTAACCCTGACCTATACAAGAAATCCAGGTATGACCTTCACAAAGCCATTCTAGATACCAAGAGAGAATAGCAGACCAAGTTAGTGTCACAGAAGAGCGTTACAGATATTCGGAGGTTGTGGCAAGGCCGAAACAACGTAACGGGCTACAACGCGAAGCCGAACAGTATCTCTGGCAGCAGCACACCCCTCCCCAATGAACTCAATGCATTCTATGCTTGTTTCAAACTGGAAACCATCGATCCTCTGTCGAGTTGTGTGCAGAAACCCATAACACACCCATAGCCACCTTCACAGCTTCCGAGGTCAGATCGGCCTTCCTGAAAGTGAGCCATCGGAAGACTGCGGAGTCAGACGGGATCCCTGGTCGTGCACTCAGTGCCTGCACGGACCAGCTGGCAGATGTGTTCGTGGACATCTTTAGCCTGTTCCTACTCTGCTCTGAGATCCCACCTGCTTCAAGAAGACCACCATCATACCAGTGCCAGAAAAGAACCAGGCAACGTCCCTCAATGACTACCGCCTGGTGGCCCTCACTTCAGTCATAATGAAGTGCTTTGAGAGGTTGGTCATGAAGTCCATCACCAGCATACTCCCAGAACGCGTTGATCCACTGAAATTCGCCTACCGCCACAACCGGTCCACAGCAGAGGCCATCTCCATGGTCCAACACTCATTCGTCGAGCATCTCGACAACAAGGACTCCTATGTCAGACTCCTATTTATTGACTACAGCTGCGCCTTCAACACCATAACCAGCCAAGCTCACGTCAAAGCTCCAGAACCTAGGACTTGGCTGTCCACTCTGCAACTGTATCCTCGACTTTCTGACCCACAGGCCACAATCAGTAAGAATAAACAACACCTCCTCCACAATGGTACTCAATACCGGATCCCCACAAGTCTGTGTACTTAGCCGCTTACTATACTCGCTGTGCACACACGACTGCGTGGCTAAATTTGGTTCTAACTCCATCTACAGGTTTTTAACAATACAACCATAGTGGGCCAGATCTCGAACAATGACGTGTCATAATACAGGAGGGAGATTGAGAACCTAGTGGAGTGGTGCAGCAACAACCATTTATTCCTCAATGCGAGCAAAACTAAAGAGCTGGTCATTGACTTCAGAAAGCAAAGTACTGTACACACCGCTATCAGCATCAAGAGGGCCGATGTGGAGATGGTTCGCAGTTTCAAATTCCTAGGGATGCACATCTCCAAAAATCTGTCCTGGCCCACCCACGTCGACGCTACCATCAAGAAAGCACAAGAGCGCCTCGACTTCCTGAGGAAACAAAGGAAATTCAGCATGTCCACAATAACCCATCCCAACTTTTACAGATGCACCATAGAAAGCATCCTTTCTGGCTGCATCGCAGCCTGGTATGGCAACTGCTCGGCCCAAGACCTCAAGAAACTTCAGAGAGTCGTGAACACAGCCCAGTACATCACACAAACCTGCCTCCCATCCATTGACTCCATCTACAACTCCCGCTGCCTGGGGAAAGCGGGTAGCATAATCAAAGACCCCTCTCACCCGGCTTACTCGCTCTTCCAACGTCTTCCATCGGGCAGAAGATGCAAACTCTGAGAATACACACGAACAGATTCAAAAATAGCTTGTAACCCGCTGTTACCAGACTCCGAAATAAACTTCTTATGGACTGACCTGATTAACACTATACCCTGTATGCTTCATCCGATGCCGGTGTCTATGTACCTACATTGTGTACCTGGTGTTGCCCTATTAAGCATTTTCTTTTTCTTTTCTTTTCTTTTGATGTATGTAATAATCTGGTGAGCTGTTGGCAGAAAAATAACTTTCACTGTCGCTTGTTACACGTGACAATAAACTAATCCAATCCAATCCAGCATGTACTGCAGCAGATCAAGAAGACAGCTCACAACCATCTTCTCAAGGAAAATGAGGGATGGGCAATAAATGCTGGCCTAGCCGGGGACACCCACAACCTAATAACAATTATTACAAAAAGCAGGAATATAATGCGGGATCTGCATAAAATGCTGGTTCGGCCACAGCTGGAATTGTGTGTACAGTTCTGGTCACCACATTACTGGAAGGACAGACTTTCTCTGCAGAGAGTAGAGATAAAATCTACAAAAATGTTGCCAGGGCGTGAAAACTGCAGCTCTGAGGACATATCTGAAAGGCTTGGGTTGTCTGCCTTAGAAGAGAGGGAGCTGGGGAGTGCCGTATTGAGGGGGATAAAATGATGATGAGACGAGCCAGGACAGGAAAGACCTGTTTCTTCTCGCTGAGGGCTCAATTACCAGGGTACACTGATGTCAGGTGATTTATCGAACGATGAGAGGGGACACGAGGAAAAACATTTCACCCAGAGGATAATGGCCGTCTGGAATGAACTGCCTGAATTGATAGCTGAGGCTGAAAGGCTCAACTCAATTGCAAGGTACCTGGATCTGCACCTGAAGTGCTGTAACCTGTAAGGCCACAGGTCAGGTGCTGGAAAGTGGGATTAAAATGAGTGGCTATGTTATATTCCTTTTCTTGGCCAGTTCAGACATTACGGGCTGAATGGCCTCTTTCTGAGCTGTAACCTTTCTATCAGTGAATGAAAGAACAGCAATACTTTTCTGTATATAAGTGCTTTCAACAACCATCAGACATCTCAAAGCACTTTACAGCCGGTCGGTGAAGTACTTCTGGTTGATGCTGTAATGTAAGAAACACATCAGCTAATTAGCAAACTCCCACAAACAACAAGGTGATAATTACCAGATAATCTGTTTCTTTGTGATGTTGATTGACGAATAAATATTAATCGGGATTCCCCCTCTTCAAAATAGTTTGGTGGGATATTCAACTTTCACCCAAGCAGGAAAATGGTGCTTCGGTTAAACTCTCGTCCAAAAGAAAGCATCTCTGACAGTGCAGCACTCCCTCTGCAGTCTCACCCTTGATTTTTGTGCTCAGGACGTGGAATGGTGTTTGAACCCAGGGAATACCTGGGAAGGGTATTCGAGGGAAGGGTACGACTTATTGAAGCACAGCTAATATTCTTCATCTTTTAAAGAGACAACCATGTTGGTCTGGATCATCCACACAGAATAGAAACATTAGCATCTATTGAGTGAGGTTGGCCCATTAATTTGCTCAAAAGATCCAGCAACTTGTGCAATGAGCTTTATCTCATAAGATATATAATATAAGCTTGGTCTCATTCCTGTTTAGTAATGTGTCCACGGTGTTTATCAAGAAGTTACATTTCAATGAAAATTGTTGTGAAGAGTAGAGAACAGTTGAAAAACAATAACCAGAACATGAGTACGTTAGGAACAGGGGGAGACGATTTATCCCCTCATGGCTGACCTCTACCTCAATTTCTTTTGCATATATTTACTCCATATCTCTTCATACCTTTACCTGAAATAAATCTATTGGTCTCAGTCTTAAAATCTCCCTCAGTGTTACCCAGAATCCACCTTATGAACGAAACAAATGAGTAAGTAAAATACGGATGAAGACATCTAGTTTCATGGTTGCAGTTTGCAGTGCGTTTTTGAAGGCTAAAATCTTTACTCCTGTTTGTTAGATTTTAGTTGACAAATCCGAATTTAATTGTTAATTCCTCCCTCCAAATCTAACTCTTGTCCAGATACTGCCTCTCAAGAGACTCTGATTTTATTGGAAAAACTCAACAAGATAGGCTTGGGTGGCATGGTCGCACAGTGGTTAGCACTGTTGCGTCACAGCGCCAGGGTCACAGATTCGATGCCCGCTTGGGTCACTGTCTGTGTGGAGTCTGCACGTTCTCCCCGTGTCTGCGTGGGTTTCCACCGGGTGCACAAAGAATAAGGAACAAAGAATAATACAGCACAGGAACAGGCCCACCGACCCTCCAAGCCTGCGCCGACCACGTGTCCTACCTTGACCAACCATCTATTCTTTACCCCATCTGTCCATGTGCCTATCCAGATAAGCCTTAAACGTCGCTAACATATCTGCCTGAACCACCTCATTTGACAGTGAATTCCAGGCCGCCACCCTGTGTGTAAAAAACCTCCACCGGACATCTCCACTGAACCTATCTCCCCTCACCTTGAACTTGTGTCACTTTGTAATTGTCATATCCGCCCTTGGAAAAAGCCTCCAATTGTTCACACTACCTATAGTCCTAAGCATTTTATAAACTATCAGGTCGCCCCTCAGCCTCTGTCTCGCCAGGGAGAAAAAACACACTTTATTCAATCTCTCCTCATAGCTAATCCCCTCCACACCAGGAAACGTCCTGGTAAACCTTTCCTATACTCTCTCCAAAGCCTCCACATCCTTCTGGTAGTGCGGTGACCAGAATTGGACACAGTGTTCCAAATGTGGCCTAACCAACGTTCTATATATTTGTGATAACATTTTCGACAAAAACTCTTACCATCCGATTTGTAATGGTCCCACCGTCCCAGCACCGTTTCCAATGTCCCAGAAATCTGAACCCCTCCCTCCTGCACCATCTCTCAAGCCACGTATCCATTCTGACTATTCTTGAGTTTCTACTCTGACTGTCTCGTGGCACTGGCAGCAATCCTGAGATTACTACTTTTGAGGTCCTACTTTTTATCTTATCTCTTAACTCGCTAAATTCGGATTGTAGGACCTCATCCCGTTTTTTTTTACCTATATCGTTGGTGTCTATATGCATCACGACAACTGGCCGTTCTGTATGTCCTGCAGCCGATCTGAGGCATCCCTGACCCGTGCACCCGGGAGTCAACATACCAGTCTCGTTTTCGACCACAGAAAAGCCTGTTTACACCGCTTACGATTGAATCCCCTATGACTATTGCCCAACCAGCCTTTTTCCCGCCCTTCAGTGCAGCAGAGCCAGCCACGGTGCCATGAGCCTGGCTACTACTGCCTTCTCCTCGTGAGTCATCTCCCCCAACAGTATCCAAAACGGTATACCTGTTTTCGAGGGAGATGACCACGGACACCTACACTGCCTTCCTGCTCTTTCTCTGCCTTTTGGTGACCCATTCACTATCTCCCTCACCAATCCTAAGCTGCGGTGTGACCAACTCACTGAACGTGCTAGACACGACCTCCTCAGCATCGCGGATGTTCCAAAGTGAGTCCATTCGCAGCTCCAGAGCCGTCATGCGGCCTAACAGGAGCTGCATCTGGACACACTTCCCGCACATGAAGGAGTCAGGGGAATCACCGCGGCCCTGAACTCCCACATTGAGCACGAGGAGAATAACACGGGTCTGGGTTCTCCTGCCATTTATACACTTTACCTTCACTGATGACAAATATAATATCAAATAATGAATAAGTGAAAGGAATAAAGATTTTACTTATCAATCACAATACTTACCAGCACACGAAGAGTTAAATTTCTCCCAGCTACTGCTAATTGGAGCACTTTCCATCCCAGCCAATCAGGTCACTGCTTTGCTGTGATGTCACTCTTCAAGTAAGTTGATTAAGATTTCAAAGAGGAAAACTTACCTTCCCGACAGACCCTTGGCCACTGCTCCAGCCGAAAATCTGAAGGCCACTTCTCCGGCAGCTGTGTCCCCGCCGCTCTCCTCGCGCTCTGTTATCATCTCTCCCCACCCCTCTCCTCGCGCCCTTTTATCATGTGTCCCCGCCGCTCTTCTCA
Organism: Scyliorhinus torazame; assembly: GCF_047496885.1. Lineage (NCBI taxonomy): Eukaryota > Metazoa > Chordata > Chondrichthyes > Carcharhiniformes > Scyliorhinidae > Scyliorhinus > Scyliorhinus torazame. The sequence continues at coordinate 65,801,468 of NC_092729.1, forward strand.
TGCCTTTTCATCCTGTGTCCCCGCCGCTCTCCTCGCGCTCTTTTATCCTGTGTCCCCGCCGCTCTCCTCGCCTTCTTTCACTGGGTCCCCGCCGCTCTTTCACTGTGTCCCCGCCGCTCTCCTCGCGCTATTTCACTGAGTACCCGCAGCTCTCCACGCGCTCTTTCACTGAGTCCCCACCGCTCTCCTCGCGCTCTTTTATCCTGCGTCCCCGCCACTCTCCCCGCGGTCTTTCACTGAGCTCTCGACGCTCTCCTCGCGCTCCTTTACACTGTGTCCCCGCAGCTCTCCTACGGCTCTTTTATCCCGTGTCCCTGCAGCTCTCCTCGCGCTCTTTCACTGTGTCTCCACAGCTCTACTCGCGCTCTTTCACTGAGTCCCCGCCGCTCTCCTCGAGCTCTTACACTGAGTCACCGCCGCTCTCCTCGCGCTCTTTTACTGTGTCTCCGCCGCACTCCTCGCGCTTTTTCACTGAGTCACCGCCTCTCTCCTTGCTCTCTTTCACTGTGTCTCCGCCACTCTCCTCGTGCTCTTTCACTGTGTCTCCGCCGCTCTCCTCACGCTCTTTCACTGAGTCCCCGCCGCTCTCCTCGCGCTCTTTCACTGATTCTCCGCCGCTCTCCTCGTGTCCTTTCACTGTGTCTCCGCCGCACTCCTCGCGCTCTTTCAATGTGTCTCCGCGGCTCTCCTCGCGCTCTTTCACTGTGTCACCACCGCTCTCCTCACTCTCTTTCACTGTGTCTCCGCCACTCTCCTCGCGCTCTTTCACTGTATCGCCGCTGCTCTCCCCGCGCTCGTTCACTGTGTCCCCGCCGCACTCCTCGCGCTCTTTCACTGAGTCTCCGCCGCTCTCCTCGCGCTCTTTCACTGTGTCCCCACCGCTCTCCTCCCGATGTTTCATTGTGTCTCCGCATTTCTCTTCACGCTCTTTCACTGAGTCTCCGCTATACTCATCGCGCTCCTTCACTGAGTCCCCGCCGCTCTCCTTTCGCTCTTTCACTGTATGCCCGCCGAACTCCTGACGCTCTTACACTGTGTCCCCGCCACACTGCTCGCGCTCTTTCACTGTATCTCCGCAGCTCTCCTCGTGCTCTTTCACTGAGTCTCCTCTGCTCTCCTCGCGCTCTTACCCTGAGTCTCCGCTGCTCTCCTCGCGCTTTTTCACTGTGACCCCGCCGCTCTCCTCGCGCTGTTTCACTGTGTCCCCGCCACACTCCTCGCTCTCTTTCACTGTGTCCCCGCCGCTCTCCTCGCGCTCTTTCACCGAGTCTCCGCCGCTCTCTTCACGCTCTTACCCTGAGACTCCGCTGCTCTCCTCGCGCATTTTCACTGTGACCCCGCCGCTCTCCTCGCGCTGTTTCACTGTGTCCCCGCCACACTCCTCGCTCTCTTTCACTGTGTCCCCGCCGCTCTCCTCGCGCTCTTTCACCGAGTCTCCGCCGCTCTCTTCACGCTCGTTCACTGAGTCTCCGCTGCTCTCCTCGCGCTCTTTCACTGAGTCTCCGCCGCTCTCCTCACGCTCTTTCACTGTGTACCCGCCGCTCTCCTCGCGCTATTTCAATGAGTCTCAGCAGCTCTCCTCAAGCTCTTTCACTGAGTCCCTGCCGCTCTCCTCGCGCTCTTTCACTGTGTACCCACCGCTCTCCTCGCGCTCTTTCACTGAGTCTCCGCAGCTCTCCTCACGCTCTTTCACTGTGACCCCGTCGCTCTCCTCATGCTCTTTCACTGTCCCAGCCGCTTTCCTCGCGCTCTTTCACTGTGCACCCGCCGCTCTCCTCGCGCTCTTTCACTGAGTCTCCGCCGCTCACCTCGCGCTCTTTCACTGTGTCCCTGCCGCACTCCTCGCGCTCTTTCACTGAGTCTCCGCCGCTCTCCTCGTGCTCTTTCACTGTGTCTCCGCCGCTCTCCTCACGCTCTTTCACTGTGTCTCCGCCGCACTCCTCGCGCTCTTTCAATGTGTCCCCACCGCTCTCCTCACGCTCTTTCACTGTGTCTCCGCCACTCTCCTCGCGCTCTTTCACTGTATCGCCGCTGCTCTCCCCGCGCTCGTTCACTGTATCCCCGCCGCACTCCTCGCGCTCTTTCACTGAGTCTCCGCCGCTCTCCTCGCGCTCTTTCACTGTGTCTCCACCGCTCTCCTCCCGCTGTTTCATTGTGTCTCCGCATTTCTCTTCACGCTCTTTCACTGAGTCTCCGCTGCACTCATCGCGCTCTTTCACTGAGTCCCCGCCGCTCTCCTCGCGCTCTTTCACTGTATGCCCGCCGAACTCCTGACGCTCTTACACTGTGTCCCCGCCACACTGCTCGCGCTCTTTCACTGTATCTCCGCAGCTCTCCTCGCGCTCTTTCACTGAGTCTCCTCTGCTCTCCTCGAGCTCTTACCCTGAGTCTCCGCTGCTCTCCTCGCGCTTTTTCACTGTGACCCCGCCGCTCTCCTCGCGCTGTTTCACTGTGTCCCCGCAACACTCCTCGCTCTCTTTCACTGTGTCCCCGCCGCTCTCCTCACGCTCTTTCACCGAGTCTCCGCCGCTCTCTTCACGCTCTTACCCTGAGTCTCCGCTGCTCTCCTCGCGCATTTTCACTGTGACCCCGCCACTCTCCTCGCGCTGTTTCACTGTGTCCCCGCCACACTCCTCCCGCTGTTTCATTGTGCCTCCGCATTTCTCTTCACGCTCTTTCACTGAGTCTCCGCTGCACTAATCGCGCTCTTTCACTGAGTCCCCGCCGCTCTCCTCGCGCTCTTTCACTGTATGCCCGCCGAACTCCTGACGCTCTTACACTGTGTCCCCGCCACACTGCTCGCGCTCTTTCACTGTATCTCCGCAGCTCTCCTCGCGCTCTTTCACTGAGTCTCCTCTGCTCTCCTCGCGCTCTTACCCTGCGTCTCCGCTGCTCTCCTCGCGCTTTTTCACTGTGACCCCGCCGCTCTCCTCGCGCTGTTTCACTGTGTCCCCGCCACACTCCTCACTCTCTTTCACTGTGTCCCCGCCGCTCTCCTCATGCTCTTTCACCGAGTCTCCGCCGCACTCTTCACGCTCTTACCCTGAGTCTCCGCTGCTCTCCTCACGCATTTTCACTGTGACCCCGCCGCTCTCCTCGCGCTGTTTCACTGTGTCCCCGCCACACTCCTCGCTCTCTTTCACTGTGTCCCCGCCGCTCTCCTCACGCTCTTTCACCGAGTCTCCGCCGCTCTCTTCACGCTCGTTCACTGAGTCTCCGCTGCTCTCCTTGCTCTCTTTCACTGAGTCTCCGCCGCTCTCCTCACGCTCTTTCACTGTGTACCCGCCGCTCTCCTCGCGCTATTTCAATGAGTCTCAGCAGCTCTCCTCAAGCTCTTTCACTGAGTCCCTGCCGCTCTCCTCGCGCTCTTTCACTGTGTACCCACCGCTCTCCTCGCGCTCTTTCACTGAGTCTCCGCAGCTCTCCTCACGCTCTTTCACTGTGACCCCGTCGCTCTGCTCATGCTCTTTCACTGTCCCAGCCGCTTTCCTCGCGCTCTTTCACTGTGCACCCGCCGCTCTCCTCGCGCTCTTTCACTGAGTCTCCGCCGCTCACCTCGCGCTCTTTCACTGTGTCCCTGCCGCACTCCTCGCGCTCTTTCACTGAGTCTCCGCCGCTCTCCTCGTGCTCTTTCACTGTGTCTCCGCCGCTCTCCTCGCGCTCTTTCATTGTGTCTCCGCCGCACTCCTCGCGCTCTTTCACTGAGTCTCCGCCGCTCTCCTGGCGCTCTTTCACTGAGTCACCGCCGCTGTCCTCGCGCTCTTTCACTGTGTCTCCGCCGCTCTCCACACACTCTTTAACTGAGTCCCCGCCGCTCTCCTCGCGCTCTTTCACTGAACCTCCGCCGCTCTCCTCGCGTCCTTTCACTGTGTCTCCGCCGCACTCATCGCGCTCTTTCACTGTATCGCCGCCCCTCTCCTCGCGCTCGTTCACTGTGTCTCCGCCGCACTCCTCGCATTCTTTCACTGAGTCTCCACCGCTCTCCTCGCACTCTTTCACTGTGTCCCCACCGCTCTCCTCCCGCTCTTTCACTGTGCCTCCGCCGCTCTCATCGCGCTCTTTCAATGTATCGTCGCCGCTCTCCTCGCGCTCTTTCACTGTGTCCCCGCCGCTCTCCTCGCACACTTTCACTGTATCACCACCGCGACCCTCGCGCTCTTTCACTGTATCATCGCCGCTCTCCTCGCGCTCTTTCACTGTGTCTCCGCCGCTCTCCTCGCGCTCTTTCACTGTATCGCCGCCGCTCTCCTCGCGCTCTTTCACTGTATCGCCGCTGCTCTCCTCGCGCATTTTCACTGTGACCCCGCCACTCTCCTCGCGCTGTTTCACTGTGTCCCCGCCACACTCCTCCCGCTGTTTCATTGTGCCTCCGCATTTCTCTTCACGCTCTTTCACTGAGTCTCCGCTGCACTCATCGCGCTCTTTCACTGAGTCCCCGCCGCTCTCCTCGCGCTCTTTCACTGTGTGCCCGCCGAACTCCTGACGCTCTTACACTGTGTCCCCGCCACACTGCTCGCGCTCTTTCACTGTATCTCCGCAGCTCTCCTCGCGCTCTTTCACTGAGTCTCCTCTGCTCTCCTCGCGCTCTTACCCTGCGTCTCCGCTGCTCTCCTCGCGCTTTTTCACTGTGACCCCGCCGCTCTCCTCGCGCTGTTTCACTGTGTCCCCGCCACACTCCTCACTCTCTTTCACTGTGTCCCCGCCGCTCTCCTCATGCTCTTTCACCGAGTCTCCGCCGCACTCTTCACGCTCTTACCCTGAGTCTCCGCTGCTCTCCTCGCGCATTTTCACTGTGACCCCGCCGCTCTCCTCGCGCTGTTTCACTGTGTCCCCGCCACACTCCTCGCTCTCTTTCACTGTGTCCCCGCCGCTCTCCTCACGCTCTTTCACCGAGTCTCCGCCGCTCTCTTCACGCTCGTTCACTGAGTCTCCGCTGCTCTCCTTGCTCTCTTTCACTGAGTCTCCGCCGCTCTCCTCACGCTCTTTCACTGTGTACCCGCCGCTCTCCTCGCGCTATTTCAATGAGTCTCAGCAGCTCTCCTCAAGCTCTTTCACTGAGTCCCTGCCGCTCTCCTCGCGCTCTTTCACTGTGTACCCACCGCTCTCCTCGCGCTCTTTCACTGAGTCTCCGCAGCTCTCCTCACGCTCTTTCACTGTGACCCCGTCGCTCTGCTCATGCTCTTTCACTGTCCCAGCCGCTTTCCTCGCGCTCTTTCACTGTGCACCCGCCGCTCTCCTCGCGCTCTTTCACTGAGTCTCCGCCGCTCACCTCGCGCTCTTTCACTGTGTCCCTGCCGCACTCCTCGCGCTCTTTCACTGAGTCTCCGCCGCTCTCCTCGTGCTCTTTCACTGTGTCTCCGCCGCTCTCCTCGCGCTCTTTCATTGTGTCTCCGCCGCACTCCTCGCGCTCTTTCACTGAGTCTCCGCCGCTCTCCTGGCGCTCTTTCACTGAGTCACCGCCGCTGTCCTCGCGCTCTTTCACTGTGTCTCCGCCGCTCTCCACACACTCTTTAACTGAGTCCCCGCCGCTCTCCTCGCGCTCTTTCACTGAACCTCCGCCGCTCTCCTCGCGTCCTTTCACTGTGTCTCCGCCGCACTCATCGCGCTCTTTCACTGTATCGCCGCCCCTCTCCTCGCGCTCGTTCACTGTGTCTCCGCCGCACTCCTCGCATTCTTTCACTGAGTCTCCACCGCTCTCCTCGCACTCTTTCACTGTGTCCCCACCGCTCTCCTCCCGCTCTTTCACTGTGCCTCCGCCGCTCTCATCGCGCTCTTTCAATGTATCGTCGCCGCTCTCCTCGCGCTCTTTCACTGTGTCCCCGCCGCTCTCCTCGCACACTTTCACTGTATCACCACCGCGACCCTCGCGCTCTTTCACTGTATCATCGCCGCTCTCCTCGCGCTCTTTCACTGTGTCTCCGCCGCTCTCCTCGCGCTCTTTCACTGTATCGCCGCCGCTCTCCTCGCGCTCTTTCACTGTGTCTCTGCCGCTCTCCTCGCGCTCTTTCACTGTATCACCGCCGCTCTCCTCGCGCTCTTTCACTGTATCGCCGCCGGTCCCCTCGCGCTCTTTCACTGTGTCCCCGCCGCTCTCCTCGCGCTCGTTCACTGAGTCTCCACCGCTCTCCTCGCGCTCGTTCACTGAGTCTCCGCCGCTCTCCTCGCGCTCTTTCAATGTGTCTCCGCTGCACCCCTCGCGTTCTTTCACTGAGTCTCCGCCGCTCTCCTCGCGCTCTTTGACTGAGTCCCTGCCGCTCTCCTCGCGCTCGTTCACTGAGTCTCCACCGCACTCCTCGCGCTCTTTCACTGTGTCTCCGCCGCACTCCTCGCGCTCTTTCACTGTGTCCCCGCCTCTCTCCTCGTGCTCTTTCACTGTGTCTCCGCCGCTCTCCTCGCGCTCTTTCTCGGTGTACCCGCCGCTCTTCTCCCGCAATTTCACTGAGTCTCCGCAGCTCTCCTCACGCTCTTTCACTGAGTCCCCACCGCTCTCCTCGCGCTCTTTCAGTGTGCACCCGCCGCTCTCCTCGCGCTCTTTCATTGAGTCTCCGCAGCTCTCCTCACGCTCTTTCACTGTGACCCCGCCGCTCTCCTCACACTCTTTCACTGTGTACCCGCCGCTCTTCTCGCGCTCTTTCACTGAGTCACCGCAGCTCTCCTCACGCTCTTTCACTGAGTCCCTGCCGCTCTCCCTGCGCGCTTTCACTGTGTCCCTGCCGCTCTCCTCGATCTCTTTCACTGTGTCCCCGCCGCTCTCGTCGCGCAGTTTCACTGAGTCTCCACCGCTCCCTTCACGCTCTTTCACTGTGTACCAGGCGCTCTCCTCGCTCTCTTTCACTGAGTCTCCGCCGCTCTCATCGCGCTCTTTCACTGTGTACCCGCCGCTCTCATCGCGCTCTTTCACTGAGTCTCCGCAGCTCTCCTCACGCTCTTTCACTCTGACACCCGCCGCTCTCCTCACGCTCTTTCACTGTGTCCCCGCCGCTCTCGCGCTCTTTCACTGTGTACCCGCTGCTCTCCTCGCGCTCTTTCACTGAGTCTCCGCAGCTCTCCTCACACTCTTTCACTGTGACCCCGCCGATCTCCTCACGCTCTTTGACTGTGTCCCCGGCGCTCTCCTCGCGCTCTTTCACTGTGTACCCGCCGCTCTCCTCGCGCTCTTTCACTGTGTACCCGCCGCTCTCCTCGCGCTCTTTCACTGAGTCTCCGCCGCTCTCGTCGCGCAGTTTCACTGAGTCTCCACCGCTCCCCTCACGCTCTTTCACTGAGTCTCCGCTGCTCTCCTCGCGCTCTTTCACTGTGTCCCCGCCGCTCTCCTCGCGCTCTTTCACTGTGTCCCCGCCACACTCCTCGCGCTCTTTCACTGTGTCCCCGCCGCTCTCCTCGCGCTGTTTCACTGTGCCTCCGCCGCTCTCCTCGTGCTCTTTCACTGTGTACCCGCTGCTCTCCTCGCGCTCTTTCACTGAGTCTCCGCAGCTCTCCTCACGCCCTTTCACTGAGTCCCCGCCGCTCTCCTCGCGCTCTTTCACTGTGTACCCGCCGCTCTCATCGCGCTCTTTCACTGTGTCTCCGCAGCTCTCCTCACGCTATTTCACTCTGACCCCGCCGCTCTCCTCACGCTCTTTCACTGTGTCCCCACCGCTCTCTTCGCGCTCTTTCACTGTGTACCCGCCCCTCTCCTCACGCTCTTTCACTGTGTCTCCGCAGCTCTCCACACGCTCTTTCACTGAGTCCCCGCCGCTCTCGCGCTCTTTCACTGTGTACCCGCTGCTCTCCTCGCGCTCTTTCACTGAGTCTCCGCAGCTCTCCTCACACTCTTTCACTGTGACCCCGCCGATCTCCTCACGCTCTTTCACTGTGTCCCCGGCGCTCTCCTCGCGCTCTTTCACTGTGTACCCGCCGCTCTCCTCGCGCTCTTTCACTGTGTACCCGCCGCTCTCCTCGCGCTCTTTCACTGAGTCTCCGCTGCTCTACTCGCGCTCTTTCACTGTGTCCCCGCCGCTCTCCTCGCGCTCTTTCACTGAGTTTCCGCAGCTCTCCTCATGCTCTTTCACTGAGTCCCTGCCGCTCTACTCGCGCGCTTTCACTGTGTCCCTGCCGCTCTCCTCGATCTCTTTCACTGTGACCCCGCCGCTCTCGTCGCGCAGTTTCACTGAGTCTCCACTGCTCCCTTCACGCTCTTTCACTGGGTCTCCGCTGCTCTCCTCGCGCTCTTTCACTGTGTCCCCGCCGCTCTCCTCGCGCTATTTCACTGTGTCTCCGCCGCTCTCCTAGCGCTCTTTCACTGTGTACCCGCCGCTCTCCTCGCGTTCTTTCACTGAGTCTCCGCAGCTCTCCTCACGCTCTTTCACTGAGTCCCCGCCGCTCATCTCGCGCTCTTTCACTCTGTACCCGCTGCTCTCATCGCGCTCTTTCACTGAGTCTCCGCAGCTCTCCTCACGCTCTTTCACTCTGACCCCGCCGCTCTCCTCACGCTCTTTAACTGTGTCCCCACCGCTCTCTTCACGCTCTTTCACTGTGTACCCGCCGCTCTCCTCACGCTCTTTCACTGAGTCTCCGCAGCTCTCCTCACGCTCATTCACTGAGTCCCCGCCGCTCTCCTCGCGCTCTTTCACTGTATACCCGCTGCTCTCCTCGCGCTCTTTCACTGAGTCTCCGCAGCTCTCCTCACACTCTTTCACTGTGACCCCGCCCCTCTCCTCACGCTCTTTCACTGTGTCCCCGCTGCTCTCCTCGCGCTATTTCACTGTGTCCCCGCCGCTCTGCTCGCGCTCTTTCACTGTGTACCCGCTGCTCTCCTCGCGCTCTTTCACTGAGTCTCCGCTGCTCTCCTCGCGCTCTTTCACTGTGTCCCCGCCGCTCTCCTCGCGCTCTTTCACTGAGTCTCCGCTGCTCTCCTCGCGCTCTTTCACTGTGTCCCCGCCGCTCTCCTCGCGCTGTTTCACTGTGTCCCCGCCACACTCCTCGCTCTCTTTCACTGTGTCGCCGCCGCTCTCCTCGCGTTCTTTCACTGAGTCTCCGCCGCTCTCATCACGCTCTTTCACTGAGTCACCGCTGCTCTCCTCGCGCTCTTTCACTGAGTCTCCGCCGCTCTCCTCACGCTCTTTCACTGTGTCCCCGCCGCTCTCCTCACGCTCTTTCACTGTGTCCCCGCCGCTCTCCTCGCACTCTTTCACTGTGTACCCACCGCTCTCCTTGCGCTCTTTCACTGAGTCTCCGCAGCTCCCCTCACGCTCTTTCACTGTGTCCCCGCCGCTCTCCTCGCGCTCTTTCACTGTGTACCCGCCGCTCTCCTCGCTCTCTTTCACGGTGTATCCTCCGCTCTCCTCGCGCAATTTCGCTGAGTCTCCGCAGCTCTCCTCACGCTCTTTCACTGAGTCTCCGCCGCTCTCCCCACGCTCTTTCACTGTGTCCCCGCCGCTCTCCTCGTGCTCTTTCACTGTGTACCCACCGCTCTCCTCGCGCTCTTTCACTGAGTCTCCGCAGCTCTCCTCGCACTCTTTCACTGAGTCCCCGCCGCTCTCCTCGCTCTCTTTCAGTGTGCACCCGCCGCTCTCCTCGCGCTTTTTCATTGAGTCTCCGCAGCTCTCCTCACGCTCTTTCACTGTGACCCCGCCGCTCTCCTCACGCTCTTTCACTGTGTCCCCGCCGCTCTCCTCGCACTCTTTCACTGTGTACCCGCCGGTCTCCTCGCTGTCTTTCACTGAGTCCCCGCCGCTCTCCTCACGCTCTTTCGCTGTGTCTCCGGCGCTCTCCTTCGCTCTTTCACTGTGTCCCCGCCGCTCTCCTCGCGCTCTTTCACTGTGTCCCCGCCACACTCCTAGCGCTCTTTCACTGTGTCCCCGCCGCTCTCCTCGCGCTGTTTCACTGTGCCTCCGCCGTTCTCCTCGTGCCCTTTCACTGTGTACCCGCTGCTCTCCTCGCGCTCTTTCACTGAGTCTCCGCAGCTCTCCTCACGCCCTTTCACTGAGTCCCCGCCGCTCTCCTCGCGCTCTTTCACTGTGTACCCGCCGCTCTCATCGTGCTCTTTCACTGTGTCTCCGCAGCTCTCCTCACGCTATTTCACTCTGACCCCGCCGCTCTCCTCACGCTCTTTCACTGTGTCCCCACCGCTCTCTTCGCGCTCTTTCACTGTGTACCCGCCCCTCTCCTCACGCTCTTTCACTGTGTCTCCGCAGCTCTCCACACGCTCTTTCACTGAGTCCCCGCCGCTCTCGCGCTCTTTCACTGTGTACCCGCTGCTCTCCTCGCGCTCTTTCACTGAGTCTCCGCAGCTTTCCTCACACTCTTTCACTGTGACCCCGCCGATCTCCTCACGCTCTTTCACTGTGTCCCCGGCGCTCTCCTCGCGCTCTTTCACTGTGTACCCGCCGCTCTCCTCGCGCTCTTTCACTGTGTACCCGCCGCTCTCCTCGCGCTCTTTCACTGAGTCTCCGCTGCTCTACTCGCGCTCTTTCACTGTGTCCCCGCCGCTCTCCTCGCGCTCTTTCACTGAGTTTCCGCAGCTCTCCTCACGCTCTTTCACTGAGTCCCTGCCGCTCTACTCGCGCGCTTTCACTGTGTCCCTGCCGCTCTCCTCGATCTCTTTCACTGTGACCCCGCCGCTCTCGTCGCGCAGTTTCACTGAGTCTCCACTGCTCCCTTCACGCTCTTTCACTGGGTCTCCGCTGCTCTCCTCGCGTTCTTTCACTGTGTCCCCGCCGCTCTCCTCGCGCTATTTCACTGTGTCTCCGCCGCTCTCCTAGCGCTCTTTCACTGTGTACCCGCCGCTCTCCTCGCGTTCTTTCACTGAGTCTCCGCAGCTCTCCTCACGCTCTTTCACTGAGTCCCCGCCGCTCATCTCGCGCTCTTTCACTCTGTACCCGCTGCTCTCATCGCGCTCTTTCACTGAGTCTCCGCAGCTCTCCTCACGCTCTTTCACTCTGACCCCGCCGCTCTCCTCACGCTCTTTAACTGTGTCCCCACCGCTCTCTTCACGCTCTTTCACTGTGTACCCGCCGCTCTCCTCACGCTCTTTCACTGAGTCTCCGCAGCTCTCCTCACGCTCATTCACTGAGTCCCCGCCGCTCTCCTCGCGCTCTTTCACTGTATACCCGCTGCTCTCCTCGCGCTCTTTCACTGAGTCTCCGCAGCTCTCCTCACACTCTTTCACTGTGACCCCGCCCCTCTCCTCACGCTCTTTCACTGTGTCCCCGCTGCTCTCCTCGCGCTATTTCACTGTGTCCCCGCCGCTCTCCTCGCGCTCTTTCACTGTGTACCCGCTGCTCTCCTCGCGCTATTTCACTGTGTCTCCGCAGCTCTCCTCACGCCCTTTCACTGAGTCCCCGCCGCTCTCCTCGCGCTCTTTCACTGTGTACCCGCCGCTCTCATCGTGCTCTTTCACTGAGTCTCCGCAGCTCTCCTCACGCTCTTTCACTCTGACCCCGCCGCTCTCCTCACGCTCTTTAACTGTGTCCCCACCGCTCTCTTCACGCTCTTTCACTGTGTACCCGCCGCTCTCCTCACGCTCTTTCACTGAGTCTCCGCAGCTCTCCTCACGCTCATTCACTGAGTCCCCGCCGCTCTCCTCGCGCTCTTTCACTGTATACCCGCTGCTCTCCTCGCGCTCTTTCACTGAGTCTCCGCAGCTCTCCTCACACTCTTTCACTGTGACCCCGCCCCTCTCCTCACGCTCTTTCACTGTGTCCCCGCTGCTCTCCTCGCGCTATTTCACTGTGTCCCCGCCGCTCTCCTCGCGCTCTTTCACTGTGTACCCGCTGCTCTCCTCGCGCTCTTTCACTGAGTCTCCGCTGCTCTCCTCGCGCTCTTTCACTGTGTCCCCGCCGCTCTCCTCGCGCTCTTTCACTGAGTCTCCGCTGCTCTCCTCGCGCTCTTTCACTGTGTCCCCGCCGCTCTCCTCGCGCTGTTTCACTGTGTCCCCGCCACACTCCTCGCTCTCTTTCACTGTGTCGCCGCCGCTCTCCTCGCGTTCTTTCACTGAGTCTCCGCCGCTCTCATCACGCTCTTTCACTGAGTCACCGCTGCTCTCCTCGCGCTCTTTCACTGAGTCTCCGCCGCTCTCCTCACGCTCTTTCACTGTGTCCCCGCCGCTCTCCTCACGCTCTTTCACTGTGTCCCCGCCGCTCTCCTCGCACTCTTTCACTGTGTACCCACCGCTCTCCTTGCGCTCTTTCACTGAGTCTCCGCAGCTCCCCTCACGCTCTTTCACTGTGTCCCCGCCGCTCTCCTCGCGCTCTTTCAATGTGTACCCGCCGCTCTCCTCGCTCTCTTTCACGGTGTATCCTCCGCTCTCCTCGCGCAATTTCGCTGAGTCTCCGCAGCTCTCCTCACGCTCTTTCACTGAGTCTCCGCCGCTCTCCCCACGCTCGTTCACTGTGTCCCCGCCGCTCTCCTCGTGCTCTTTCACTGTGTACCCACCGCTCTCCTCGCGCTCTTTCACTGAGTCTCCGCAGCTCTCCTCGCACTCTTTCACTGAGTCCCCGCCGGTCTCCTCGCGCTCTTTCACTGTGTACCCGCCATTCTCCTCGCCCTCTTTCATTGAGTCTCCGCTGCTCTCCTCACGCTCTTTCACTCTGACCCCGCCGCTCTCCTCACGCTCTTTCACTGTGTCTCCGCCACTCTCCTCGCACTCTTTCACGGTGTATCCTCCGCACTCCTCGCGCAATTTCGCTGAGTCTCCGCAGCTCTCCTCACACACTTTCACTGAGTCCCCGCCGCTCTCCTCGCTCTCTTTCAGTGTGCACCCGCCGCTCTCCTCGCGCTTTTTCATTGAGTCTCCGCAGCTCTCCTCACGCTCTTTCACTGTGACCCCGCCGCTCTCCTCACGCTCTTTCACTGTGTCCCCGCCGCTCTCCTCGCACTCTTTCACTGTGTACCCGCCGGTCTCCTCGCTGTCTTTCACTGAGTCCCCGCCGCTCTCCTCACGCTCTTTCGCTGTGTCTCCGGCGCTCTCCTTCGCTCTTTCACTGTGTACCCGCCGCTCTCCTCGCGCTCTTTCACTGAGTCTCCGCAGCTCTCCTCACGCTCTTTCACTGAGTCCCAGCCGCTCTCCTCGCGCGCTTTCAGTGTGTCCCTGCCGCTCTCCTCGATCTCTTTCACTGTGTCCCCGCCGCTCTCCTCACGCTCTTTCACTGAGTCCCCGCCGCTCTCCTCGCGCTCTTTTAGTGTGCACCTGCCGCTCTCCTCGCACAATTTCACTGAATCTCCACCGCTCCCTTCACGCTCTTTCACTGAGTCTCCGCTGCTCTCCTCGCGCTCTTTCACTGTGTCTCAGCCGCTCTCCTCGCGCTCTTTCACTGTATCACCGCCGCTCTCCTCGCGCTCTTTCACTGTATCGCCGCCGGTCCCCTCGCGCACTTTCACTGTGTCTGCGCCGCTCTCCTCGCGCTCGTTCACTGAGACTCCACCGCTCTCCTCGCGCTCGTTCACTGAGTCTCCGCCGCTCTCCTCGCGCTCTTTCAATGTGTCTCCGCTGCACCCCTCGCGCTCTTTCACTGAGTCTCCGCCGCTCTCCTCGCGCTCTTTCACTGAGTCCCTGCCGCTCTCCTCGCGCTCGTTCACTGAGTCTCCACCGCACTCCTCGCGCTCTTTCACTGTGTCTCCGCCGCTCTCCTCGCGCTCTTTCTCGGTGTACCCGCCGCTCTTCTCGCGCAATTTCACTGCGTCCCCACCGCTCTCCTCGCGCTCTTTCAGTGTGCACCCGCCGCTCTCCTCGCGCTCTTTCATTGAGTCTCCGCAGCTCTCCTCACGCTCTTTCACTGTGACCCCGCCGCTCTCCTCACGCTCTTTCACTGTGTACCCGCCGCTCTTCTCGCGCTCTTTCACTGAGTCACCGCAGCTCTCCTCACGCTCTTTCACTGAGTCCCTGCCGCTCTCCTCGCGCGCTTTCACTGTGTCCCTGCCGCTCTCCTCGATCTCTTTCACTGTGTCCCCGCCACTCTCGTCGCGCAGTTTCACTGAGTCTCCACCGCTCCCTTCACGCTCTTTCACTGTGTACCAGGCGCTCTCCTCGCTCTCTTTCACTGAGTCTCCGCAGCTCTCCTCATGCTCTTTCACTCTGACCCCGCCGCTCTCCTCACGCTCTTTCACTGTGTCTCCGCCGCTCTCCTCGCGCTCTTTCACGGTGTACCCGCCGCTCTTCTCGCGCAATTTCACTGAGTCTCCACAGCTCTCCACACGCTCTTTCACTGAGTCCCCGCCGCTCTCCTCGCGCTCTTTCAGTGAACACCCGCCGCTCTCCTCGCGCTCTTTCATTGAGTCTCCGCAGCTCTCCTCACGCTCTTTCACTGTGACCCCGCCGCTTTCCTCACGCTCTTTCACTGAGTCTCCGCAGCTCTCCTCACGCTCATTCACTGAGTCCCCGCCGCTCTCCTCGCGCTCTTTCACTGTATACCCGCTGCTCTCCTCGCGCTCTTTCACTGAGTCTCCGCAGCTCTCCTCACACTCTTTCACTGTGACCCCGCCCCTCTCCTCACGCTCTTTCACTGTGTCCCCGCTGCTCTCCTCGCGCTATTTCACTGTGTCCCGCCGCTCTGCTCGCGCTCTTTCACTGTGTACCCGCTGCTCTCCTCGCGCTCTTTCACTGAGTCTCCGCTGCTCTCCTCGCGCTCTTTCACTGTGTCCCCGCCGCTCTCCTCGCGCTCTTTCACTGAGTCTCCGCTGCTCTCCTCGCGCTCTTTCACTGTGTCCCCGCCGCTCTCCTCGCGCTGTTTCACTGTGTCCCCGCCACACTCCTCGCTCTCTTTCACTGTGTCGCCGCCGCTCTCCTCGCGTTCTATCACTGAGTCTCCGCCGCTCTCATCACGCTCTTTCACTGAGTCACCGCTGCTCTCCTCGCGCTCTTTCACTGAGTCTCCGCCGCTCTCCTCACGCTCTTTCACTGTGTCCCCGCCGCTCTCCTCACGCTCTTTCACTGTGTCCCCGCCGCTCTCCTCGCACTCTTTCACTGTGTACCCACCGCTCTCCTTGCGCTCTTTCACTGAGTCTCCGCAGCTCCCCTCACGCTCTTTCACTGTGTCCCCGCCGCTCTCCTCGCGCTCTTTCACTGTGTACCCGCCGCTCTCCTCGCTCTCTTTCACGGTGTATCCTCCGCTCTCCTCGCGCAATTTCGCTGAGTCTCCGCAGCTCTCCTCACGCTCTTTCACTGAGTCTCCGCCGCTCTCCCCACGCTCTTTCACTGTGTCCCCGCCGCTCTCCTCGTGCTCTTTCACTGTGTACCCACCGCTCTCCTCGCGCTCTTTCACTGAGTCTCCGCAGCTCTCCTCGCACTCTTTCACTGAGTCCCCGCCGGTCTCCTCGCGCTCTTTCACTGTGTACCCGCCATTCTCCTCGCCCTCTTTCATTGAGTCTCCGCTGCTCTCCTCACGCTCTTTCACTCTGACCCCGCCGCTCTCCTCACGCTCTTTCACTGTGTCTCCGCCACTCTCCTCGCACTCTTTCACGGTGTATCCTCCGCACTCCTCGCGCAATTTCGCTGAGTCTCCGCAGCTCTCCTCACACACTTTCACTGAGTCCCCGCCGCTCTCCTCGCTCTCTTTCAGTGTGCACCCGCCGCTCTCCTCGCGCTTTTTCATTGAGTCTCCGCAGCTCTCCTCACGCTCTTTCACTGTGACCCCGCCGCTCTCCTCACGCTCTTTCACTGTGTCCCCGCCGCTCTCCTCGCACTCTTTCACTGTGTACCCGCCGGTCTCCTCGCTGTCTTTCACTGAGTCCCCGCCGCTCTCCTCACGCTCTTTCGCTGTGTCTCCGGCGCTCTCCTTCGCTCTTTCACTGTGTCCCCGCCGCTCTCCTCGCGCTCTTTCACTGTGTCCCCGCCACACCCCTAGCGCTCTTTCACTGTGTCCCCGCCGCTCTCCTCGCGCTGTTTCACTGTGCCTCCGCCGTTCTCCTCGTGCCCTTTCACTGTGTACCCGCTGCTCTCCTCGCGCTCTTTCACTGAGTCTCCGCAGCTCTCCTCACGCCCTTTCACTGAGTCCCCGCCGCTCTCCTCGCGCTCTTTCACTGTGTACCCGCCGCTCTCATCGTGCTCTTTCACTGTGTCTCCGCAGCTCTCCTCACGCTATTTCACTCTGACCCCGCCGCTCTCCTCACGCTCTTTCACTGTGTCCCCACCGCTCTCTTCGCGCTCTTTCACTGTGTACCCGCCCCTCTCCTCACGCTCTTTCACTGTGTCTCCGCAGCTCTCCACACGCTCTTTCACTGAGTCCCCGCCGCTCTCGCGCTCTTTCACTGTGTACCCGCTGCTCTCCTCGCGCTCTTTCACTGAGTCTCCGCAGCTTTCCTCACACTCTTTCACTGTGACCCCGCCGATCTCCTCACGCTCTTTCACTGTGTCCCCGGCGCTCTCCTCGCGCTCTTTCACTGTGTACCCGCCGCTCTCCTCGCGCTCTTTCACTGTGTACCCGCCGCTCTCCTCGCGCTCTTTCACTGAGTCTCCGCTGCTCTACTCGCGCTCTTTCACTGTGTCCCCGCCGCTCTCCTCGCGCTCTTTCACTGAGTTTCCGCAGCTCTCCTCACGCTCTTTCACTGAGTCCCTGCCGCTCTACTCGCGCGCTTTCACTGTGTCCCTGCCGCTCTCCTCGATCTCTTTCACTGTGACCCCGCCGCTCTCGTCGCGCAGTTTCACTGAGTCTCCACTGCTCCCTTCACGCTCTTTCACTGGGTCTCCGCTGCTCTCCTCGCGTTCTTTCACTGTGTCCCCGCCGCTCTCCTCGCGCTATTTCACTGTGTCTCCGCCGCTCTCCTAGCGCTCTTTCACTGTGTACCCGCCGCTCTCCTCGCGTTCTTTCACTGAGTCTCCGCAGCTCTCCTCACGCTCTTTCACTGAGTCCCCGCCGCTCATCTCGCGCTCTTTCACTCTGTACCCGCTGCTCTCATCGCGCTCTTTCACTGAGTCTCCGCAGCTCTCCTCACGCTCTTTCACTCTGACCCCGCCGCTCTCCTCACGCTCTTTAACTGTGTCCCCACCGCTCTCTTTTTACGCTCTTTCACAGTGTACCCGCCGCTCTCCTCACGCTCTTTCACTGAGTCTCCGCAGCTCTCCTCACGCTCATTCACTGAGTCCCCGCCGCTCTCCTCGCGCTCTTTCACTGTATACCCGCTGCTCTCCTCGCGCTCTTTCACTGAGTCTCCGCAGCTCTCCTCACACTCTTTCACTGTGACCCCGCCCCTCTCCTCACGCTCTTTCACTGTGTCCCCGCTGCTCTCCTCGCGCTATTTCACTGTGTCCCCGCCGCTCTCCTCGCGCTCTTTCACTGTGTACCCGCTGCTCTCCTCGCGCTCTTTCACTGAGTCTCCGCTGCTCTCCTCGCGCTCTTTCACTGTGTCCCCGCCGCTCTCCTCGCGCTCTTTCACTGAGTCTCCGCTGCTCTCCTCGCGCTCTTTCACTGTGTCCCCGCCGCTCTCCTCGCGCTGTTTCACTGTGTCCCCGCCACACTCCTCGCTCTCTTTCACTGTGTCGCCGCCGCTCTCCTCGCGTTCTTTCACTGAGTCTCCGCCGCTCTCATCACGCTCTTTCACTGAGTCACCGCTGCTCTCCTCGCGCTCTTTCACTGAGTCTCCGCCGCTCTCCTCACGCTCTTTCACTGTGTCCCCGCCGCTCTCCTCACGCTCTTTCACTGTGTCCCCGCCGCTCTCCTCGCACTCTTTCACTGTGTACCCACCGCTCTCCTTGCGCTCTTTCACTGAGTCTCCGCAGCTCTCCTCGCGTTCTTTCACTGAGTCTCCGCCGCTCTCATCACGCTCTTTCACTGAGTCACCGCTGCTCTCCTCGCGCTCTTTCACTGAGTCTCCGCCGCTCTCCTCACGCTCTTTCACTGTGTCCCCGCCGCTCTCCTCACACTCTTTCACTGTGTCCCCGCCGCTCTCCTCGCACTCTTTCACTGTGTACCCACCGCTCTCCTTGCGCTCTTTCACTGAGTCTCCGCAGCTCCCCTCACGCTCTTTCACTGTGTCCCCGCCGCTCTCCTCGCGCTCTTTCACTGTGTACCCGCCGCTCTCCTCGCTCTCTTTCACGGTGTATCCTCCGCTCTCCTCGCGCAATTTTGCTGAGTCTCCGCAGCTCTCCTCACGCTCTTTCACTGAGTCTCCGCCGCTCTCCCCACGCTCTTTCACTGTGTCCCCGCCGCTCTCCTCGTGCTCTTTCACTGTGTACCCACCGCTCTCCTCGCGCTCTTTCACTGAGTCTCCGCAGCTCTCCTCGCACTCTTTCACTGAGTCCCCGCCGGTCTCCTCGCGCTCTTTCACTGTGTACCCGCCATTCTCCTCGCCCTCTTTCATTGAGTCTCCGCTGCTCTCCTCACGCTCTTTCACTCTGACCCCGCCGCTCTCCTCACGCTCTTTCACTGTGTCTCCGCCACTCTCCTCGCACTCTTTCACGGTGTATCCTCCGCACTCCTCGCGCAATTTCGCTGAGTCTCCGCAGCTCTCCTCACACACTTTCACTGAGTCCCCGCCGCTCTCCTCGCTCTCTTTCAGTGTGCACCCGCCGCTCTCCTCGCGCTTTTTCATTGAGTCTCCGCAGCTCTCCTCACGCTCTTTCACTGTGACCCCGCCGCTCTCCTCACGCTCTTTCACTGTGTCCCCGCCGCTCTCCTCGCACTCTTTCACTGTGTACCCGCCGGTCTCCTCGCTGTCTTTCACTGAGTCCCCGCCGCTCTCCTCACGCTCTTTCGCTGTGTCTCCGGCGCTCTCCTTCGCTCTTTCACTGTGTCCCCGCCGCTCTCCTCGCGCTCTTTCACTGTGTCCCCGCCACACCCCTAGCGCTCTTTCACTGTGTCCCCGCCGCTCTCCTCGCGCTGTTTCACTGTGCCTCCGCCGTTCTCCTCGTGCCCTTTCACTGTGTACCCGCTGCTCTCCTCGCGCTCTTTCACTGAGTCTCCGCAGCTCTCCTCACGCCCTTTCACTGAGTCCCCGCCGCTCTCCTCGCGCTCTTTCACTGTGTACCCGCCGCTCTCATCGTGCTCTTTCACTGTGTCTCCGCAGCTCTCCTCACGCTATTTCACTCTGACCCCGCCGCTCTCCTCACGCTCTTTCACTGTGTCCCCACCGCTCTCTTCGCGCTCTTTCACTGTGTACCCGCCCCTCTCCTCACGCTCTTTCACTGTGTCTCCGCAGCTCTCCACACGCTCTTTCACTGAGTCCCCGCCGCTCTCGCGCTCTTTCACTGTGTACCCGCTGCTCTCCTCGCGCTCTTTCACTGAGTCTCCGCAGCTTTCCTCACACTCTTTCACTGTGACCCCGCCGATCTCCTCACGCTCTTTCACTGTGTCCCCGGCGCTCTCCTCGCGCTCTTTCACTGTGTACCCGCCGCTCTCCTCGCGCTCTTTCACTGTGTACCCGCCGCTCTCCTCGCGCTCTTTCACTGAGTCTCCGCTGCTCTACTCGCGCTCTTTCACTGTGTCCCCGCCGCTCTCCTCGCGCTCTTTCACTGAGTTTCCGCAGCTCTCCTCACGCTCTTTCACTGAGTCCCTGCCGCTCTACTCGCGCGCTTTCACTGTGTCCCTGCCGCTCTCCTCGATCTCTTTCACTGTGACCCCGCCGCTCTCGTCGCGCAGTTTCACTGAGTCTCCACTGCTCCCTTCACGCTCTTTCACTGGGTCTCCGCTGCTCTCCTCGCGTTCTTTCACTGTGTCCCCGCCGCTCTCCTCGCGCTATTTCACTGTGTCTCCGCCGCTCTCCTAGCGCTCTTTCACTGTGTACCCGCCGCTCTCCTCGCGTTCTTTCACTGAGTCTCCGCAGCTCTCCTCACGCTCTTTCACTGAGTCCCCGCCGCTCATCTCGCGCTCTTTCACTCTGTACCCGCTGCTCTCATCGCGCTCTTTCACTGAGTCTCCGCAGCTCTCCTCACGCTCTTTCACTCTGACCCCGCCGCTCTCCTCACGCTCTTTAACTGTGTCCCCACCGCTCTCTTTTTACGCTCTTTCACAGTGTACCCGCCGCTCTCCTCACGCTCTTTCACTGAGTCTCCGCAGCTCTCCTCACGCTCATTCACTGAGTCCCCGCCGCTCTCCTCGCGCTCTTTCACTGTATACCCGCTGCTCTCCTCGCGCTCTTTCACTGAGTCTCCGCAGCTCTCCTCACACTCTTTCACTGTGACCCCGCCCCTCTCCTCACGCTCTTTCACTGTGTCCCCGCTGCTCTCCTCGCGCTATTTCACTGTGTCCCCGCCGCTCTCCTCGCGCTCTTTCACTGTGTACCCGCTGCTCTCCTCGCGCTCTTTCACTGAGTCTCCGCTGCTCTCCTCGCGCTCTTTCACTGTGTCCCCGCCGCTCTCCTCGCGCTCTTTCACTGAGTCTCCGCTGCTCTCCTCGCGCTCTTTCACTGTGTCCCCGCCGCTCTCCTCGCGCTGTTTCACTGTGTCCCCGCCACACTCCTCGCTCTCTTTCACTGTGTCGCCGCCGCTCTCCTCGCGTTCTTTCACTGAGTCTCCGCCGCTCTCATCACGCTCTTTCACTGAGTCACCGCTGCTCTCCTCGCGCTCTTTCACTGAGTCTCCGCCGCTCTCCTCACGCTCTTTCACTGTGTCCCCGCCGCTCTCCTCACGCTCTTTCACTGTGTCCCCGCCGCTCTCCTCGCACTCTTTCACTGTGTACCCACCGCTCTCCTTGCGCTCTTTCACTGAGTCTCCGCAGCTCCCCTCACGCTCTTTCACTGTGTCCCCGCCGCTCTCCTCGCGCTCTTTCAATGTGTACCCGCCGCTCTCCTCGCTCTCTTTCACGGTGTATCCTCCGCTCTCCTCGCGCAATTTCGCTGAGTCTCCGCAGCTCTCCTCACGCTCTTTCACTGAGTCTCCGCCGCTCTCCCCACGCTCGTTCACTGTGTCCCCGCCGCTCTCCTCGTGCTCTTTCACTGTGTACCCACCGCTCTCCTCGCGCTCTTTCACTGAGTCTCCGCAGCTCTCCTCGCACTCTTTCACTGAGTCCCCGCCGGTCTCCTCGCGCTCTTTCACTGTGTACCCGCCATTCTCCTCGCCCTCTTTCATTGAGTCTCCGCTGCTCTCCTCACGCTCTTTCACTCTGACCCCGCCGCTCTCCTCACGCTCTTTCATTGTGTCTCCGCCACTCTCCTCGCACTCTTTCACGGTGTATCCTCCGCACTCCTCGCGCAATTTCGCTGAGTCTCCGCAGCTCTCCTCACACACTTTCACTGAGTCCCCGCCGCTCTCCTCGCTCTCTTTCAGTGTGCACCCGCCGCTCTCCTCGCGCTTTTTCATTGAGTCTCCGCAGCTCTCCTCACGCTCTTTCACTGTGACCCCGCCGCTCTCCTCACGCTCTTTCACTGTGTCCCCGCCGCTCTCCTCGCACTCTTTCACTGTGTACCCGCCGGTCTCCTCGCTGTCTTTCACTGAGTCCCCGCCGCTCTCCTCACGCTCTTTCGCTGTGTCTCCGGCGCTCTCCTTCGCTCTTTCACTGTGTACCCGCCGCTCTCCTCGCGCTCTTTCACTGAGTCTCCGCAGCTCTCCTCACGCTCTTTCACTGAGTCCCAGCCGCTCTCCTCGCGCGCTTTCAGTGTGTCCCTGCCGCTCTCCTCGATCTCTTTCACTGTGTCCCCGCCGCTCTCCTCACGCTCTTTCACTGAGTCCCCGCCGCTCTCCTCGCGCTCTTTTAGTGTGCACCTGCCGCTCTCCTCGCGCAATTTCACTGAATCTCCACCGCTCCCTTCACGCTCTTTCACTGAGTCTCCGCTGCTCTCCTCGCGCTCTTTCACTGTGTCTCAGCCGCTCTCCTCGCGCTCTTTCACTGTATCACCGCCGCTCTCCTCGCGCTCTTTCACTGTATCGCCGCCGGTCCCCTCGCGCACTTTCACTGTGTCTCCGCCGCTCTCCTCGCGCTCGTTCACTGAGTCTCCACCGCTCTCCTCGCGCTCGTTCACTGAGTCTCCGCCGCTCTCCTCGCGCTCTTTCAATGTGTCTCCGCTGCACCCCTCGCGCTCTTTCACTGAGTCTCCGCCGCTCTCCTCGCGCTCTTTGACTGAGTCCCTGCCGCTCTCCTCGCGCTCGTTCACTGAGTCTCCACCGCACTCCTCGCGCTCTTTCACTGTGTCTCCGCCGCTCTCCTCGCGCTCTTTCTCGGTGTACCCGCCGCTCTTCTCGCGCAATTTCACTGCGTCCCCACCGCTCTCCTCGCGCTCTTTCAGTGTGCACCCGCCGCTCTCCTCGCGCTCTTTCATTGAGTCTCCGCAGCTCTCCTCATGCTCTTTCACTGTGACCCCACCGCTCTCCTCACGCTCTTTCACTGTGTACCCGCCGCTCTTCTCGCGCTCTTTCACTGAGTCACCGCAGCTCTCCTCACGCTCTTTCACTGAGTCCCTGCCGCTCTCCTCGCGCGCTTTCACTGTGTCCCTGCCGCTCTCCTCGATCTCTTTCACTGTGTCCCCGCCGCTCTCGTCGCGCAGTTTCACTGAGTCTCCACCGCTCCCTTCACGCTCTTTCACTGTGTACCAGGCGCTCTCCTCGCTCTCTTTCACTGAGTCTCCGCAGCTCTCCTCATGCTCTTTCACTCTGACCCCGCCGCTCTCCTCACGCTCTTTCACTGTGTCTCCACAGCTCTCCACACGCTCTTTCACTGAGTCCCCGCCGCTCTCCTCGCGCTCTTTCAGTGTGCACCCGCCGCTCTCCTCGCGCTCTTTCATTGAGTCTCCGCAGCTCTCCTCACGCTCTTTCACTGTGACCCCGCCGCTCTCCTCACGCTCTTTCACTGTGTACCCGCCGCACTCCTCGCGCTCTTTCACTGAGTCTCCGCAGCTCTCCTCGCGCTCTTTCACTGAGTCCCTGCCACACTCCTCGCGCGCTTTCACTGTGTCCCTGCCGCTCTCCTCGATCTCTTTCACTGTGTCCCCGCCGCTCTCGTCGCACAGTTTCACAGAGTCTCCACCGCTCCCCTCACGCTCTTTCACTGAGTCTCCGCTGCTCTCCTCGCGCTCTTTCACTGTGTCCCCGCCGCTCTCCTCACGCTCGTTCACTGTGTCCCCGCCACACTCCTCGCGCTCTTTCACTGTGTCCCCGCCGCTCTCCTCGCGCTGTTTCACTGTGTCTCCGCCGCTCTCCTCGCGCTCTTTCACTGTGTACCCGCCGCTCTCCTCGCGCTCTTTCACTGAGTCTCCGCAGCTCTCCTCACGCCCTTTCACTGAGTCCCCGCCGCTCTCCTCGCGCTCTTTCACTGTGTACCCGCCGCTCTCATCGCGCTCTTTCACTGAGTCTCCGCAGCTCTCCTCACGCTCTTTCACTCTGACACCCGCCGCTCTCCTCACGCTCTTTCACTGTGTCCCCGCCGCTCTCGCGCTCTTTCACTGTGTACCCGCTGCTCTCCTCGCGCTCTTTCACTGAGTCTCCGCAGCTCTCCTCACACTCTTTCACTGTGACCCCGCCGATCTCCTCACGCTCTTTCACTGTGTCCCCGGCGCTCTCCTCGCGCTCTTTCACTGTGTACCCGCCGCTCTCCTCGCGCTCTTTCACTGTGTACCCGCCGCTCTCCTCGCGCTCTTTCACTGAGTCTCCGCCGCTCTCGTCGCGCAGTTTCACTGAGTCTCCACCGCTCCCCTCACGCTCTTTCACTGAGTCTCCGCTGCTCTCCTCGCGCTCTTTCACTGTGTCCCCGCCGCTCTCCTCGCGCTCTTTCACTGTGTCCCCGCCACACTCCTCGCGCTCTTTCACTGTGTCCCCGCCGCTCTCCTCGCGCTGTTTCACTGTGCCTCCGCCGCTCTCCTCGTGCTCTTTCACTGTGTACCCGCTGCTCTCCTCGCGCTCTTTCACTGAGTCTCCGCAGCTCTCCTCACGCCCTTTCACTGAGTCCCCGCCGCTCTCCTCGCGCTCTTTCACTGTGTACCCGCCGCTCTCATCGCGCTCTTTCACTGAGTCTCCGCAGCTCTCCTCACGCTATTTCACTCTGACCCCGCCGCTCTCCTCATGCTCTTTCACTGTGTCCCCACCGCTCTCTTCGCGCTCTTTCACTGTGTACCCGCCCCTCTCCTCACGCTCTTTCACTGTGTCTCCGCAGCTCTCCACACGCTCTTTCACTGAGTCCCCGCCGCTCTCGCGCTCTTTCACTGAGTACCCGCTGCTCTCCTCGCGCTCTTTCACTGAGTCTCCGCAGCTCTCCTCACACTCTTTCACTGTGACCCCGCCGATCTCCTCACGCTCTTTCACTGTGTCCCCGGCGCTCTCCTCGCGCTCTTTCACTGTGTACCCGCCGCTCTCCTCGCGCTCTTTCACTGTGTACCCGCCGCTCTCCTCGCGCTCTTTAACTGAGTCTCCGCTGCTCTACTCGCGCTCTTTCACTGTGTCCCCGCCGCTCTCCTCGCGCTCTTTCACTGAGTTTCCGCAGCTCTCCTCACGCTCTTTCACTGAGTCCCTGCCGCTCTACTCGCGCGCTTTCACTGTGTCCCTGCCGCTCTCCTCGATCTCTTTCACTGTGTCCCCGCCGCTCTCGTCGCGCAGTTTCACTGAGTCTCCACTGCTCCCTTCACGCTCTTTCACTGGGTCTCCGCTGCTCTCCTCGCGTTCTTTCACTGAGTCTCCGCCGCTCTCATCACGCTCTTTCACTGAGTCTCCGCCGCTCTCCTCACGCACTTTCACTGTGTCCCCGCCGCTCTCCTCACGCTCTTTCACTGTGTCCCCGCCGCTCTCCTCGCACTCTTTCACTGTGTACCCACCGCTCTCCTTGCGCTCTTTCACTGAGTCTCCGCAGCTCCCCTCACGCTCTTTCACTGTGTCCCCGCCGCTCTCCTCGCGCTCTTTCACTGTGTACCCGCCGCTCTCCTCGCTCTCTTTCACGGTGTATCCTCCGCTCTCCTCGCGCAATTTCGCTGAGTCTCCGCAGCTCTCCTCACGCTCTTTCACTGAGTCTCCGCCGCTCTCCCCACGCTCTTTCACTGTGTCCCCGCCGCTCTCCTCGCGCTCTTTCACTGTGTACCCACCGCTCTCCTCGCGCTCTTTCACTGAGTCTCCGCAGCTCTCCTCACACTCTTTCACTGAGTCCCCGCCGGTCTCCTCGCGCTCTTTCACTGTGTACCCGCCATTCTCCTCGCCCTCTTTCATTGAGTCTCCGCTGCTCTCCTCACGCTCTTTCACTCTGACCCCCGCCGCTCTCCTCACGCTCTTTCACTGTGTCTCCGCCACTCTCCTCGCACTCTTTCACGGTGTATCCTCCGCACTCCTCGCGCAATTTCGCTGAGTCTCCGCAGCTCTCCTCACGCTCTTTCACTGAGTCCCCGCCGCTCTCCTCGCGCTCTTTCAGTGTGCACCCGCCGCTCTCCTCGCGCTTTTTCATTGAGTCTCCGCAGCTCTCCTCACGCTCTTTCACTGTGACCCCGCCGCTCTCCTCACGCTCTTTCACTGTGTCCCCGCCGCTCTCCTCGCACTCTTTCACTGTGTACCCGCCGCTGTCCTTGCGCTCTTTCACTGAGTCTCCGCAGCTCCCCTCACGCTCTTTCACTGAGTCCCCGCCGCTCTCCTCGCGCTCTTTCACTGTGTACCCGCCGGTCTCCTCGCTGTCTTTCACTGAGTCCCCGCCGCTCTCCTCACGCTCTTTCGCTGTGTCTCCGGCGCTCTCCTCGCGCTCTTTCACTGTGTACCCGCCGCTCTCTTCGCGCTCTTTCACTGAGTCTCCGCAGCTCTCCTCACGCTCTTTCACTGAGTCCCAGCCGCTCTCCTCGCGCGCTTTCAGTGTGTCCCTGCCGCTCTCCTCGATCTCTTTCACTGTGTCCCCGCCGCTCTCCTCACGCTCTTTCACTGAGTCCCCGCCGCTCTCCTCGCGCTCTTTTAGTGTGCACCCGCCGCTCTCCTCGCGCAATTTCACTGAGTCTCCACCGCTCCCTTCACGCTCTTTCACTGAGTCTCCGCTGCTCTCCTCGCGCTCTTTCACTGTGTCTCAGCCGCTCTCCTCGCGCTCTTTCACTGTATCACCGCCGCTCTCCTCGCGCTCTTTCACTGTATCGCCGCCGGTCCCCTCGCGCACTTTCACTGTGTCCCCGCCGCTCTCCTCGCGCTCGTTCACTGAGTCTCCACCGCTCTCCTCGCGCTCGTTCACTGAGTCTCCGCCGCTCTCCTCGCGCTCTTTCAATGTGTCTCTGCTGCACCCCTCGCGCTCTTTCACTGAGTCTCCGCCGCTCTCCTCGCGCTCTTTGACTGAGTCCCTGCCGCTCTCCTCGCGCTCGTTCACTGAGTCTCCACCACACTCCTCGCGCTCTTTCACTGTGTCTCCGCCGCTCTCCTCGCGCTCTTTCTCGGTGTACCCGCCGCTCTTCTCGCGCAATTTCACTGAGTCTCCGCAGCTCTCCTCACGCTCTTTCACTGAGTCCCCACCGCTCTCCTCGCGCTCTTTCAGTGTGCACCCGCCGCTCTCCTCGCGCTCTTTCATTGAGTCTCCGCAGCTCTCCTCACGCTCTTTCACTGTGACCCCGCCGCTCTCCTCACGCACTTTCACTGTGTACCCGCCGCTCTTCTCGCGCTCTTTCACTGAGTCACCGCAGCTCTCCTCACGCTCTTTCACTGTGTCCCTGCCGCTCTCCTCGATCTCTTTCACTGTGTCCCCGCCGCTCTCGTCGCGCAGTTTCACTGAGTCTCCACCGCTCCCTTCACGCTCTTTCACTGTGTACCAGGCGCTCTCCTCGCTCTCTTTCACTGAGTCCCCGCCGCTCTCCTCGCACTCTTTCACTGTGTACCCACCGCTCTCCTTGTGCTCTTTCACTGAGTCTCCGCAGCTCCCCTCACGCTCTTTCACTGTGTCCCCGCCGCTCTCCTCGCGCTCTTTCACTGTGTACCCGCCGCTCTCCTCGCTCTCTTTCACGGTGTATCCTCCGCTCTCCTCGCGCAATTTCGCTGAGTCTCCGCAGCTCTCCTCACGCTCTTTCACTGAGTCTCCGCCGCTCTCCCCACGCTCTTTCACTGTGTCCCCGCCGCTCTCCTCGCGCTCTGTCACTGTGTACCCACCGCTCTCCTCGCGCTCTTTCACTGAGTCTCCGCAGCTCTCCTCACACTCTTTCACTGAGTCCCCGCCGGTCTCCTCGCGCTCTTTCACTGTGTACCCGCCATTCTCCTCGCCCTCTTTCATTGAGTCTCCGCTGCTCTCCTCACGCTCTTTCATTCTGACCCCCGTAGCTCTCCTCACGCTCTTTCACTGTGTCTCCGCCACTCTCCTCGCACTCTTTCACGGTGTATCCTCCGCACTCCTCGCGCAATTTCGCTGAGTCTCCGTAGCTCTCCTCACGCTCTTTCACTGAGTCCCCGCCGCTCTCCTCGCGCTCTTTCAGTGTGCACCCGCCGCTCTCCTCGCGCTTTTTCATTGAGTCTCCGCAGCTCTCCTCACGCTCTTTCACTGTGACCCCGCCGCTCTCCTCACGCTCTTTCACTGTGTCCCCGCCGCTCTCCTCGCACTCTTTCACTGTGTACCCGCCGCTCTCCTTGCGCTCTTTCACTGAGTCTCCGCAGCTCCCCTCACGCTCTTTCACTGAGTCCCCGCCGCTCTCCTCGCGCTCTTTCACTGTGTACCCGCCGGTCTCCTCGCTGTCTTTCACTGAGTCCCCGCCGCTCTCCTCACGCTCTTTCGCTGTGTCTCCGGCGCTCTCCTCGCGCTCTTTCACTGTGTACCCGCCGCTCTCTTCGCGCTCTTTCACTGAGTCTCCGCAGCTCTCCTCACGCTCTTTCACTGAGTCCCAGCCGCTCTCCTCGCGCGCTTTCAGTGTGTCCCTGCCGCTCTCCTCGATCTCTTTCACTGTGTCCCCGCCGCTCTCCTCACGCTCTTTCACTGAGTCCCCGCCGCTCTCCTCGCGCTCTTTTAGTGTGCACCCGCCGCTCTCCTCGCGCAATTTCACTGAGTCTCCACCGCTCCCTTCACGCTCTTTCACTGAGTCTCCGCTGCTCTCCTCGCGCTCTTTCACTGTGTCTCAGCCGCTCTCCTCGCGCTCTTTCACTGTATCACCGCCGCTCTCCTCGCGCTCTTTCACTGTATCGCCGCCGGTCCCCTCGCGCACTTTCACTGTGTCCCCGCCGCTCTCCTCGCGCTCGTTCACTGAGTCTCCACCGCTCTCCTCACGCTCGTTCACTGAGTCTCCGCCGCTCTCCTCGCGCTCTTTCAATGTGTCTCCGCTGCACCCCTCGCGCTCTTTCACTGAGTCTCCGCCGCTCTCCTCGCGCTCTTTGACTGAGTCCCTGCCGCTCTCCTCGCGCTCGTTCACTGAGTCTCCACCGCACTCCTCGCGCTCTTTCACTGTGTCTCCGCCGCTCTCCTCGCGCTCTTTCTCGGTGTACCCGCCGCTCTTCTCGCGCAATTTCACTGAGTCTCCGCAGCTCTCCTCACGCTCTTTCACTGAGTCCCCACCGCTCTCCTCGCGCTCTTTCAGTGTGCACCCGCCGCTCTCCTCGCGCTCTTTCATTGAGTCTCCGCAGCTCTCCTCACGCTCTTTCACTGTGACCCCGCCGCTCTCCTCACGCTCTTTCACTGTGTACCCGCCGCTCTTCTCGCGCTCTTTCACTGAGTCACCGCAGCTCTCCTCACGCTCTTTCACTGAGTCCCTGCCGCTCTCCTCGCGCGCTTTCACTGTGTCCCTGCCGCTCTCCTCGATCTCTTTCACTGTGTCCCCGCCGCTCTCGTCGCGCAGTTTCACTGAGTCTCCACCGCTCCCTTCACGCTCTTTCACTGTGTACCAGGCGCTCTCCTCGCTCTCTTTCACTGAGTCTCCGCAGCTCTCCTCACGCTCTTTCACTCTGACCCCGCCGCTCTCCTCACGCTCTTTCACTGTGTCTCCGCCCCTCTCCTCGCGCTCTTTCACGGTGTACCCGCCGCTCTCCTCGCGCAATTTCACTGAGTCTCCACAGCTCTCCACACGCTCTTTCACTGAGTCGCCGCCGCTCTCCTCGCGCTCTTTCAGTGTGCACCCGCCGCTCTCCTCGCGCTCTTTCATTGAGTCTCCGCAGCTCTCCTCACGCTCTTTCACTGTGACCCCGCCGCTCTCCTCACGCTCTTTCACTGTGTACCCGCCGCACTCCTCGCGCTCTTTCACTGAGTCTCCGCAGCTCTCCTCGCGCTCTTTCACTGAGTCCCTGCCGCACTCCTCGCGCGCTTTCACTGTGTCCCTGCCGCTCTCCTCGATCTCTTTCACTGTGTCCCCGCCGCTCTCCTCACGCTCTTTCACTCTGACCCCGCCGCTCTCCTCACGCTCTTTCACTGTGTCTCCGCCCCTCTCCTCGATCTCTTTCACTGTGTCCCCGCCGCTCTCGTCGCGCAGTTTCACTGAGTCTCCACCGCTCCCTTCACGCTCTATCACTGTGTACCAGGCGCTCTCCTCGCTCTCTTTCACTGAGTCTCCGCAGCTCTCCTCACGCTCTTTCACTCTGACCCCGCCGCTCTCCTCACGCTCTTTCACTGTGTCTCCGCCCCTCTCCTCGCGCTCTTTCACGGTGTACCCGCCGCTCTCCTCGCGCAATTTCACTGAGTCTCCACAGCTCTCCACACGCTCTTTCACTGAGTCCCCGCCGCTCTCCTCGCGCTCTTTCAGTGTGCACCCGCCGCTCTCCTCGCGCTCTTTCATTGAGTCTCCGCAGCTCTCCTCACGCTCTTTCACTGTGACCCCGCCGCTCTCCTCACGCTCTTTCACTGTGTACCCGCCGCACTCCTCGCGCTCTTTCACTGAGTCTCCGCAGCTCTCCTCGCGCTCTTTCACTGAGTCCCTGCCGCACTCCTCGCGCGCTTTCACTGTGTCCCTGCCGCTCTCCTCGATCTCTTTCACTGTGTCCCCGCCGCTCTCGTCGCACAGTTTCACTGTGTCCCCGCCGCTCTCCTCACGCTCTTTCACTGAGTCCCCGCCGCTCTCCTCGCGCTCTTTTAGTGTGCACACGCCGCTCTCCTCGCGCAATTTCACTGAGTCTCCACCGCTCCCTTCACGCTCTTTCACTGAGTCTCCGCTGCTCTCCTCGCGCTCTTTCACTGTGTCTCAGCCGCTCTCCTCGCGCTCTTTCACTGTATCACCGCCGCTCTCCTCGCGCTCTTTCACTGTATCGCCGCCGGTCCCCTCGCGCACTTTCACTGTGTCCCCGCCGCTCTCCTCGCGCTCGTTCACTGAGTCTCCACCGCTCTCCTCGCGCTCGTTCACTGAGTCTCCGCCGCTCTCCTCGCGCTCTTTCAATGTGTCTCCGCTGCACCCCTCGCGCTCTTTCACTGAGTCTCCGCCGCTCTCCTCGCGCTCTTTGACTGAGTCCCTGCCGCTCTCCTCGCGCTCGTTCACTGAGTCTCCACCGCACTCCTCGCGCTCTTTCACTGTGTCTCCGCCGCTCTCCTCGCGCTCTTTCTCGGTGTACCCGCCGCTATTCTCGCGCAATTTCACTGAGTCTCCGCAGCTCTCCTCACGCTCTTTCACTGAGTCCCCACCGCTCTCCTCGCGCTCTTTCAGTGTGCACCCGCCGCTCTCCTCGCGCTCTTTCATTGAGTCTCCGCAGCTCTCCTCACGCTCTTTCACTGAGTCCCTGCCGCTCTCCTCGCGCGCTTTCACTGTGTCCCTGCCGCTCTCCTCGATCTCTTTCACTGTGTCCCCGCCGCTCTCGTCGCGCAGTTTCACTGAGTCTCCACCGCTCCCTTCACGCTCTTTCACTGTGTACCAGGCGCTCTCCTCGCTCTCTTTCACTGAGTCTCCGCAGCTCTCCTCACGCTCTTTCACTCTGACCCCGCCGCTCTCCTCACGCTCTTTCACTGAGTCTCCGCTGCTCTCCTCGCGCTCTTTCACTGTGTCCCCGCCGCTCTCCTCACGCTCGTTCACTGTGTCCCCGCCACACTCCTCGCGCTCTTTCACTGTGTCCCCGCCGCTCTCCTCGCGCTGTTTCACTGTGTCTCCGCCGCTCTCCTCGCGCTCTTTCACTGTGTACCCGCCGCTCTCCTCGCGCTCTTTCACTGAGTCTCCGCAGCTCTCCTCACGCCCTTTCACTGAGTCCCCGCCGCTCTCCTCGCGCTCTTTCACTGTGTACCCGCCGCTCTCATCGCGCTCTTTCACTGAGTCTCCGCAGCTCTCCTCACGCTCTTTCACTCTGACACCCGCCGCTCTCCTCACGCTCTTTCACTGTGTCCCCGCCGCTCTCGCGCTCTTTCACTGTGTACCCGCTGCTCTCCTCGCGCTCTTTCACTGAGTCTCCGCTGCTCTCCTCACACTCTTTCACTGTGACCCCGCCGATCTCCTCACGCTCTTTCACTGTGTCCCCGGCGCTCTCCTCGCGCTCTTTCACTGTGTACCCGCCGCTCTCCTCGCGCTCTTTCACTGTGTACCCGCCGCTCTCCTCGCGCTCTTTCACTGAGTCTCCGCCGCTCTCGTCGCGCAGTTTCACTGAGTCTCCACCGCTCCCCTCACGCTCTTTCACTGAGTCTCCGCTGCTCTCCTATCGCTCTTTCACTGTGTCCCCGCCGCTCTCCTCGCGCTCTTTCACTGTGTCCCCGCCACACTCCTCGCGCTCTTTCACTGTGTCCCCGCCGCTCTCCTCGCGCTGTTTCACTGTGCCTCCGCCGCTCTCCTCGTTCTCTTTCACTGTGTACCCGCTGCTATCCTCGCGCTCTTTCACTGAGTCTCCGCAGCTCTCCTCACGCCCTTTCACTGAGTCCCCGCCGCTCTCCTCGCGCTCTTTCACTGTGTACCCGCCGCTCTCATCGCGCTCTTTCACTGAGTCTCCGCAGCTCTCCTCACGCTATTTCACTCTGACCCCGCCGCTCTCCTCACGCTCTTTCACTGTGTCCCCACCGCTCTCTTCGCGCTCTTTCACTGTGTACCCGCCCCTCTCCTCACGCTCTTTCACTGTGTCTCCGCAGCTCTCCACACGCTCTTTCACTGAGTCCCAGCCGCTCTCGCGCTCTTTCACTGTGTACCCGCTGCTCTCCTCGCGCTCTTTCACTGAGTCTCCGCAGCTCTCCTCACACTCTTTCACTGTGACCCCGCCGATCTCCTCACGCTCTTTCACTGTGTCCCCGGCGCTCTCCTCGCGCTCTTTCACTGTGTACCCGCCGGTCTCCTCGCGCTCTTTCACTGTGTACCCGCCACTCTCCTCGCGCTCTTTCACTGAGTCTCCGCCGCTCTCGTCGCGCAGTTTCACTGAGTCTCCACCGCTCCCCTCACGCTCTTTCACTGAGTCTCCGCTGCTCTCCTATCGCTCTTTCACTGTGTCCCCGCCGCTCTCCTCGCGCTCTTTCACTGTGTCCCCGCCACACTCCTCGCGCTCTTTCACTGTGTCCCCGCCGCTCTCCTCGCGCTGTTTCACTGTGCCTCCGCCGCTCTCCTCGTGCTCTTTCACTGTGTACCCGCTGCTATCCTCGCGCTCGTTCACTGAGTCTCCGCAGCTCTCCTCACGCTATTTCACTCTGACCCCGCCGCTCTCCTCACGCTCTTTCACTGTGTCCCCACCTCTCTCTTCGCGCTCTTTCACTGTGTACCCGCCCCTCTCCTCACGCTCTTTCACTGTGTCTCCGCAGCTCTCCACACGCTCTTTCACTGAGTCCCCGCCGCTCTCGCGCTCTTTCACTGTGTACCCGCTGCTCTCCTCGCGCTCTTTCACTGAGTCTCCGCAGCTCTCCTCACACTCTTTCACTGTGACCCCGCCGATCTCCTCACGCTCTTTCACTGTGTCCCCGGCGCTCTCCTCGCGCTCTTTCACTGTGTACCCGCCGCTCTCCTCGCGCTCTTTCACTGTGTACCCGCCGCTCTCCTCGCGCTCTTTCACTGAGTCTCCGCTGCTCTACTCGCGCTCTTTCACTGTGTCCCCGCCGCTCTCCTCGCGCTCTTTCACTGAGTTTCCGCAGCTCTCCTCACGCTCTTTCACTGTGTCCCTGCCGCTCTCCTCGATCTCTTTCACTGTGTCCCCGCCGCTCTCGTCGCGCAGTTTCACTGAGTCTCCACTGCTCCCTTCACGCTCTTTCACTGGGTCTCCGCTGCTCTCCTCGCGCTCTTTCACTGTGTCCCCGCCGCTCTCCTCGCGCTATTTCACTGTGTCTCCGCCGCTATCCTAGCGCTCTTTCACTGTGTACCCGCCGCTCTCCTCGCGCTCTTTCACTGAGTCTCCGCAGCTCTCCTCACGCTCTTTCACTGAGTCCCCGCCGCTCCCCTCGCGCTCTTTCACTCTGTACCCGCTGCTCTCATCGCGCTCTTTCACTGAGTCTCCGCAGCTCTCCTCACGCTCTTTCACTCTGACCCCGCCGCTCTCCTCACGCTCTTTAACTGTGTCCCCACCGCTCTCTTCGCGCTCTTTCACTGTGTACCCGACGCTCTCCTCACGCTCTTTCACTGAGTCTCCGCAGCTCTCCTCACGCTCACTCACTGAGTCCCCGCCGCTCTCCTCGCGCTCTTTCACTGTATACCCGCTGCTCTCCTCGCGCTCTTTCACTGAGTCTCCGCAGCTCTCCTCACACTCTTTCACTGTGACCCCGCCCCTCTCCTCACGCTCTTTCACTGTGTCCCCGCTGCTCTCCTCGCGCTATTTCACTGTGTCCCCGCCGCTCTCCTCGCGCTCTTTCACTGTGTACCCGCCTCTCTCCTCGCGCTCTTTCAATGTGTCTCCGCTGCACCCCTCGCGCTCTTTCACTGAGTCTCCGCCGCTCTCCTCGCGCTCTTTGACTGAGTCCCTGCCGCTCTCCTCGCGCTCTTTCACTGAGTCTCCGCAGCTCTCCTCACACTCTTTCACTGAGTCCCCGCCGGTCTCCTCGCGCTCTTTCACTGTGTACCCGCCATTCTCCTCGCCCTCTTTCATTGAGTCTCCGCTGCTCTCCTCACGCTCTTTCACTCTGACCCCGCCGCTCTCCTCACGCTCTTTCACTGTGTCTCCGCCACTCTCCTTGCACTCTTTCACGGTGTATCCTCCGCACTCCTCGCGCAATTTCGCTGAGTCTCCGCAGCTCTCCTCACGCTCTTTCACTGAGTCCCCGCCGCTCTCCTCGCGCTCTTTCAGTGTGCACCCGCCGCTCTCCTCGCGCTTTTTCATTGAGTCTCCGCAGCTCTCCTCACGCTCTTTCACTGTGACCCCGCCGCTCTCCTCACGCTCTTTCACTGTGTCCCCGCCGCTCTCCTCGCACTCTTTCACTGTGTACCCGCCGCTCTCCTTGCGCTCTTTCACTGAGTCTCCGCAGCTCCCCTCACGCTCTTTCACTGAGTCCCCGCCGCTTTCCTCGCGCTCTTTCACTGTGTACCCGCCGGTCTCCTCGCTGTCTTTCACTGAGTCCCCGCCGCTCTCCTCACGCTCTTTCGCTGTGTCTCCGGCGCTCTCCTCGCGCTCTTTCACTGTGTACCCGCCGCTCTCTTCGCGCTCTTTCACTGAGTCTCCGCAGCTCTCCTCACGCTCTTTCACTGAGTCCCAGCCGCTCTCCTCGCGCGCTTTCAGTGTGTCCCTGCCGCTCTCCTCGATCTCTTTCACTGTGTCCCCGCCGCTCTCCTCACGCTCTTTCACTGAGTCCCCGCCGCTCTCCTCGCGCTCTTTTAGTGTGCACCCGCCGCTCTCCTCGCGCAATTTCACTGAGTCTCCACCGCTCCCTTCACGCTCTTTCACTGAGTCTCCGCTGCTCTCCTCGCGCTCTTTCACTGTGTCTCAGCCGCTCTCCTCGCGCTCTTTCACTGTATCACCGCCGCTCTCCTCGCGCTCTTTCACTGTATCGTCGCCGGTCCCCTCGCGCACTTTCACTGTGTCCCCGCCGCTCTCCTCGCGCTCGTTCACTGAGTCTCCACCGCTCTCCTCGCGCTCGTTCACTGAGTCTCCGCCGCTCTCCTCGCGCTCTTTCAATGTGTCTCCGCTGCACCCCTCGCGCTCTTTCACTGAGTCTCCGCCGCTCTCCTCGCGCTCTTTGACTGAGTCCCTGCCGCTCTCCTCGCGCTCGTTCACTGAGTCTCCACCGCACTCCTCGCGCTCTTTCACTGTGTCTCCGCCGCTCTCCTCGCGCTCTTTCTCGGTGTACCCGCCGCTCTTCTCGCGCAATTTCACTGAGTCTCCGCAGCTCTCCTCACGCTCTTTCACTGAGTCCCCACCGCTCTCCTCGCGCTCTTTCAGTGTGCACCCGCCGCTCTCCTCGCGCTCTTTCATTGAGTCTCCGCAGCTTTCCTCACGCTCTTTCACTGTGACCCCGCCGCTCTCCTCACGCTCTTTCACTGTGTACCCGCCGCTCTTCTCGCGCTCTTTCACTGAGTCACCGCAGCTCTCCTCACGCTCTTTCACTGAGTCCCTGCCGCTCTCCTCGCGCGCTTTCACTGTGTCCCTGCCGCTCTCCTCGATCTCTTTCACTGTGTCCCCGCCGCTCTCGTCGCGCAGTTTCACTGAGTCTCCACCGCTCCCTTCACGCTCTTTCACTGTGTACAAGGCGCTCTCCTCGCTCTCTTTCACTGAGTCTCCGCAGCTCTCCTCACGCTCTTTCACTCTGACCCCGCCGCTCTCCTCACGCTCTTTCACTGTGTCTCCGCCGCTCTCCTCGCGCTCTTTCACGGTGTACCCGCCGCTCTTCTCGCGCAATTTCACTGAATCTCCACAGCTCTCCACACGCTCTTTCACTGAGTCCCCGCCGCTCTCCTCGCGCTCTTTCAGTGTGCACCCGCCGCTCTCCTCGCGCTCTTTCATTGAGTCTCCGCAGCTCTCCTCACGCTCTTTCACAGTGACCCCGCCGCTCTCCTCACGCTCTTTCACTGTGTACCCGCTGCACTCCTCGCGCTCTTTCACTGAGTCTCCGCAGCTCTCCTCGCGCTCTTTCACTGAGTCCCTGCCGCACTCCTCGCGCGCTTTCACTGTGTCCCTGCCGCTCTCCTCGATCTCTTTCACTGTGTCCCCGCCGCTCTCGTCGCACAGTTTCACTGAGTCTCCACCGCTCCCCTCACGCTCTTTCACTGAGTCTCCGCTGCTCTCCTCGCGCTCTTTCACTGTGTCCCCGCCGCTCTCCTCACGCTCGTTCACTGTGTCCCCGCCACACTCCTCGCGCTCTTTCACTGTGTCCCCGCCGCTCTCCTCGCGCTGTTTCACTGTGTCTCCGCCGCTCTCCTCGCGCTCTTTCACTGTGTACCCGCCGCTCTCCTCGCGCTCTTTCACTGAGTCTCCGCAGCTCTCCTCACGCCCTTTCACTGAGTCCCCGCCGCTCTCCTCGCGCTCTTTCACTGTGTACCCGCCGCTCTCATCGCGCTCTTTCACTGAGTCTCCGCAGCTCTCCTCACGCTCTTTCACTCTGACACCCGCCGCTCTCCTCACGCTCTTTCACTGTGTCCCCGCCGCTCTCGCGCTCTTTCACTGTGTACCCGCTGCTCTCCTCGCGCTCTTTCACTGAGTCTCCGCAGCTCTCCTCACACTCTTTCACTGTGACCCCGCCGATCTCCTCACGCTCTTTCACTGTGTCCCCGGCGCTCTCCTCGCGCTCTTTCACTGTGTACCCGCCGCTCTCCTCGCGCTCTTTCACTGTGTACCCGCCGCTCTCCTCGCGCTCTTTCACTGAGTCTCCGCCGCTCTCGTCGCGCAGTTTCACTGAGTCTCCACCGCTCCCCTCACGCTCTTTCACTGAGTCTCCGCTGCTCTCCTATCCCTCTTTCACTGTGTCCCCGCCGCTCTCCTCGCGCTCTTTCACTGTGTCCCCGCCACACTCCTCGCGCTCTTTCACTGTGTCCCCGCCGCTCTCCTCGCGCTGTTTCACTGTGCCTCCGCCGCTCTCCTCGTGCTCTTTCACTGTGTACCCGCTGCTATCCTCGCGCTCTTTCACTGAGTCTCCGCAGCTCTCCTCACGCCCTTTCACTGAGTCCCCGCCGCTCTCCTCGCGCTCTTTCACTGTGTACCCGCCGCTCTCATCGCGCTCTTTCACTGAGTCTCCGCAGCTCTCCTCACGCTATTTCACTCTGACCCCGCCGCTCTCCTCACGCTCTTTCACTGTGTCCCCACCGCTCTCTTCGCGCTCTTTCACTGTGTACCCGCCCCTCTCCTCACGCTCTTTCACTGTGTCTCCGCAGCTCTCCACACGCTCTTTCACTGAGTCCCAGCCGCTCTCGCGCTCTTTCACTGTGTACCCGCTGCTTCCTCGCGCTCTTTCACTGAGTCTCCGCAGCTCTCCTCACACTCTTTCACTGTGACCCCGCCGAACTCCTCACGCTCTTTCACTGTGTCCACGGCGCTCTCCTCGCGCTCTTTCACTGTGTACCCGCCGCTCTCCTCGCGCTCTTTCACTGTGTACCCGCCGCTCTCCTCGCGCTCTTTCACTGAGTCTCTGCAGCTCTCCTCACGCTCTTTCACTGAGTCCCCGCCGCTCCCCTCGCGCTCTTTCACTCTGTACCCGCTGCTCTCATCGCGCTCTTTCACTGAGTCTCCGCAGCTCTCCTCACGCTCTTTCACTCTGACCCCACCGCTCTCCTCACGCTCTTTCACTGTGTCCCACCCGCTCTCTTCGCGCTCTTTCACTGTGTACCCGCCGCTCTCCTCACGCTCTTTCACTGAGTCTCCGCAGCTCTCCTCACGCTCTTTCACTGAGTCCCCGCCGCTCCCCTCGCGCTCTTTCACTGTATACCCGCTGCTCTCCTCGCGCTCTTTCACTGAGTCTCCGCAGCTCTCCTCACACTCTTTCACTGTGACCCCGCCCCTCTCCTCACGCTCTTTCACTGTGTCCCCGCTGCTCTCCTCGCGCTATTTCACTGTGTCCCCGCCGCTCCCCTTGCGCTCTTTCACTGTGTACCCGCCACACTCCTCGCTCTCTTTCACTGTGTCGCCGCCGCTCTCCTCGCGCTCTTTCACTGAGTCTCCGCCGCTCTCATCACGCTCTTTCACTGAGTCACCGCTGCTCTCCTCGCGCTCTTTCACTGAGTCTCCGCCGCTCTCCTCACGCTCTTTCACTGTGTCCCCGCCGCTCTCCTCACGCTCTTTCACTGTGTCCCCGCCGCTCTCCTCGCACTCTTTCACTGTGTACCCGCCGCTCTCCTCGCGCTCTTTCACTGAGTCTCCGCCGCTCTCATCACGCTCTTTCACTGAGTCACCGCTGCTCTCCTCGCACTCTTTCACTGTGTACCCGCCGCTCTCCTCGCGCTCTTTCACTGTGTACCCACCGCTCTCCTCGCTCTCTTTCACGGTGTATCCTCCGCTCTCCTCGCGCAATTTCGCTGAGTCTCCGCAGCTCTCCTCACGCTCTTTCACTGAGTCTCCGCCGCTCTCCTCACGCTCTTTCACTGTGTCCCCGCCGCTCTCCTCGCGCTCTTTCACTGTGTACCCACCGCTCTCCTCGCGCTCTTTCACTGAGTCTCCGCAGCTCTCCTCACACTCTTTCACTGAGTCCCCGCCGCTCTCCTCGCGCTCTTTCACTGTGTACCCGCCGCTCTCCTCGCCCTCTTTCATTGAGTCTCCGCAGCTCTCCTCACGCTCTTTCACTCTGACCCCGCCGCTCTCCTCACGCTCTTTCACTGTGTCTCCGCCACTCTCCTCGCACTCTTTCACGGTGTATCCTCCGCTCTCCTCGCGCAATTTCGCTGAGTCTCCGCAGCTCTCCTCACGCTCTTTCACTGAGTCCCTGCCGCTCTCCTCGCGCGCTTTCACTGTGTCCCTGCCGCTCTCCTCGATCTCTTTCACTGTGTCCCCGCCGCTCTCGTCGCGCAGTTTCCCTGAGTCTCCACCGCTCCCTTCACGCTCTTTCACTGTGTACCAGGCGCTCTCCTCGCTCTCTTTCACTGAGTCTCCGCAGCTCTCCTCACGCTCTTTCACTCTGACCCCGCCGCTCTCCTCACGCTCTTTCAGTGTGCACCCGCCGCTCTCCTCGCGCTCTTTCATTGAGTCTCCGCAGCTCTCCTCACGCTCTTTCACTGTGACCCCGCCGCTCTCCTCACGCTCTTTCACTGAGTCTCCGCAGCTCTCCTCGCGCTCTTTCACTGAGTCCCTGCCGCTCTCCTCGCGCGCTTTCACTGTGTCCCTGCCGCTCTCCTCGATCTCTTTCACTGTGTCCCCGCCGCTCTCGTCGCACAGTTTCACTGAGTCTCCACCGCTCCCCTCACGCTCTTTCACTGAGTCTCCGCTGCTCTCCTCGCGCTCTTTCACTGTGTCCCCGCCGCTCTCCTCTCGCTCGTTCACTGTGTCCCCGCCACACTCCTCGCGCTCTTTCACTGTGTCCCCGCCGCTCTCCTCACGCTGTTTCACTGTGTCTCCGCCGCTCTCCTCGCGCTCTTTCACTGTGTACCCGCCGCTCTCCTCGCGCTCTTTCACTGAGTCTCCGCAGCTCTCCTCACGCCCTTTCACTGAGTCCCCGCCGCTCTCCTCGCGCTCTTTCACTGTGTACCCGCCGCTCTCATCGCGCTCTTTCACTGAGTCTCCGCAGCTCTCCTCACGCTCTTTCACTCTGACACCCGCCGCTCTCCTCACGCTCTTTCACTGTGTCCCCGCCGCTCTCGCGCTCTTTCACTGTGTACCCGCTGCTCTCCTCGCGCTCTTTCACTGAGTCTCCGCAGCTCTCCTCACACTCTTTCACTGTGACCCCGCCGATCTCCTCACGCTCTTTCACTGTGTCCCCGGCGCTCTCCTCGCGCTCTTTCACTGTGTACCCGCCGCTCTCCTCGCGCTCTTTCACTCTGTACCCGCCGCTCTCCTCGCGCTCTTTCACTGAGTCTCCGCCGCTCTCGTCGCGCAGTTTCACTGAGTCTCCACCGCTCCCCTCACGCTCTTTCACTGAGTCTCCGCTGCTCTCCTCGCGCTCTTTCACTGTGTCCCCGCCGCTCTCCTCGCACTCTTTCACTGTGTCCCCGCCACACTCCTCGCGCTCTTTCACTGTGTCCCCGCCGCTCTCCTCGCGCTGTTTCACTGTGCCTCCGCCGCTCTCCTCGTGCTCTTTCACTGTGTACCCGCTGCTATCCTCGCGCTCTTTCACTGAGTCTCCGCAGCTCTCCTCACGCCCTTTCACTGAGTCCCCGCCGCTCTCCTCGCGCTCTTTCACTTTGTACCCGCCGCTCTCATCGCGCTCTTTCACTGAGTCTCCGCAGCTCTCCTCACGCTATTTCACTCTGACCCCGCCGCTCTCCTCACGCTATTTCACTGTGTCCCCACCGCTCTCTTCGCGCTCTTTCACTGTGTACCCGCCCCTCTCCTCACGCTCTTTCACTGTGTCTCCGCAGCTCTCCACACGCTCTTTCACTGAGTCCCCGCCGCTCTCGCGCTCTTTCACTGTGTACCCGCTGCTCTCCTCGCGCTCTTTCACTGAGTCTCCGCAGCTCTCCTCACACTCTTTCACTGTGACCCCGCCGATCTCCTCACGCTCTTTCACTGTGTCCCCGGCGCTCTCCTCGCGCTCTTTCACTGTGTACCCGCCGCTCTCCTCGCGCTCTTTCACTGTGTACCCGCCGCTCTCCTCGCGCTCTTTCACTGAGTCTCCGCTGCTCTCCTCGCGCTCTTTCACTGTGTCCCCGCCGCTCTCCTCGCGCTCTTTCACTGAGTTTCCGCAGCTCTCCTCACGCTCTTTCACTGAGTCCCAGCCGCTCTACTCGCGCGCTTTCACTGTGTCCCTGCCGCTCTCCTCGATCTCTTTCACTGTGTCCCCGCCGCTCTCGTCGCGCAGTTTCACTGAGTCTCCACTGCTCCCTTCACGCTCTTTCACTGGGTCTCCGCTGCTCTCCTCGCGCTCTTTCACTGTGTCCCCGCCGCTCTCCTCGCGCTATTTCACTGTGTCTCCGCCGCTCTCCTAGCGCTCTTTCACTGTGTACCCGCCGCTCTCCTCGTGCTCTTTCACTGAGTCTCTGCAGCTCTCCTCACGCTCTTTCACTGAGTCCCCGCCGCTCCCCTCGCGCTCTTTCACTCTGTACCCGCTGCTCTCATCGCGCTCTTTCACTGAGTCTCCGCAGCTCTCCTCACGCTCTTTCACTCTGACCCCGCCGCTCTCCTCACGCTCTTTCACTGTGTCCCACCCGCTCTCTTCGCGCTCTTTCACTGTGTACCCGCCGCTCTCCTCACGCTCTTTCACTGAGTCTCCGCAGCTCTCCTCACGCTCTTTCACTGAGTCCCCGCCGCTCTCCTCGCGCTCTTTCACTGTATACCCGCTGCTCTCCTCGCGCTCTTTCACTGAGTCTCCGCAGCTCTCCTCACACTCTTTCACAGTGACCCCGCCCCTCTCCTCACGCTCTTTCACTGTGTCCCCGCTGCTCTCCTCGCGCTATTTCACTGTGTCTCTGCCGCTCCCCTCGCGCTCTTTCACTGTGTACCCGCCGCTCTCCTCGCGCTCTTTCACTGAGTCTCCGCTGCTCTCCTCGCGCTCTTTCACTGTGTCCCCGCCGCTCTCCTCGCGCTCTTTCACTGAGTCTCCGCTGCTCTCCTCGCGCTCTTTCACTGTGTCCGCGCCGCTCTCCTCGCGCTGTTTCACTGTGTCCCCGCCACACTCCTCGCTCTCTTTCACTGTGTCGCCGCCGCTCTCCTTGCGCTCTTTCACTGAGTCTCCGCAGCTCCGCTCACGCGCTTTCACTGAGTCCCCGCCGCTCTCCTCGCGCTCTTTCACTGTGTACCCGCCGCTCTCCTCGCTCTCTTTCACGGTGTATCCTCCGCTCTCCTCGCGCAATTTCGCTGAGTCTCCGCAGCTCTCCTCACGCTCTTTCACTGAGTCTCCGCCGCTCTCCTCATGCTCTTTCACTGTGTCCCCGCCGCTCTCCTCGCGCTCTTTCACTGTGTACCCACCGCTCTCCTCGCGCTCTTTCACTGAGTCTCCGCAGCTCTCCTCACACTCTTTCACTGAGTCCCCGCCGCTCTCCTCGCGCTCTTTCACTGTGTACCCGCCGCTCTCCTCGCCCTCTTTCATTGAGTCTCCGCAGCTCTCCTCACGCTCTTTCACTCTGACCCCGCCGCTCTCCTCACGCTCT
Organism: Scyliorhinus torazame; assembly: GCF_047496885.1. Lineage (NCBI taxonomy): Eukaryota > Metazoa > Chordata > Chondrichthyes > Carcharhiniformes > Scyliorhinidae > Scyliorhinus > Scyliorhinus torazame. Next base: position 65,843,240 of record NC_092729.1, read on the forward strand.
TTCACTGTGTCTCCGCCACTCTCCTCGCACTCTTTCACGGTCTATCCTCCGCTCTCCTCGCGCAATTTCGCTGAGTCTCCGCAGCTCTCCTCACGCTCTTTCACTGAGTCCCCGCCGCTCTCCTCGCGCTCTTTCAGTGTGCACCCGCCGCTCTCCTCGCGCTTTTTCATTGAGTCTCCGCAGCTCTCCTCACGCTCTTTCACTGTGACCCCGCCGCTCTCCTCACGCTCTTTCACTGTGTCCCCGCCGCTCTCCTCGCACTCTTTCACTGTGTACCCGCCGCTCTCCTTGCGCTCTTTCACTGAGTCTCCGCAGCTCCCCTCACGCTCTTTCACTGAGTCCCCGCCGCTCTCCTCGCGCTCTTTCACTGTGTACCCGCCGGTCTCCTCGCTGTCTTTCACTGAGTCCCCGCCGCTCTCCTCACGCTCTTTCGCTGTGTCTCCGGCGCTCTCCTCGCGCTCTTTCACTGTGAACCCGCCGCTCTCCTCGCGCTCTTTCACTGAGTCTCCGCAGCTCTCCTCACGCTCTTTCACTGAGTCCAAGCCGCTCTCCTCGCGCGCTTTCAGTGTGTCCCTGCCGCTCTCCTCGATCTCTTTCACTGTGTCCCCGCCGCTCTCCTCACGCTCTTTCACTGAGTCCCCGCCGCTCTCCTCGCGCTCTTTTAGTGTGCACCCGCCGCTCTCCTCGCGCAATTTCACTGAGTCTCCACCGCTCCCTTCACGCTCTTTCACTGAGTCTCCGCTGCTCTCCTCGCGCTCTTTCACTGTGTCCCCGCCGCTCTCCTCGCGCTCTTTCACTGTGTCCCCGCCACACTCCTCGCGCTCTTTCACTGTGTACCCGCCGCTCTCCTCGCGCCCTTTCACTGAGTCTCCGCAGCTCTCCTCACGCTCTTTCACTGAGTCCCCGCCGTTCTCCTCGCGCTCTTTCACTGTGTCCCCACCGCTCTCTTCGCGCTCTTTCACTGTGTACCCGGCGCTCTCCTCACGCTCTTTCACTGAGTCTCCGCAGCTCTCCTCACGCTCTTTCACTGAGTCCCCGCCGCTCTCCTCGCGCTCTTTCACTGTGTACCAGCTGCTCTCCTCGCGCTCTTTCACTGAGTCTCCGCAGCTCTCCTCACACTCTTTCACTGTGACCCCGCCGCTCTCCTCACGCTCTTTCACTGTGTCCCCGCCGCTCTCATCGCGCTCTTTCACTGTGTAACCGCCGCTCTCCTCGCGCTCTTTCACAGAGTCCCCGCCGCTCTCCTCGCCCTCTTTCACTGTGTCCCTGCCGCTCTCCTCGATCTCTTTCACTTTGTCCCCGCCGCTCTCCTCGCGCAGTTTCACTGAGTCTCCGCCGCTCCCTTCACGCTCTTTCACTGAGTCTCCGCTGCTCTCCTCGCGCTCTTTCACTGTGTCCCCGCCGCTCTCCTCGCGCTCTTTCACTGTGTCCCCGCCACACTCCTCGCGCTCTTTCACTGTGTCCCCGCTGCTCTCCTCGCGCTGTTTCACTGTGTTTCCGCCGCTCTCCTCGCGCTCTTTCACTGTGTACCCGCCGCTCTCCTCGCGCTCTTTCACTGAGTCTCCGCAGCTCTCCTCACGCTCTTTCACTGAGTCCCCGCTGCTCTCCTCGCGCTCTTTCACTGTGTACCCGCCGCTCTCCTCGCGCTCTTTCACTGAGTCTCCGCAGCTCTCATCACGCTCTTTCACTCTGACCCCGCCGCTCTCCTCACGCTCTTTCACTGTGTCCCCACCGCTCTCCTCGCGCTCTTTCACTGTGTACCCGCCGCTCTCCTCGCGCTCTTTCACTGAGTCTCCGCAGCTCTCCTCACGCTCTTTTACTTAGTCCCCGCCGCCCTCCTCGCGCTCTTTCACTGTGTACCCGCCGCTCTCCTCGCGCTCTTTCGCTGAGTGACCGCAGCTCTCCTCACGCTCTTTCACTGTGACCCCGCCGCTCTCCTCACGCTCTTTCACTGTGTCCCCGGCGCTCTCCTCGCGCTCTTTCACTGTGTACCCGCCGCTCACCTCGCGCTCTTTCACTGAGTCCCCGCAGCTCTCCTCACGCTCTTTCACTGAGTCCCCGCGGCTCTCCTCACTCTCTTTCACTGAGTCCCCGCCGCTCTCTTTGCGCTCTTTCACTGTGTCCCTGCCGCTCTCCTCGATATCTTTCACTGTGTCCCCGCCGCTCTCCTCACGCAGTTTCACTGAATCTCCGCTGCTCTACTCGCGCTCTTTCACTGTGTCGCCGCCGCTCTCCTTGCGCTCTTTCACTGAGTCTCCGCCGCTCTCCTCGCGCTCTTTCACTGTGTCCCCGCCGCTCTCCTCGCGCTGTTTCACTGTGTCCCCGCCACACTCCTCGCTCTCTTTCACTGTGTCGCCGCCGCTCTCCTTGCGCTCTTTCACTGAGTCTCCGCAGCTCCGCTCACGCGCTTTCACTGAGTCCCCGCCGCTCTCCTCGCGCTCTTTCACTGTGTACCCGCCGCTCTCCTCGCTCTCTTTCACGGTGTATCCTCCGCTCTCCTCGCGCAATTTCGCTGAGTCTCCGCAGCTCTCCTCACGCTCTTTCACTGAGTCTCCGCCGCTCTCCTCATGCTCTTTCACTGTGTCCCCGCCGCTCTCCTCGCGCTCTTTCACTGTGTACCCACCGCTCTCCTCGCGCTCTTTCACTGAGTCTCCGCAGCTCTCCTCACACTCTTTCACTGAGTCCCCGCCGCTCTCCTCGCGCTCTTTCACTGTGTACCCGCCGCTCTCCTCGCCCTCTTTCATTGAGTCTCCGCAGCTCTCCTCACGCTCTTTCACTCTGACCCCGCCGCTCTCCTCACGCTCTTTCACTGTGTCTCCGCCACTCTCCTCGCACTCTTTCACGGTCTATCCTCCGCTCTCCTCGCGCAATTTCGCTGAGTCTCCGCAGCTCTCCTCACGCTCTTTCACTGAGTCCCCGCCGCTCTCCTCGCGCTCTTTCAGTGTGCACCCGCCGCTCTCCTCGCGCTTTTTCATTGAGTCTCCGCAGCTCTCCTCACGCTCTTTCACTGTGACCCCGCCGCTCTCCTCACGCTCTTTCACTGTGTCCCCGCCGCTCTCCTCGCACTCTTTCACTGTGTACCCGCCGCTCTCCTTGCGCTCTTTCACTGAGTCTCCGCAGCTCCCCTCACGCTCTTTCACTGAGTCCCCGCCGCTCTCCTCGCGCTCTTTCACTGTGTACCCGCCGGTCTCCTCGCTGTCTTTCACTGAGTCCCCGCCGCTCTCCTCACGCTCTTTCGCTGTGTCTCCGGCGCTCTCCTCGCGCTCTTTCACTGTGAACCCGCCGCTCTCCTCGCGCTCTTTCACTGAGTCTCCGCAGCTCTCCTCACGCTCTTTCACTGAGTCCAAGCCGCTCTCCTCGCGCGCTTTCAGTGTGTCCCTGCCGCTCTCCTCGATCTCTTTCACTGTGTCCCCGCCGCTCTCCTCACGCTCTTTCACTGAGTCCCCGCCGCTCTCCTCGCGCTCTTTTAGTGTGCACCCGCCGCTCTCCTCGCGCAATTTCACTGAGTCTCCACCGCTCCCTTCACGCTCTTTCACTGAGTCTCCGCTGCTCTCCTCGCGCTCTTTCACTGTGTCCCCGCCGCTCTCCTCGCGCTCTTTCACTGTGTCCCCGCCACACTCCTCGCGCTCTTTCACTGTGTACCCGCCGCTCTCCTCGCGCCCTTTCACTGAGTCTCCGCAGCTCTCCTCACGCTCTTTCACTGAGTCCCCGCCGTTCTCCTCGCGCTCTTTCACTGTGTCCCCACCGCTCTCTTCGCGCTCTTTCACTGTGTACCCGGCGCTCTCCTCACGCTCTTTCACTGAGTGTCCGCAGCTCTCCTCACGCTCTTTCACTGAGTCCCCGCCGCTCTCCTCGCGCTCTTTCACTGTGTACCAGCTGCTCTCCTCGCGCTCTTTCACTGAGTCTCCGCAGCTCTCCTCACACTCTTTCACTGTGACCCCGCCGCTCTCCTCACGCTCTTTCACTGTGTCCCCGCCGCTCTCATCGCGCTCTTTCACTGTGTAACCGCCGCTCTCCTCGCGCTCTTTCACAGAGTCCCCGCCGCTCTCCTCGCCCTCTTTCACTGTGTCCCTGCCGCTCTCCTCGATCTCTTTCACTTTGTCCCCGCCGCTCTCCTCGCGCAGTTTCACTGAGTCTCCGCCGCTCCCTTCACGCTCTTTCACTGAGTCTCCGCTGCTCTCCTCGCGCTCTTTCACTGTGTCCCCGCCGCTCTCCTCGCGCTCTTTCACTGTGTCCCCGCCACACTCCTCGCGCTCTTTCACTGTGTCCCCGCCGCTCTCCTCGCGCTGTTTCACTGTGTTTCCGCCGCTCTCCTCGCGCTCTTTCACTGTGTACCCGCCGCTCTCCTCGCGCTCTTTCACTGAGTCTCCGCAGCTCTCCTCACGCTCTTTCACTGAGTCCCCGCTGCTCTCCTCGCGCTCTTTCACTGTGTACCCGCCGCTCTCCTCGCGCTCTTTCACTGAGTCTCCGCAGCTCTCATCACGCTCTTTCACTCTGACCCCGCCGCTCTCCTCACGCTCTTTCACTGTGTCCCCACCGCTCTCCTCGCGCTCTTTCACTGTGTACCCGCCGCTCTCCTCGCGCTCTTTCACTGAGTCTCCGCAGCTCTCCTCACGCTCTTTTACTTAGTCCCCGCCGCCCTCCTCGCGCTCTTTCACTGTGTACCCGCCGCTCTCCTCGCGCTCTTTCGCTGAGTGACCGCAGCTCTCCTCACGCTCTTTCACTGTGACCCCGCCGCTCTCCTCACGCTCTTTCACTGTGTCCCCGGCGCTCTCCTCGCGCTCTTTCACTGTGTACCCGCCGCTCACCTCGCGCTCTTTCACTGAGTCCCCGCAGCTCTCCTCACGCTCTTTCACTGAGTCCCCGCGGCTCTCCTCACTCTCTTTCACTGAGTCCCCGCCGCTCTCTTTGCGCTCTTTCACTGTGTCCCTGCCGCTCTCCTCGATATCTTTCACTGTGTCCCCGCCGCTCTCCTCACGCAGTTTCACTGAATCTCCGCTGCTCTACTCGCGCTCTTTCACTGTGTCCCCGCCGCTCTCCTTGCGCTCTTTCACTGAGTCTCCGCCGCTCCCTTCACGCTCTTTCACTGAGTCTCCGCTGCTCTCCTCGCGCTCTTTCACTGTGTCCCCGCCGCTCTCCTCGCGCTCTTTCACTGTGTCCCCGCCACACTCCTCGCGCTCTTTCACTGTGTCCCCGCCGCTCTCCTCGCGCTCTTTCACTGTGTACCCGCCGCTCTCATCGCGCTCTTTCACTGTGTACCCGCCGCTCTCCTCACGCTCTTTCACTCTGTCCCCACCGTTCTCCTCGCGCTCTTTCACTGTCTAACCGCCGCTCTCCTCGCGCTCTTTCACTGAGTCTCCGCAGCTCTCCTCACGCTCTTTCACTGAGTCCCCGCCGCTCTCCTCGTGCTCTTTCACTGTGTACCCGCCGCTCTCCTCGCGCTCTTTCACTGAGTCTCCGCAGCTCTCCTCACGCTCTTTCACTGTGACCCCGCCGCTCTCTCCACGCTCTTTCACTGTGTCCCCGCCGCTCTCCTCGCGCTCTTTCACTGTGTACCCGCCGCTCTCCTCGCGCTCTTTCACTGAGTCTCCGCAGCTCTCCCCACGCTCTTTCACTGAGTCCCCGCGGCTCTTCTCGCGCTCTTTCACTGTGTACCCGCCGCTCTCCTCGCGCTCTTTCACTGAGTCCCCGCCGCTCTCCTCACGCTCTTTCACTGTGTCTCCGCCGCTCTCCTCGCGCTCTTTCACTGTGTACCCGCCGCTCTCCTCGCGCTCTTTCACTGAGTCTCCGCAGCTCTCCTCACTCTCTTTCACTGAGTCCCCGCCGCTCTCCTCGCGCTCTTTCACTGTGTCCCTGCCGCTCTCCTCTCTCTCTTTCACTGTGTATCCGCCGCTCTCCTCGCGCTCTTTCACTGTGTGCCCGCCGCTCTCATCGCGCTCTTTCACTGAGTCTCCGCAGCTCTCCTCACGCTCTTTCACTGAGTCCCCGCCGCTTTCCTCGTGCTCTTTCACTGTGTCCCCGCCGCTCTCCTCTCGCTGTTTCACTGTGTACCCGCCACACTCTTCGCACACTTTCACTGTGTCCCCGCCGCTCTCCTCGCGCTGTTTCACTGTGTCTCCGCCGCTCTCCTCGCGCTCTTTCACTGTGTACCCGCCGCTCTCCTCACGCTCTTTCACTGAGTCTCCGCAGCTCTCCTCACGGTCTTTCACTGAGTCCCCGCCGCTCTCCTCGCGCTCTTTCACTGTATACCCGCCGCTCTCATCGCGCTCTTTCACAGAGTCTCCGCAGCTCTCCTCACGCTCTTTCACTCTGACCCCGCCGCTCTCCTCACGCTCTTTCATTGTGTCCCCACCGCGCTCCTCACTCTCTTTCACTGAGTCCCCGCCGCTCTCCTCGCGCTCTTTCACTGTGTCCCTGCCGCTCTCCTCGATCTCTTTCACTGTGTCCCCGCCGCTCTCCTCGCGCAGTTTCACTGAATCTCCGCTGCTCTCCACGCGCTCTTTCACTGTGTCCCCGCCGCTCTCCTTGCGCTCTTTCACTGAGTCTCCGCCACTCCCTTCACGCTCTTTCACTGAGTCTCCGCTGCTCTCCTCGCGCTCTTTCACTGTGTCCCCGCCGCTCTCCTCGCGCTGTTTCACTGTGTCCCCGTCATACTCCTCGCGCTCTTTCACTGTGTCCCCGCCGCTGTCCACGCTCTGTTTCACTGTGTACCCGCCGCTCTCCTCGCGCTCTTTCACTGTGTACCCGCCGCTCTCCTCGCGCTCTTTCACTGAGTCCCTGCCGCTCTCCTCGCGCGTTTTCACCGTGTCCCTACCGCTCTCCTCGATCTCTTTCACTGTGTCCCCGCCGCTCTCGTCGCGCAGTTTCACTGATTCTCCACCGCTCCCTTCACGCTCTTTCACTGAGTCTCCGCTGCTCTCCTCGCGCTCTTTCACTGTGTCCCCGCCGCTCTCCTCGCGCTCTTTCACTCTGTCCCCGCCACACTCCTCGCGCTCTTTCACTGTGTCCCCGCCGCTCTCCTCGCGCTGTTTCACTGTGTCTCCGCCGCTCTCCTCGCGCTCTTTCACTGTGTACCCGCCGCTCTCCTCGCGCTCTTTCACTGAGTCTCCGCAGCTCTCCTAACGCCCTTTCACTGAGTCCCCGCCGCTCTCCTCGCGCTCTTTCACTGTGTACCCGCCACACTCCTCGCGCTCTTTCACTGTGTCCCCGCCGCTCTCCTCGCGCTGTTTCACTGTGTCTCCGCCGCTCTCCTCGCGCTCTTTCACTGTGTCCCCGCCGCTCTCCTCGCGCTCTTTCACTGTGTCCCCGCCACACTCCTCGCGCTCTTTCACTGTGTCCCCGCCGCTCTCCTCGCGCTGTTTCACTGTGTTTCCGCCGCTCTCCTCGCGCTCTTTCACTGTGTACCCGCCGCTCTCCTCGCGCTCTTTCACTGAGTCTCCGCAGCTCTCCTCACGCTCTTTCACTGAGTCCCCGCTGCTCTCCTCGCGCTCTTTCACTGTGTACCCGCCGCTCTCCTCGCGCTCTTTCACTGAGTCCGCAGCTCTCATCACGCTCTTTCAGTCTGACCCCGCCGCTCTCCTCACGCTCTTTCACTGTGTCCCCACCGCTCTCCTCGCGCTCTTTCACTGTGTACCCGCCGCTCTCCTCGCGCTCTTTCACTGAGTCTCCGCAGCTCTCCTCACGCTCTTTTACTTAGTCCCCGCCGCCCTCCTCGCGCTCTTTCACTGTGTACCCGCCGCTCTCCTCGCGCTCTTTCGCTGAGTGACCGCAGCTCTCCTCACGCTCTTTCACTGTGACCCCGCCGCTCTCCTCACGCTCTTTCACTGTGTCCCCGGCGCTCTCCTCGCGCTCTTTCACTGTGTACCCGCCGCTCACCTCGCGCTCTTTCACTGAGTCCCCGCAGCTCTCCTCACGCTCTTTCACTGAGTCCCCGCGGCTCTCCTCACTCTCTTTCACTGAGTCCCCGCCGCTCTCTTTGCGCTCTTTCACTGTGTCCCTGCCGCTCTCCTCGATATCTTTCACTGTGTCCCCGCCGCTCTCCTCACGCAGTTTCACTGAATCTCCGCTGCTCTACTCGCGCTCTTTCACTGTGTCCCCGCCGCTCTCCTTGCGCTCTTTCACTGAGTCTCCGCCGCTCCCTTCACGCTCTTTCACTGCGTCTCCGCTGCTCTCCTCGCGCTCTTTCACTGTGTCCCCGCCGCTCTCCTCGCGCTCTTTCACTGTGTCCCCGCCACACTCCTCGCGCTCTTTCACTGTGTCCCCGCCGCTCTCCTCGCGCTGATTCACTGTGTCTCCGCCGCTCTCCTCGCGCTCTTTCACTGTGTACCCGCCGCTCTCCTCGCGCTTTTTCACTGAGTCTCCGCAGCTCTCCTCACGCTCTTTCACTGAGTCCCCGCCGCTCTCCTCGCGCTCTTTCACTGTGTACCCGCCGCTCTCATCGCGCTCTTTCACTGTGTACCCGCCGCTCTCCTCACGCTCTTTCACTCTGACCCCGCCGCTCTCCTCACGCTCTTTCACTGTGTCCCCACCGTTCTCCTCGCGCTCTTTCACTGTGTAACCGCCGCTCTCCTCGCGCTCTTTCACTGAGTCTCCGCAGCTCTCCTCACGCTCTTTCACTGAGTCCCCGCCGCTCTCCTCGCGCTCTTTCACTGTGTACCCGCCGCTCTCCTCGCGCTCTTTCACTGAGTCTCCGCAGCTCTCCTTACGCTTTTTCACTGTGACCCCGCCGCTCTCTCCACGCTCTTTCACTGTGTCCCCGCCGCTCTCCTCGCGCTCTTTCACTGTGTACCCGCCGCTCTCCTCGCGCTCTTTCACTGAGTCTCCGCAGCTCTCCCCACGCTCTTTCACTGAGTCCCCGCGGCTCTTCTCGCGCTCTTTCACTGTGTACCCGCCGCTCTCCTCGCGCTCTTTCACTGAGTCCCCGCCGCTCTCCTCACGCTCTTTCACTGTGTCTCCGCCGCTCTCCTCGCGCTCTTTCACTGTGTACCCGCTGCTCTCCTCGCGCTCTTTCACTGAGTCTCCGCAGCTCTCCTCACTCTCTTTCACTGAGTCCCCGCCGCTCTCCTCGCGCTCTTTCACTGTGTCCCTGCCGCTCTCCTCTCTCTCTTTCACTGTGTATCCGCCGCTCTCCTCGCGCTCTTTCACTGTGTGCCCGCCGCTCTCATCGCGCTCTTTCACTGAGTCTCCGCAGCTCTCCTCACGCTCTTTCACTGAGTCCCCGGCGCTCTTCTCGTGCTCTTTCACTGTGTCCCCGCCGCTCTCCTCTCGCTGTTTCACTGTGTACCCGCCACACTCCTCGCACACGTTCACTGTGTCCCCGCCGCTCTCCTCGCGCTGTTTCACTGTGTCTCCGCCGCTCTCCTCGCGCTATTTCACTGTGTACCCGCCGCTCTCCTCACGCTCTTTCACTGAGTCTCCGCAGCTCTCCTCACGGTCTTTCACTGAGTCCCCGCCGCTCTCCTCGCGCTCTTTCACTGTATACCCGCCGCTCTCATCGCGCTCTTTCACAGAGTCTCCGCAGCTCTCCTCACGCTCTTTCACTCTGACCCCGCCGCTCTCCTCACGCTCTTTCATTGTGTCCCCACCGCGCTCCTCACTCTCTTTCACTGAGTCCCCGCCGCTCTCCTCGCGCTCTTTCACTGTGTCCCTGCCGCTCTCCTCGATCTCTTTCACTGTGTCCCCGCCGCTCTCCTCGCGCAGTTTCACTGAATCTCCGCTGCTCTCCTCGCGCTCTTTCACTGTGTCCCCGCCGCTCTCCTTGCGCTCTTTCACTGAGTCTCCGCCACTCCCTTCACGCTCTTTCACTGAGTCTCCGCTGCTCTCCTCGCGCTCTTTCACTGTGTCCCTGCCGCTCTCCTCGCGCTGTTTCACTGTGTCCCCGTCACACTCCTCGCGCTCTTTCACTGTGTACCCGCCGCTGTCCACGCTCTGTTTCACTGTGTACCCGCCGCTCTCCTCGCGCTCTTTCACTGTGTACCCGCCGCTCTCCTCGCGCTCTTTCACTGTGTCCCTGCCGCTCTCCTCGCGCGTTTTCACTGTGTCCCTACCGCTCTCCTCGATCTCTTTCACTGTGTCCCCGCCGCTCTCGTCGCGCAGTTTCACTGATTCTCCACAGCTCCCTTCACGCTCTTTCACTGAGTCTCCGCTGCTCTCCTCGCGCTCTTTCACTGTGTCCCCGCCGCTCTCCTCGCGCTCTTTCACTCTGTCCCCGCCACACTCCTCGCGCTCTTTCACTGTGTCCCCGCCGCTCTCCTCGCGCTGTTTCACTGTGTCTCCGCCGCTCTCCTCGCGCTCTTTCACTGTGTACCCGCCGCTCTCCTCGCGCTCTTTCACTGAGTCTCCGCAGCTCTCCTAACGCCCTTTCACTGAGTCCCCGCCGCTCTCCTCGCGCTCTTTCACTGTGTACCCGCCGGTCTCATCGCGCTCTTTCACTGAGTCTCCGCAGCTCTCCTCACGCTCTTTCACTCTGACCCCGCCGCTCTCCTCACGCTCTTTCACTGTGTCCCCACCTCTCTCTTTGCGCTCTTTCACTGTGTACCCGCCGCTCTCCTCATGCTCTTTCACTGAGTCTCCGCAGCTCTCCTCACGCTCTTTCACTGAGTCCCCGCCGCTCTCCTCGCGCTCTTTCACTGTGTACCCGCTGTTCTCCTCGCGCTCTTTCACTGAGTCTCCGCAGCTCTCCTCACACTCTTTCACTGTGACCCCGCCGCTCTCCTCACGCTCTTTCACTGTGCCCCCGCCGCTCTCCTCTCGCTCTTTCACTGTGTATCCGCCGCTCTCCCAGCGCTCTTTCACTGTGTGCCCGCCACTCTCCTCGCGCTCTTTCACTGAGTCTCCGCAGCTCTCCTCACGCTCTTTCACTGAGTCCCCGCCGCTCTCCTCGCGCTCTTTAACTGTGTCCCTGCCGCTCTCCTCGATCTCTTTCACTGTGTCCCCGCTGCTCTCCTCGCGCAGTTTCACTGAGTCTCCGCCGCTCCCTTCACGCTCTTTCACTGAGTCTCCGCTGCTCTCCACGCGCTCTTTCACTGTGTCCCCGCCGCTCTCCTCTCGCTGTTTCACTGTGTCCCCACCTCTCTCTTCGCGCTCTTTCACTGTGTCCCCGCCGCTCTCCTCTCGCTGTTTCACTGTGTACCCGCCACACTCCTCGCGCTCTTTCACTGTGTCCCCGCCGCTCTCCTCGCGCTGTTTCACTGTGTCTCCGCCGCTCTCCTCGCGCTCTTTCACTGTGTACCCGCCGCTCTCATCGCGCTCTTTCACTGAGTCTCCGCAGCTCTCCTCACGGTCTTTCACTGAGTCCCCGCCGCTCTCCTCTCGCTCTTTCACTGTGTATCCGCCGCTCTCCCAGCGCTCTTTCACTGTGTGCCCGCCACTCTCCTCGCGCTCTTTCACTGAGTCTCCGCAGCTCTCCTCACGCTCTTTCACTGAGTCCCCGCCGCTCTCCTCGCGCTCTTTAACTGTGTCCCTGCCGCTCTCCTCGATCTCTTTCACTGTGTCCCCGCTGCTCTCCTCGCGCATTTTCACTGAGTCTCCGCCGCTCCCTTCACGCTCTTTCACTGAGTCTCCGCTGCTCTCCTCGCGCTCTTTCACTGTGTCCCCGCCGCTCTCCTCTCGCTGTTTCACTGTGTACCCGCAACACTCCTCGCGCTCTTTCACTGTGTCCCCGCCGCTCTCCTCGCGCTGTTTCACTGTGTCTCCGCCGCTCTCCTCGCGCTCTTTCACTGTGTACCCGCCGCTCTCCTCGCGCTCTTTCACTGAGTCTCCGCAGCTCTCCTCACGGTCTTTCACTGAGTCCCCGCCGCTCTCCTCGCGCTCTTTCACTGTATACCCGCCGCTCTCATCGCGCTCTTTCACAGAGTCTCCGCAGCTCTCCTCACGCTCTTTCACTGTGACCCCGCCGCTCTCCTCACGCTCTTTCACTGTGTCCCCGCCGCTCTCCTCTCTCTCTTTCACTGTGTATCCGCCGCTCTCCTCGCGCTCTTTCACTGTGTGCCCGCCGCTCTCCTCGCGCTCTGTCACTGAGTCTCCGCAGCTCTCCTCACGCTCTTTCACTGAGTCCCCGCCGCTCTCCTCGTGCTCTTTAACTGTGTCCCTGCCGCTCTCCTCGATCTCTTTCACTGTGTCCCCGCCGCTCTCCTCGCGCAGTTTCACTGAGTCTCCGCCGCTCCCTTCACGCTCTTTCACTGAGTCTCCGCTGCTCTCCTCGCGCTCTTTCACTGTGTCCCCGCCGCTCTCCTCTCGCTGTTTCACTGTGTACCCGCCACACTCCTCGCGCACTTTCACTGTGTCCCCGCCGCTCTCCTCGCACTGTTTCACTGTGTCTCCGCCGCTCTCCTCGCGCTCTTTCACTGTGTACCCGCCGCTCTCCTCACGCTCTTTCACTGAGTCTCCGCAGCTCTCCTCACGGTCTTTCACTGAGTCCCCGCCGCTCTCCTCGCGCTCTTTCACTGTATACCCGCCGATCTCATCGCGCTCTTTCACAGAGTCTCCGCAGCTCTCCTCACGCTCTTTCACTCTGACCCCGCCGCTCTCCTCACGCTCTTTCATTGTGTCCCCACCGCTCTCCTCACTCTCTTTCACTGTGTACCCGCCGCTCTCCTCACGCTCTTTCACTGAGTCTCCGCAGCTCTCCTCACGCTCTTTCACTGAGTCCCCGCCGCTCTCCTCGCGCTCTTTCACTGTGTACCCGCTGTTCTCCTCGCGCTCTTTCACTGAGTCTCCGCAGCTCTCCTCACACTCTTTCACTGTGACCCCGCCGCTCTCCTCACGCTCTTTCACTGTGTCCCCGCCGCTCTCCTCTCGTTCTTTCACTGTGTATCCGCCGCTCTCCCAGCGCTCTTTCACTGTGTGCCCGCCACTCTCCTCGCACTCTTACACTGAGTCTCCGCAGCTCTCCTCACGCTCTTTCACTCTGACCCCGCCGCTCTCCTCACGCTCTTTCACTGTGTCCCCACCTCTCTGTTTGCGCTCTTTCACTGTGTACCCGCCGCTCTCCTCATGCTCTTTCACTGAGTCTCCGCAGCTCTCCTCACGCTCTTTCACTGAGTCCCCGCCGCTCTCCTCGCGCTCTTTCACTGTGTACCCGCTGTTCTCCTCGCGCTCTTTCACTGAGTCTCCGCAGCTCTCCTCACACTCTTTCACTGTGACCCCGCCGCTCTCCTCACGCTCTTTCACTGTGCCCCCGCCGCTCTCCTCTCGCTCTTTCACTGTGTATCCGCCGCTCTCCCAGCGCTCTTTCACTGTGTGCCCGCCACTCTCCTCGCGCTCTTTCACTGAGTCTCCGCAGCTCTCCTCACGCTCTTTCACTGAGTCCCCGCCGCTCTCCTCGCGCTCTTTAACTGTGTCCCTGCCGCTCTCCTCGATCTCTTTCACTGTGTCCCCGCTGCTCTCCTCGCGCAGTTTCACTGAGTCTCCGCCGCTCCCTTCACGCTCTTTCACTGAGTCTCCGCTGCTCTCCTCGCGCTCTTTCACTGTGTCCCCGCCGCTCTCCTCTCGCTGTTTCACTGTGTCCCCACCTCTCTCTTCGCGCTCTTTCACTGTGTCCCCGCCGCTCTCCTCTCGCTGTTTCACTGTGTACCCGCCACACTCCTCGCGCTCTTTCACTGTGTCCCCGCCGCTCTCCTCGCGCTGTTTCACTGTGTCTCCGCCGCTCTCCTCGCGCTCTTTCACTGTGTACCCGCCGCTCTCATCGCGCTCTTTCACTGAGTCTCCGCAGCTCTCCTCACGGTCTTTCACTGAGTCCCCGCCGCTCTCCTCACGCTCTTTCACTGTGTATCCGCCGCTCTCCCAGCGCTCTTTCACTGTGTGCCCGCCACTCTCCTCGCGCTCTTTCACTGAGTCTCCGCAGCTCTCCTCACGCTCTTTCACTGAGTCCCCGCCGCTCTCCTCGCGCTCTTTAACTGTGTCCCTGCCGCTCTCCTCGATCTCTTTCACTGTGTCCCCGCTGCTCTCCTCGCGCATTTTCACTGAGTCTCCGCCGCTCCCTTCACGCTCTTTCACTGAGTCTCCGCTGCTCTCCTCGCGCTCTTTCACTGTGTCCCCGCCGCTCTCCTCTCGCTGTTTCACTGTGTACCCGCCACACTCCTCGCGCTCTTTCACTGTGTCCCCGCCGCTCTCCTCGCGCTGTTTCACTGTGTCTCCGCCGCTCTCCTCGCGCTCTTTCACTGTGTACCCGCCGCTCTCCTCGCGCTCTTTCACTGAGTCTCCGCAGCTCTCCTCACGGTCTTTCACTGAGTCCCCGCCGCTCTCCTCGCGCTCTTTCACTGTATACCCGCCGCTCTCATCGCGCTCTTTCACAGAGTCTCCGCAGCTCTCCTCACGCTCTTTCACTGTGACCCCGCCGCTCTCCTCACGCTCTTTCACTGTGTCCCCGCCGCTCTCCTCTCTCTCTTTCACTGTGTATCCGCCGCTCTCCTCGCGCTCTTTCACTGTGTGCCCGCCGCTCTCCTCGCGCTCTGTCACTGAGTCTCCGCAGCTCTCCTCACGCTCTTTCACTGAGTCCCCGCCGCTCTCCTCGCGCTCTTTAACTGTGTCCCTGCCGCTCTCCTCGATCTCTTTCACTGTGTCCCCGCTGCTCTCCTCGCGCATTTTCACTGAGTCTCCGCCGCTCCCTTCACGCTCTTTCACTGAGTCTCCGCTGCTCTCCTCGCGCTCTTTCACTGTGTCCCCGCCGCTCTCCTCTCGCTGTTTCACTGTGTACCCGCAACACTCCTCGCGCTCTTTCACTGTGTCCCCGCCGCTCTCCTCGCGCTGTTTCACTGTGTCTCCGCCGCTCTCCTCGCGCTCTTTCACTGTGTACCCGCCGCTCTCCTCGCGCTCTTTCACTGAGTCTCCGCAGCTCTCCTCACGGTCTTTCACTGAGTCCCCGCCGCTCTCCTCGCGCTCTTTCACTGTATACCCGCCGCTCTCATCGCGCTCTTTCACAGAGTCTCCGCAGCTCTCCTCACGCTCTTTCACTGTGACCCCGCCGCTCTCCTCACGCTCTTTCACTGTGTCCCCGCCGCTCTCCTCTCTCTCTTTCACTGTGTATCCGCCGCTCTCCTCGCGCTCTTTCACTGTGTGCCCGCCGCTCTCCTCGCGCTCTGTCACTGAGTCTCCGCAGCTCTCCTCACGCTCTTTCACTGAGTCCCCGCCGCTCTCCTCGTGCTCTTTAACTGTGTCCCTGCCGCTCTCCTCGATCTCTTTCACTGTGTCCCCGCCGCTCTCCTCGCGCAGTTTCACTGTGTCTCCGCCGCTCCCTTCACGCTCTTTCACTGAGTCTCCGCTGCTCTCCTCGCGCTCTTTCACTGTGTCCCCGCCGCTCTCCTCTCGCTGTTTCACTGTGTACCCGCCACACTCCTCGCGCACTTTCACTGTGTCCCCGCCGCTCTCCTCGCACTGTTTCACTGTGTCTCCGCCGCTCTCCTCGCGCTCTTTCACTGTGTACCCGCCGCTCTCCTCACGCTCTTTCACTGAGTCTCCGCAGCTCTCCTCACGGTCTTTCACTGAGTCCCCGCCGCTCTCCTCGCGCTCTTTCACTGTATACCCGCCGATCTCATCGCGCTCTTTCACAGAGTCTCCGCAGCTCTCCTCACGCTCTTTCACTCTGACCCCGCAGCTCTCCTCACGCTCTTTCATTGTGTCCCCACCGCTCTCCTCACTCTCTTTCACTGTGTACCCGCCGCTCTCCTCACGCTCTTTCACTGAGTCTCCGCAGCTCTCCTCACGCTCTTTCACTGAGTCCCCGCCGCTCTCCTCGCGCTCTTTCACTGTGTACCCGCTGTTCTCCTCGCGCTCTTTCACTGAGTCTCCGCAGCTCTCCTCACACTCTTTCACTGTGACCCCGCCGCTCTCCTCACGCTCTTTCACTGTGTCCCCGCCGCTCTCCTCTCGTTCTTTCACTGTGTATCCGCCGCTCTCCCAGCGCTCTTTCACTGTGTGCCCGCCACTCTCCTCGCACTCTTACACTGAGTCTCCGCAGCTCTCCTCACGCTCTTTCACTCTGACCCCGCCGCTCTCCTCACGCTCTTTCACTGTGTCCCCACCTCTCTCTTTGCGCTCTTTCACTGTGTACCCGCCGCTCTCCTCATGCTCTTTCACTGAGTCTCCGCAGCTCTCCTCACGCTCTTTCACTGAGTCCCCGCCGCTCTCCTCGCGCTCTTTCACTGTGTACCCGCTGTTCTCCTCGCGCTCTTTCACTGAGTCTCCGCAGCTCTCCTCACACTCTTTCACTGTGACCCCGCCGCTCTCCTCACGCTCTTTCACTGTGCCCCCGCCGCTCTCCTCTCGCTCTTTCACTGTGTATCCGCCGCTCTCCCAGCGCTCTTTCACTGTGTGCCCGCCACTCTCCTCGCGCTCTTTCACTGAGTCTCCGCAGCTCTCCTCACGCTCTTTCACTGAGTCCCCGCCGCTCTCCTCGCGCTCTTTAACTGTGTCCCTGCCGCTCTCCTCGATCTCTTTCACTGTGTCCCCGCTGCTCTCCTCGCGCAGTTTCACTGAGTCTCCGCCGCTCCCTTCACGCTCTTTCACTGAGTCTCCGCTGCTCTCCTCGCGCTCTTTCACTGTGTCCCCGCCGCTCTCCTCTCGCTGTTTCACTGTGTCCCCACCTCTCTCTTCGCGCTCTTTCACTGTGTCCCCGCCGCTCTCCTCTCGCTGTTTCACTGTGTACCCGCCACACTCCTCGCGCTCTTTCACTGTGTCCCCGCCGCTCTCCTCGCGCTGTTTCACTGTGTCTCCGCCGCTCTCCTCGCGCTCTTTCACTGTGTACCCGCCGCTCTCATCGCGCTCTTTCACTGAGTCTCCGCAGCTCTCCTCACGGTCTTTCACTGAGTCCCCGCCGCTCTCCTCACGCTCTTTCACTGTGTATCCGCCGCTCTCCCAGCGCTCTTTCACTGTGTGCCCGCCACTCTCCTCGCGCTCTTTCACTGAGTCTCCGCAGCTCTCCTCACGCTCTTTCACTGAGTCCCCGCCGCTCTCCTCGCGCTCTTTAACTGTGTCCCTGCCGCTCTCCTCGATCTCTTTCACTGTGTCCCCGCTGCTCTCCTCGCGCATTTTCACTGAGTCTCCGCCGCTCCCTTCACGCTCTTTCACTGAGTCTCCGCTGCTCTCCTCGCGCTTTTCACTGTGTCCCCGCCGCTCTCCTCTCGCTGTTTCACTGTGTACCCGCCACACTCCTCGCGCTCTTTCACTGTGTCCCCGCCGCTCTCCTCGCGCTGTTTCACTGTGTCTCCGCCGCTCTCCTCGCGCTCTTTCACTGTGTACCCGCCGCTCTCCTCGCGCTCTTTCACTGAGTCTCCGCAGCTCTCCTCACGGTCTTTCATTGAGTCCCCGCCGCTCTCCTCGCGCTCTTTCACTGCATACCCGCCGCTCTCATCGCGCTCTTTCACAGAGTCTCCGCAGCTCTCCTCACGCTCTTTCACTGTGACCCCGCCGCTCTCCTCACGCTCTTTCACTGTGTCCCCGCCGCTCTCCTCTCTCTCTTTCACTGTGTATCCGCCGCTCTCCTCGCGCTCTTTCACTGTGTGCCCGCCGCTCTCCTCGCGCTCTGTCACTGAGTCTCCGCAGCTCTCCTCACGCTCTTTCACTGAGTCCCCGCCGCTCTCCTCGTGCTCTTTAACTGTGTCCCTGCCGCTCTCCTCGATCTCTTTCACTGTGTCCCCGCCGCTCTCCTCGCGCAGTTTCACTGAGTCTCCGCCGCTCCCTTCACGCTCTTTCACTGAGTCTCCGCTGCTCTCCTCGCGCTCTTTCACTGTGTCCCCGCCGCTCTCCTCTCGCTGTTTCACTGTGTACCCGCCACACTCCTCGCGCACTTTCACTGTGTCCCCGCCGCTCTCCTCGCACTGTTTCACTGTGTCTCCGCCGCTCTCCTCGCGCTCTTTCACTGTGTACCCGCCGCTCTCCTCACGCTCTTTCACTGAGTCTCCGCAGCTCTCCTCACGGTCTTTCACTGAGTCCCCGCCGCTCTCCTCGCGCTCTTTCACTGTATACCCGCCGCTCTCATCGCGCTCTTTCACAGAGTCTCCGCAGCTCTCCTCACGCACTTTCACTCTGACCCCGCCGCTCTCCTCACGCTCTTTCATTGTGTCCCCACCGCTCTCCTCACTCTCTTTCACTGTGTACCCGCCGCTCTCCTCACGCTCTTTCACTGAGTCTCCGCAGCTCTCCTCACGCTCTTTCACTGAGTCCCCGCCGCTCTCCTCGCGCTCTTTCACTGTGTACCCGCTGTTCTCCTCGCTCTCTTTCACTGAGTCTCCGCAGCTCTCCTCACACTCTTTCACTGTGACCCCGCCGCTCTCCTCACGCTCTTTCACTGTGTCCCCGCCGCTCTCCTCTCCCTCTTTCACTGTGTATCCGCCGCTCTCCCAGCGCTCTTTCACTGTGTGCCCGCCGCTCTCCTCGCACTCTTACACTGAGTCTCCGCAGCTCTCCTCACGCTCTTTCACTGAGTCCCCGCCGCTCTCCTCGCGCTCTTTAACTGTGTCCCTGCCGCTCTCCTCGATCTCTTTCACTGTGTCCCCGCCGCTCTCCTCGCGCAGTTTCACTGAGTCTCCGCCGCTCCCTTCACGCTCTTTCACTGAGTCTCCGCTGCTCTCCTCGCGCTCTTTCACTGTGTCCCCGCCGCTCTCCTCTCGCTGTTTCACTGTGTACCCGCTACACTCCTCGCGCTCTTTCACTGTGTCCCCGCCGCTCTCCTCGCGCTGTTTCACTGTGTCTCCGCCGCTCTCCTAGCGCTCTTTCACTGAGTCTCCGCAGCTCTCCTCACGGTCTTTCACTGAGTCCCCGCCGTTTTCCTCGCGCTCTTTAACTGTATACCCGCCGCTCTCATCGCGCTCTTTCACAGAGTCTCCGCAGCTCTCCTCACGCTCTTTCACTCTGACCCCGCCGCTCTCCTCACGCTCTTTCACTGTGTCCCCACCGCTCTCCTCGCGCTCTTTCACTGTGTACCCGCCGCTCTCCTCGCGCTCTTTCACTGAGTCTCCGCAGCTCTCCTCACGCTCTTTCACCGTGACCCCGCCGCTCTCCTCACGCTCTTTTACTGTGTCCCCGCCGCTCTCCTCGCGCTCTTTCACTGTGTACCCGCCGCTCTCCTCGCGCTCTTTCACTGAGTCTGCGCAGCTCTCCTCACGCTCTTTCACTGAGTCCCCGCGGCACTTCTCGCGCTCTTTCACTGTGTACCGGCCGCTCTCCTCGCGCTCTTTCACTGTGTCCCTGCCGCTCTCCTCGATCTCTTTCACTGTGTCCCCGCCGCTCTCCTCGCGCAGTTTCACTGAATCTCCGCTGCTCTCCTCGCGCTCTTTCACTGTGTCCCTGCCACTCTCCTTGCGCTCTTTCACTGAGTCTCCGCAGCTCTCCTCGCGCTCTTTCACTGTGTCCCCGCCTCTCTCCTCTCGCTGTTTCACTGTGTACCCGCCACACTCCTCGCGCTCTTTCACTGTGTCCCCGCTGCTCTCCTCGCGCTGTTTCACTGTCTCTCCGCCGCTCTCCTCGCGCTCTTTCACTGAGTCTCCGCAGCTCTCCTCACACACTTTCACTGTGACCCCGCCGCTCTCCTCACGCTCTTTCACTGTGTCCCCGCCGCTCTCCTCTCGCTCTTTCACTGTGTATCCGCCGCTCTCCCAGCGCTCTTTCACTGTGTGCCCGCCACTCTCCTCGCGCTCTTTCACTGAGTCTCCGCAGCTCTCCTCACGCTCTTTCACTGAGTCCCCGCCGCTCTCCTCGCGCTCTTTAACTGTGTCCCTGCCGCTCTCCTCGATCTCTTTCATTGTGTCCCCGCAGCTCTCCTCGCGCAGTTTCACTGAGTCTCCGCCGCTCCCTTCACGCTCTTTCACTGAGTCTCCGCTGCTCTCCTCGCGCTCTTTCACTGTGTCCCCGCCGCTCTCCTCTCGCTGTTTCACTGTGTACCCGCCACACTCCTCGCGCTCTTTCACTGTGTCCCCGCCGCTCTCCTCGCGCTGTTTCACTGTGTCTCCGCCGCTCTCCTCGCGCTCTTTCACTGTGTACCCGCCGCTCTCCTCGCGCTCTTTCACTGAGTCTCCGCAGCTCTCCTCACGGTCTTTCACTGAGTCCCCGCCGCTCTCCTCGCGCTCTTTCACTGTATACCCGCCGCTCTCATCGCGCTCTTTCACAGAGTCTCCGCAGCTCTCCTCACGCTCTTTCACTCTGACCCCGCCGCTCTCCTCACGCTCTTTCACTGTGTCCCCACCGCTCTCCTCGCGCTCCTTCACTGTGTACCCGCCGCTCTCCTCGCGCTCTTTCACTTAGTCTCCGCAGCTCTCCTCACTCTCTTTCACTGAGTCCCCGCCACTCTCCTCGCGCTCTTTCACTGTGTACCCGCCGCTCTCCTCGCGCTCTTTCACTGAGTCTCCGCAGCTCTCCTCACGCTCTTTCACTGTGACCCCGCCGCTCTCCTCACGCTCTTTTGCTGTGTCCCCGCCGCTCTCCTCGCGCTCTTTCACTGTGTACCCGCCGCTCTCCTCGCGCTCTTTCACTGAGTCTGCGCAGCTCTCCTCACGCTCTTTCACTGAGTCCCCGCGGCACTTCTCGCGCTCTTTCACTGTGTACCGGCCGCTCTCCTCGCGCTCTTTCACTGAGTCCCCGCCGCTCTCCTCATGCTCTTTCACTGTGTCTCCGCCGCTCTCTTCGCGCTCTTTCACTGTGTACCCGCCGCTCTCCTCGCGCTCTTTCACTGAGTCTCCGCAGCTCTCCTCACTCTCTTTCACTGAGTCCCTGCCGCTCTCCTCGCGCTTTTTCACTGTGTCCCTGCCGCTCTCCTCTATCTCTTTCACTGTGTCCCCGCCGCTCTCCTCGCGCAGTTTCACTGAATCTCCGCTGCTCTCCTCGCGCTCTTTCACTGTGTCCCTGCCACTCTCCTTGCGCTCTTTCACTGAGTCTCCGCCGCTACCTTCATGCTCTTTCACTGAGTCTCCGCTGCTCTCCTCGCGCTCTTTCACTGTGCCCCCGCCGATCTCCTCGCGCTGTTTCACTGTGTCCCCGTCACAATCCTCGCGCTCTTTCACTGTGTTTCCGCCACTCTCCTCGCGCTCTTTCACTGTGTACCTGCCGCTCTCCTCGCGCTCTTTCACTGAGTCTCCGCCGCTCTCTTCACGCTCTTTCACTGAGTCTCCGCTGCTCTCCTCGCGCTCTTTCAATGTGTCCCCGCCGCTCGCCTCGCGCTGTTGCACTGAGTCTCCGCCACTCTCCTCGCGCTCTTTCACTGTGTCCCCGCCGCTCTCCTCGCACTCTTTCAATGTGACCGCGCCGCTCTCCTCACGCTCTTTCACTCAGCCTCCGCTGCTCTCCTCACGCTCTTTCACTCTGACCCCGCCGCTCTCCTCACGCTCTTTCACTGTGTCCCCACCGCTCTCCTCGCGCTCTTTCACTGTGTACCCGCCGCTCTCCTCGCGCTCTTTCACTGAGTCTCCGCAGCTCTCCTCACGCTCTTTCACTGAGTCTCCGCAGCTCTCCTCACGGTCTTTCACTGAGTCCCCGCCGCTCTCCTCGCGCTCTTTCACTGTATACCCGCCGCTCTCATCGCGCTCTTTCACAGAGTCTCCGCAGCTCTCCTCACGCACTTTCACTCTGACCCCGCCGCTCTCCTCACGCTCTTTCATTGTGTCCCCACCGCTCTCCTCACTCTCTTTCACTGTGTACCCGCCGCTCTCCTCACGCTCTTTCACTGAGTCTCCGCAGCTCTCCTCACGCTCTTTCACTGAGTCCCCGCCGCTCTCCTCGCGCTCTTTCACTGTGTACCCGCTGTTCTCCTCGCGCTCTTTCACTGAGTCTCCGCAGCTCTCCTCACACTCTTTCACTGTGACCCCGCCGCTCTCCTCACGCTCTTTCACTGTGTCCCCGCCGCTCTCCTCTCCCTCTTTCACTGTGTATCCGCCGCTCTCCCAGCGCTCTTTCACTGTGTGCCCGCCGCTCTCCTCGCACTCTTACACTGAGTCTCCGCAGCTCTCCTCACGCTCTTTCACTGAGTCCCCGCCGCTCTCCTCGCGCTCTTTAACTGTGTCCCTGCCGCTCTCCTCGATCTCTTTCACTGTGTCCCCGCCGCTCTCCTCGCGCAGTTTCACTGAGTCTCCGCCGCTCCCTTCACGCTCTTTCACTGAGTCTCCGCTGCTCTCCTCGCGCTCTTTCACTGTGTCCCCGCCGCTCTCCTCTCGCTGTTTCACTGTGTACCCGCTACACTCCTCGCGCTCTTTCACTGTGTCCCCGCCGCTCTCCTCGCGCTGTTTCACTGTGTCTCCGCCGCTCTCCTAGCGCTCTTTCACTGAGTCTCCGCAGCTCTCCTCACGGTCTTTCACTGAGTCCCCGCCGTTTTCCTCGCGCTCTTTAACTGTATACCCGCCGCTCTCATCGCGCTCTTTCACAGAGTCTCCGCAGCTCTCCTCACGCTCTTTCACTCTGACCCCGCCGCTCTCCTCACGCTCTTTCACTGTGTCCCCACCGCTCTCCTCGCGCTCTTTCACTGTGTACCCGCCGCTCTCCTCGCGCTCTTTCACTGAGTCTCCGCAGCTCTCCTCACGCTCTTTCACCGTGACCCCGCCGCTCTCCTCACGCTCTTTTACTGTGTCCCCGCCGCTCTCCTCGCGCTCTTTCACTGTGTACCCGCCGCTCTCCTCGCGCTCTTTCACTGAGTCTGCGCAGCTCTCCTCACGCTCTTTCACTGAGTCCCCGCGGCACTTCTCGCGCTCTTTCACTGTGTACCGGCCGCTCTCCTCGCGCTCTTTCACTGTGTCCCTGCCGCTCTCCTCGATCTCTTTCACTGTGTCCCCGCCGCTCTCCTCGCGCAGTTTCACTGAATCTCCGCTGCTCTCCTCGCGCTCTTTCACTGTGTCCCTGCCACTCTCCTTGCGCTCTTTCACTGAGTCTCCGCAGCTCTCCTCGCGCTCTTTCACTGTGTCCCCGCCTCTCTCCTCTCGCTGTTTCACTGTGTACCCGCCACACTCCTCGCGCTCTTTCACTGTGTCCCCGCTGCTCTCCTCGCGCTGTTTCACTGTCTCTCCGCCGCTCTCCTCGCGCTCTTTCACTGAGTCTCCGCAGCTCTCCTCACACACTTTCACTGTGACCCCGCCGCTCTCCTCACGCTCTTTCACTGTGTCCCCGCCGCTCTCCTCTCGCTCTTTCACTGTGTATCCGCCGCTCTCCCAGCGCTCTTTCACTGTGTGCCCGCCACTCTCCTCGCGCTCTTTCACTGAGTCTCCGCAGCTCTCCTCACGCTCTTTCACTGAGTCCCCGCCGCTCTCCTCGCGCTCTTTAACTGTGTCCCTGCCGCTCTCCTCGATCTCTTTCACTGTGTCCCCGCAGCTCTCCTCGCGCAGTTTCACTGAGTCTCCGCCGCTCCCTTCACGCTCTTTCACTGAGTCTCCGCTGCTCTCCTCGCGCTCTTTCACTGTGTCCCCGCCGCTCTCCTCTCGCTGTTTCACTGTGTACCCGCCACACTCCTCGCGCTCTTTCACTGTGTCCCCGCCGCTCTCCTCGCGCTGTTTCACTGTGTCTCCGCCGCTCTCCTCGCGCTCTTTCACTGTGTACCCGCCGCTCTCCTCGCGCTCTTTCACTGAGTCTCCGCAGCTCTCCTCACGGTCTTTCACTGAGTCCCCGCCGCTCTCCTCGCGCTCTTTCACTGTATACCCGCCGCTCTCATCGCGCTCTTTCACAGAGTCTCCGCAGCTCTCCTCACGCTCTTTCACTCTGACCCCGCCGCTCTCCTCACGCTCTTTCACTGTGTCCCCACCGCTCTCCTCGCGCTCCTTCACTGTGTACCCGCCGCTCTCCTCGCGCTCTTTCACTTAGTCTCCGCAGCTCTCCTCACTCTCTTTCACTGAGTCCCCGCCACTCTCCTCGCGCTCTTTCACTGTGTACCCGCCGCTCTCCTCGCGCTCTTTCACTGAGTCTCCGCAGCTCTCCTCACGCTCTTTCACTGTGACCCCGCCGCTCTCCTCACGCTCTTTTGCTGTGTCCCCGCCGCTCTCCTCGCGCTCTTTCACTGTGTACCCGCCGCTCTCCTCGCGCTCTTTCACTGAGTCTGCGCAGCTCTCCTCACGCTCTTTCACTGAGTCCCCGCGGCACTTCTCGCGCTCTTTCACTGTGTACCGGCCGCTCTCCTCGCGCTCTTTCACTGAGTCCCCGCCGCTCTCCTCATGCTCTTTCACTGTGTCTCCGCCGCTCTCTTCGCGCTCTTTCACTGTGTACCCGCCGCTCTCCTCGCGCTCTTTCACTGAGTCTCCGCAGCTCTCCTCACTCTCTTTCACTGAGTCCCTGCCGCTCTCCTCGCGCTTTTTCACTGTGTCCCTGCCGCTCTCCTCTATCTCTTTCACTGTGTCCCCGCCGCTCTCCTCGCGCAGTTTCACTGAATCTCCGCTGCTCTCCTCGCGCTCTTTCACTGTGTCCCTGCCACTCTCCTTGCGCTCTTTCACTGAGTCTCCGCCGCTACCTTCATGCTCTTTCACTGAGTCTCCGCTGCTCTCCTCGCGCTCTTTCACTGTGCCCCCGCCGATCTCCTCGCGCTGTTTCACTGTGTCCCCGTCACAATCCTCGCGCTCTTTCACTGTGTTTCCGCCACTCTCCTCGCGCTCTTTCACTGTGTACCTGCCGCTCTCCTCGCGCTCTTTCACTGAGTCTCCGCCGCTCTCTTCACGCTCTTTCACTGAGTCTCCGCTGCTCTCCTCGCGCTCTTTCAATGTGTCCCCGCCGCTCGCCTCGCGCTGTTGCACTGAGTCTCCGCCACTCTCCTCGCGCTCTTTCACTGTGTCCCCGCCGCTCTCCTCGCACTCTTTCAATGTGACCGCGCCGCTCTCCTCACGCTCTTTCACTCAGCCTCCGCTGCTCTCCTCACGCTCTTTCACTCTGACCCCGCCGCTCTCCTCACGCTCTTTCACTGTGTCCCCACCGCTCTCCTCGCGCTCTTTCACTGTGTACCCGCCGCTCTCCTCGCGCTCTTTCACTGAGTCTCCGCAGCTCTCCTCACTCTCTTTCACTGAGTCCCCGCCACTCTCCTCGCGCTCGTTCACTGTGTACCCACCGCTCTCCTCGCGCTCTTTTACTGTGTCTCCGCCACTCTCCTCACGCTCTTTCACTGAGTCCCCGCCGCTCTCCTCGCGCTCTTTCACTGAGTCTCCGCAACTCTCCTTGCGCTCTTTCAATCTGTCTCCGCCACTCTCCTCGCGCTCTTTCACTGTGTACGTGCCGCTCTCCTCGCGCTCTTTCACTGAGTCTCCGCCGCTCTCTTCACGCTCTTTCACTGAGTCTCTGCGGCTCTCCTCGCGCTCTTTCAATGTGTCCCCGCCGCTCGTCTCGCGCTGTTTCACTGAGTCTCCTCCACTCTCCTCGCGCTCTTTCACTGTGTCCCCGCCGCTCTCCTCGCACTCTTTCAATGTGACCGCGCCGCTCTCCTCACGGTCTTTCACTCAACCTCCGCTGCTCTCCTCGCGCTCTTTCACTGTGTCCCCGCCGCTCTCCTCGCGCTCTTTCACTGAGTCTCCGCAACTCTCCTTGCGCTCTTTCAATCTGTCCCCGCCGCTCTCCTCGAGCTCTTTCACTGTGTCTCTGCCACTCTCCTCACGCTCTTTCACTGAGTCCCCGCCGCTCTCCTCGCGCTCTTTCACTGTGTACCCGCCGCTCTCCTCGCGCTCTTTCACTGAGTCTCCGCAGCTCTCCTCACGCTCTTTCACTGTGACACCGCCGCTCTCCTCACGCTCTTTCACTGTGTCCCCGCCGCTCTCCTCGCGCTCTTTCACTGTGTACTCGCCGCTCTCCTCGCGCTCTTTCACTGAGTCTCCGCAGCTCTCCTCACGCTCTTTCACTGAGTCCCCGCGGCTCTTCTCGCGCTCTTTCACTGTGTACCCGCCGCTCTCCTCGCGCTCTTTCACTGAGTCCCCGCCGCTCTCCTCACGCTCTTTCACTGTGTCTCCGCCGCTCTCCTCGCGCTCTTTCACTGTGTACCCGCCGCTCTCCTCGCGCTCTTTCACTGAGTCTCCGCAGCTCTCCTCACTCACTTTCACTGAGTCCCCGCCGCTCTCCTCGCGCTCTTTCACTGTGTCCCTGCCGCTCTCCTCGATCTCTTTCACTGTGTCCCCGCCGCTCTCCTCGCGCAGTTTCACTGAATCTCCGCTGCTCTCCTCGCGCTCTTTCACTGAGTCTCCGCCGCTCCCTGCACGCTCTTTCACTGTGTCTCCGCTGCTCTCCTCGCGCTCTTTCACTGTGCCCCCGCCGATCTCCTCGCGCTGTTTCACTGTGTCCCCGTCACAATCCTCGCGCTCTTTCACTGTGTCCCCGCCGCTCTCCTCGCGCTCTTTCACTGTGTCCCCGCCACACTCCTCGCGCTCTTTCACTGTGTCCCCGCCGCTCTCCTCGCGCTCTTTCACTGTGTCCCCGCCGCTCTCCTCGCGCTCTTTCACTGTGTACCCGCCGCTCACCTCGCGCTCTTTCACTGAGTGTCCGCAGCTCTCCTCACGCTCTTTCACTGAGTCCCCGCCGCTCTCCTCGCGCTCTTTCACTGCGTACCCGCCGCTCTCATCGCGCTCTTTCACTGAGTCTCCGCAGCTCTCCTCACGCTCTTTCACTCTGACCCCGCCGCTCTCCTCACGCTCTTTCACTGTATCCCCACCGCTCTGCTCGCGCTCTTTCACTGTGTAACCGCCGCTCTCCTCGCGCTCTTTCACTGAGTCTCCGCAGCTCTCCTCACGCTCTTTCACTGAGTCCCCGCCGCTCTCCTCGCGCTCTTTCACTGTGTACCCGCCGCTCTCCTCGCGCTCTTTTTCACTGAGTCTCCGCAGCTCTCCTCACGCTCTTTCACTGTGACCCCGCCGCTCTCCTCACGCTCTTTCACTGTGTCCCCGCCGCTCTCCTCGCGCTCTTTCACTGTGTACCCGCCGCTCTCCTCGCGCTCTTTCACTGAGTCTCCGCAGCTCTCCTCACGCTCTTTCACTGAGTCCCCGCGGCTCTTCTCGCGCTCTTTCACTGTGTACCCGCCACTCTCCTCGCGCTCTTTCACTGAGACCCCGCCGCTCTCCTCACGCTCTTTCACTGTGTCTCCGCCGCTCTCCTCGCGCTCTTTCACTGTGTACCCGCCGCTCTCCTCGCGCTCTTTCACTGAGTCTCTGCAGCTCTCCTCACTCTCTTTCACTGAGTCCCCGCCGCTCTCCTCGCGCTATTTTACTGTGTCCCTGCCGCTCTCCTCGATCTCTTTCACTGTGTCCCCGCCGCTCTCTTCGTGCAGTTTCACTGAATCTCCGCTGCTCTCCTCGCGCTCTTTCACTGTGTCCCCGCCGCTCCCCTTGCGCTCTTTCACTGAGTCTCTGCCGCTCCCTTCACGCTCTTTCACTGAGTCTCCGCTGCTCTCCTCGCGCTCTTTCACTGTGTCTCCGCCGCTCTGCTCGCGCTCTTTCACTGTGTAACCGCCGCT
Organism: Scyliorhinus torazame; assembly: GCF_047496885.1. Lineage (NCBI taxonomy): Eukaryota > Metazoa > Chordata > Chondrichthyes > Carcharhiniformes > Scyliorhinidae > Scyliorhinus > Scyliorhinus torazame. The sequence continues at coordinate 65,870,616 of NC_092729.1, forward strand.
CTCCTCGCGCTCTTTCACTGAGTCTCCGCAGCTCTCCTCACGCTCTTTCACTGAGTCCCCGCCGCTCTCCTCGCGCTCTTTCACTGTGTACCCGCCGCTCTCCTCGCGCTCTTTTTCACTGAGTCTCCGCAGCTCTCCTCACGCTCTTTCACTGTGACCCCGCCGCTCTCCTCACGCTCTTTCACTGTGTCCCCGCCGCTCTCCTCGCGCTCTTTCACTGTGTACCCGCCGCTCTCCTCGCGCTCTTTCACTGAGTCTCCGCAGCTCTCCTCACGCTCTTTCACTGAGTCCCCGCGGCTCTTCTCGCGCTCTTTCACTGTGTACCCGCCGCTCTCCTCGCGCTCTTTCACTGAGGCCCCGCCGCTCTCCTCACGCTCTTTCACTGTGTCTCCGCCGCTCTCCTCGCGCTCTTTCACTGTGTACCCGCCGCTCTCCTCGCGCTCTTTCACTGAGTCTCTGCAGCTCTCCTCACTCTCTTTCACTGAGTCCCCGCCGCTCTCCTCGCGCTATTTTACTGTGTCCCTGCCGCTCTCCTCGATCTCTTTCACTGTGTCCCCGCCGCTCTCTTCGTGCAGTTTCACTGAATCTCCGCTGCTCTCCTCGCGCTCTTTCACTGTGTCCCCGCCGCTCCCCTTGCGCTCTTTCACTGAGTCTCTGCCGCTCCCTTCACGCTCTTTCACTGAGTCTCCGCTGCTCTCCTCGCGCTCTTTCACTGTGTCTCCGCCGCTCTCCTCGCGCTCTTTCACTGTGTACCCGCCGCTCTCCTCGCGCTCTTTCACTGAGTCTCCGCAGCTCTCCTCACTCACTTTCACTGAGTCCCCGCCGCTCTCCTCGCGCTCTTTCACTGTGTCCCTGCCGCTCTCCTCGATCTCTTTCACTGTGTCCCCGCCGCTCTCCTCGCGCAGTTTCACTGAATCTCCGCTGCTCTCCTCGCGCTCTTTCACTGAGTCTCCGCCGCTCCCTGCACGCTCTTTCACTGTGTCTCCGCTGCTCTCCTCGCGCTCTTTCACTGTGCCCCCGCCGATCTCCTCGCGCTGTTTCACTGTGTCCCCGTCACAATCCTCGCGCTCTTTCACTGTGTCCCCGCCGCTCTCCTCGCGCTCTTTCACTGTGTCCCCGCCACATTCCTCGCGCTCTTTCACTGTGTCCCCGCCGCTCTCCTCGCGCTCTTTCACTGTGTCCCCGCCGCTCTCCTCGCGCTCTTTCACTGTGTACCCGCCGCTCACCTCGCGCTCTTTCACTGAGTGTCCGCAGCTCTCCTCACGCTCTTTCACTGAGTCCCCGCCGCTCTCCTCGCGCTCTTTCACTGCGTACCCGCCGCTCTCATCGCGCTCTTTCACTGAGTCTCCGCAGCTCTCCTCACGCTCTTTCACTCTGACCCCGCCGCTCTCCTCACGCTCTTTCACTGTATCCCCACCTCTCTGCTCGCGCTCTTTCACTGTGTAACCGCCGCTCTCCTCGCGCTCTTTCACTGAGTCTCCGCAGCTCTCCTCACGCTCTTTCACTGAGTCCCCGCCGCTCTCCTCGCGCTCTTTCACTGTGTACCCGCCGCTCTCCTCGCGCTCTTTTTCACTGAGTCTCCGCAGCTCTCCTCACGCTCTTTCACTGTGACCCCGCCGCTCTCCTCACGCTCTTTCACTGTGTCCCCGCCGCTCTCCTCGCGCTCTTTCACTGTGTACCCGCCGCTCTCCTCGCGCTCTTTCACTGAGTCTCCGCAGCTCTCCTCACGCTCTTTCACTGAGTCCCCGCGGCTCTTCTCGCGCTCTTTCACTGTGTACCCGCCGCTCTCCTCGCGCTCTTTCACTGAGACCCCGCCGCTCTCCTCACGCTCTTTCACTGTGTCTCCGCCGCTCTCCTCGCGCTCTTTCACTGTGTACCCGCCGCTCTCCTCGCGCTCTTTCACTGAGTCTCTGCAGCTCTCCTCACTCTCTTTCACTGAGTCCCCGCCGCTCTCCTCGCGCTATTTTACTGTGTCCCTGCCGCTCTCCTCGATCTCTTTCACTGTGTCCCCGCCGCTCTCTTCGTGCAGTTTCACTGAATCTCCGCTGCTCTCCTCGCGCTCTTTCACTGTGTCCCCGCCGCTCCCCTTGCGCTCTTTCACTGAGTCTCTGCCGCTCCCTTCACGCTCTTTCACTGAGTCTCCGCTGCTCTCCTCGCGCTCTTTCACTGTGTCCCCGCCGCTCTCCTCGCGCTGTTTCACTGTGTCCTCGTCACACTCCTCGCGCTCTTTCACTGTGTCCCCGCCGCTCGCCTCGCACTGTTTCACTGAGTATCCGCCACTCTCCTCGCGCTCTTTCACTGTGTACCCGCCGCTCTCCTCGCGCTCTTTCACTGAGTCTCCGCCGCTCTCTTCACGCTCTTTCACTGAGTCTCCGCCACTCTCCTCGCGCTCTTTCACTGTGTCCCCGCCACTCTCCTCGCGCTCTTTCACTGTGTACCCGCCGCTCTCCTCGCGCTCTTTCACTGAGTCCCTGCCGCTCTCCTCGCGCGTTTTCACTGTGTCCGTGCCGCTCTCCTCGATCTCTTTCACTGTGTCCCCGCCGCTCTCGTCGCGCAGTTTCACTGATTCTCCACCGCTCCCTTCACGCTCTTTCACTGAGTCTCCGCTGCTCTCCTCGCGCTCTTTCAATGTGTCCCCGCCGCTCGCCTCGCACTGTTTCACTGAGTATCCGCCACTCTCCTCGCGCTCTTTCACTGTGTACCCGCCGCTCTCCTCGCGCTCTTTCACTGAGTCTCCGCCGCTCTCTTCACGCTCTTTCACTGAGTCTCCGCCACTCTCCTCGCGCTCTTTCACTGTGTCCCCGCCACTCTCCTCGCGCTCTTTCACTGTGTACCCGCCGCTCTCCTCGCGCTCTTTCACTGAGTCCCTGCCGCTCTCCTCGCGCGTTTTCACTGTGTCCGTGCCGCTCTCCTCGATCTCTTTCACTGTGTCCCCGCCGCTCTCGTCGCGCTCTTTCACTGAGTCTCCGCAGCTCTCCTCACGCTCTTTCACTGAGTCCCCGCGGCTCTTCTCGCGCTCTTTCACTGTGTACCCGCCGCTCTCCTCGCGCTCTTTCACTGAGACCCCGCCGCTCTCCTCACGCTCTTTCACTGTGTCTCCGCCGCTCTCCTCGCGCTCTTTCACTGTGTACCCGCCGCTCTCCTCGCGCTCTTTCACTGAGTCTCTGCAGCTCTCCTCACTCTCTTTCACTGAGTCCCCGCCGCTCTCCTCGCGCTATTTTACTGTGTCCCTGCCGCTCTCCTCGATCTCTTTCACTGTGTCCCCGCCGCTCTCTTCGTGCAGTTTCACTGAATCTCCGCTGCTCTCCTCGCGCTCTTTCACTGTGTCCCCGCCGCTCCCCTTGCGCTCTTTCACTGAGTCTCTGCCGCTCCCTTCACGCTCTTTCACTGAGTCTCCGCTGCTCTCCTCGCGCTCTTTCACTGTGTCTCCGCCGCTCTGCTCGCGCTCTTTCACTGTGTAACCGCCGCTCTCCTCGCGCTCTTTCACTGAGTCTCCGCAGCTCTCCTCACGCTCTTTCACTGAGTCCCCGCCGCTCTCCTCGCGCTCTTTCACTGTGTACCCGCCGCTCTCCTCGCGCTCTTTTTCACTGAGTCTCCGCAGCTCTCCTCACGCTCTTTCACTGTGACCCCGCCGCTCTCCTCACGCTCTTTCACTGTGTCCCCGCCGCTCTCCTCGCGCTCTTTCACTGTGTACCCGCCGCTCTCCTCGCGCTCTTTCACTGAGTCTCCGCAGCTCTCCTCACGCTCTTTCACTGAGTCCCCGCGGCTCTTCTCGCGCTCTTTCACTGTGTACCCGCCGCTCTCCTCGCGCTCTTTCACTGAGACCCCGCCGCTCTCCTCACGCTCTTTCACTGTGTCTCCGCCGCTCTCCTCGCGCTCTTTCACTGTGTACCCGCCGCTCTCCTCGCGCTCTTTCACTGAGTCTCTGCAGCTCTCCTCACTCTCTTTCACTGAGTCCCCGCCGCTCTCCTCGCGCTATTTTACTGTGTCCCTGCCGCTCTCCTCGATCTCTTTCACTGTGTCCCCGCCGCTCTCTTCGTGCAGTTTCACTGAATCTCCGCTGCTCTCCTCGCGCTCTTTCACTGTGTCCCCGCCGCTCCCCTTGCGCTCTTTCACTGAGTCTCTGCCGCTCCCTTCACGCTCTTTCACTGAGTCTCCGCTGCTCTCCTCGCGCTCTTTCACTGTGTCTCCGCCGCTCTCCTCGCGCTCTTTCACTGTGTACCCGCCGCTCTCCTCGCGCTCTTTCACTGAGTCTCCGCAGCTCTCCTCACTCACTTTCACTGAGTCCCCGCCGCTCTCCTCGCGCTCTTTCACTGTGTCCCTGCCGCTCTCCTCGATCTCTTTCACTGTGTCCCCGCCGCTCTCCTCGCGCAGTTTCACTGAATCTCCGCTGCTCTCCTCGCGCTCTTTCACTGAGTCTCCGCCGCTCCCTGCACGCTCTTTCACTGTGTCTCCGCTGCTCTCCTCGCGCTCTTTCACTGTGCCCCCGCCGATCTCCTCGCGCTGTTTCACTGTGTCCCCGTCACAATCCTCGCGCTCTTTCACTGTGTCCCCGCCGCTCTCCTCGCGCTCTTTCACTGTGTCCCCGCCACACTCCTCGCGCTCTTTCACTGTGTCCCCGCCGCTCTCCTCGCGCTCTTTCACTGTGTCCCCGCCGCTCTCCTCGCGCTCTTTCACTGTGTTCCCGCCGCTCACCTCGCGCTCTTTCACTGAGTGTCCGCAGCTCTCCTCACGCTCTTTCACTGAGTCCCCGCCGCTCTCCTCGCGCTCTTTCACTGCGTACCCGCCGCTCTCATCGCGCTCTTTCACTGAGTCTCCGCAGCTCTCCTCACGCTCTTTCACTCTGACCCCGCCGCTCTCCTCACGCTCTTTCACTGTATCCCCACCGCTCTGCTCGCGCTCTTTCACTGTGTAACCGCCGCTCTCCTCGCGCTCTTTCACTGAGTCTCCGCAGCTCTCCTCACGCTCTTTCACTGAGTCCCCGCCGCTCTCCTCGCGCTCTTTCACTGTGTACCCGCCGCTCTCCTCGCGCTCTTTTTCACTGAGTCTCCGCAGCTCTCCTCACGCTCTTTCACTGTGACCCCGCCGCTCTCCTCACGCTCTTTCACTGTGTCCCCGCCGCTCTCCTCGCGCTCTTTCACTGTGTACCCGCCGCTCTCCTCGCGCTCTTTCACTGAGTCTCCGCAGCTCTCCTCACGCTCTTTCACTGAGTCCCCGCGGCTCTTCTCGCGCTCTTTCACTGTGTACCCGCCGCTCTCCTCGCGCTCTTTCACTGAGACCCCGCCGCTCTCCTCACGCTCTTTCACTGTGTCTCCGCCGCTCTCCTCGCGCTCTTTCACTGTGTACCCGCCGCTCTCCTCGCGCTCTTTCACTGAGTCTCTGCAGCTCTCCTCACTCTCTTTCACTGAGTCCCCGCCGCTCTCCTCGCGCTATTTTACTGTGTCCCTGCCGCTCTCCGCGATCTCTTTCACTGTGTCCCCGCCGCTCTCTTCGTGCAGTTTCACTGAATCTCCGCTGCTCTCCTCGCGCTCTTTCACTGTGTCCCCGCCGCTCCCCTTGCGCTCTTTCACTGAGTCTCTGCCGCTCCCTTCACGCTCTTTCACTGAGTCCCCGCCGCTCTCCTCGCGCTCTTTCACTGTGTACCCGCCGCTCTCCTCGCGCTCTTTTTCACTGAGTCTCCGCAGCTCTCCTCACGCTCTTTCACTGTGACCCCGCCGCTCTCCTCACGCTCTTTCACTGTGTCCCCGCCGCTCTCCTCGCGCTCTTTCACTGTGTACCCGCCGCTCTCCTCGCGCTCTTTCACTGAGTCTCCGCAGCTCTCCTCACGCTCTTTCACTGAGTCCCCGCGGCTCTTCTCGCGCTCTTTCACTGTGTACCCGCCGCTCTCCTCGCGCTCTTTCACTGAGACCCCGCCGCTCTCCTCACGCTCTTTCACTGTGTCTCCGCCGCTCTCCTCGCGCTCTTTCACTGTGTACCCGCCGCTCTCCTCGCGCTCTTTCACTGAGTCTCTGCAGCTCTCCTCACTCTCTTTCACTGAGTCCCCGCCGCTCTCCTCGCGCTATTTTACTGTGTCCCTGCCGCTCTCCTCGATCTCTTTCACTGTGTCCCCGCCGCTCTCTTCGTGCAGTTTCACTGAATCTCCGCTGCTCTCCTCGCGCTCTTTCACTGTGTCCCCGCCGCTCCCCTTGCGCTCTTTCACTGAGTCTCTGCCGCTCCCTTCACGCTCTTTCACTGAGTCTCCGCTGCTCTCCTCGCGCTCTTTCACTGTGTCTCCGCCGCTCTGCTCGCGCTCTTTCACTGTGTAACCGCCGCTCTCCTCGCGCTCTTTCACTGAGTCTCCGCAGCTCTCCTCACGCTCTTTCACTGAGTCCCCGCCGCTCTCCTCGCGCTCTTTCACTGTGTACCCGCCGCTCTCCTCGCGCTCTTTTTCACTGAGTCTCCGCAGCTCTCCTCACGCTCTTTCACTGTGACCCCGCCGCTCTCCTCACGCTCTTTCACTGTGTCCCCGCCGCTCTCCTCGCGCTCTTTCACTGTGTACCCGCCGCTCTCCTCGCGCTCTTTCACTGAGTCTCCGCAGCTCTCCTCACGCTCTTTCACTGAGTCCCCGCGGCTCTTCTCGCGCTCTTTCACTGTGTACCCGCCGCTCTCCTCGCGCTCTTTCACTGAGACCCCGCCGCTCTCCTCACGCTCTTTCACTGTGTCTCCGCCGCTCTCCTCGCGCTCTTTCACTGTGTACCCGCCGCTCTCCTCGCGCTCTTTCACTGAGTCTCTGCAGCTCTCCTCACTCTCTTTCACTGAGTCCCCGCCGCTCTCCTCGCGCTATTTTACTGTGTCCCTGCCGCTCTCCTCGATCTCTTTCACTGTGTCCCCGCCGCTCTCTTCGTGCAGTTTCACTGAATCTCCGCTGCTCTCCTCGCGCTCTTTCACTGTGTCCCCGCCGCTCCCCTTGCGCTCTTTCACTGAGTCTCTGCCGCTCCCTTCACGCTCTTTCACTGAGTCTCCGCTGCTCTCCTCGCGCTCTTTCACTGTGTCTCCGCCGCTCTCCTCGCGCTCTTTCACTGTGTACCCGCCGCTCTCCTCGCGCTCTTTCACTGAGTCTCCGCAGCTCTCCTCACTCACTTTCACTGAGTCCCCGCCGCTCTCCTCGCGCTCTTTCACTGTGTCCCTGCCGCTCTCCTCGATCTCTTTCACTGTGTCCCCGCCGCTCTCCTCGCGCAGTTTCACTGAATCTCCGCTGCTCTCCTCGCGCTCTTTCACTGAGTCTCCGCCGCTCCCTGCACGCTCTTTCACTGTGTCTCCGCTGCTCTCCTCGCGCTCTTTCACTGTGCCCCCGCCGATCTCCTCGCGCTGTTTCACTGTGTCCCCGTCACAATCCTCGCGCTCTTTCACTGTGTCCCCGCCGCTCTCCTCGCGCTCTTTCACTGTGTCCCCGCCACACTCCTCGCGCTCTTTCACTGTGTCCCCGCCGCTCTCCTCGCGCTCTTTCACTGTGTCCCCGCCGCTCTCCTCGCGCTCTTTCACTGTGTACCCGCCGCTCACCTCGCGCTCTTTCACTGAGTGTCCGCAGCTCTCCTCACGCTCTTTCACTGAGTCCCCGCCGCTCTCCTCGCGCTCTTTCACTGCGTACCCGCCGCTCTCATCGCGCTCTTTCACTGAGTCTCCGCAGCTCTCCTCACGCTCTTTCACTCTGACCCCGCCGCTCTCCTCACGCTCTTTCACTGTATCCCCACCGCTCTGCTCGCGCTCTTTCACTGTGTAACCGCCGCTCTCCTCGCGCTCTTTCACTGAGTCTCCGCAGCTCTCCTCACGCTCTTTCACTGAGTCCCCGCCGCTCTCCTCGCGCTCTTTCACTGTGTACCCGCCGCTCTCCTCGCGCTCTTTTTCACTGAGTCTCCGCAGCTCTCCTCACGCTCTTTCACTGTGACCCCGCCGCTCTCCTCACGCTCTTTCACTGTGTCCCCGCCGCTCTCCTCGCGCTCTTTCACTGTGTACCCGCCGCTCTCCTCGCGCTCTTTCACTGAGTCTCCGCAGCTCTCCTCACGCTCTTTCACTGAGTCCCCGCGGCTCTTCTCGCGCTCTTTCACTGTGTACCCGCCGCTCTCCTCGCGCTCTTTCACTGAGACCCCGCCGCTCTCCTCACGCTCTTTCACTGTGTCTCCGCCGCTCTCCTCGCGCTCTTTCACTGTGTACCCGCCGCTCTCCTCGCGCTCTTTCACTGAGTCTCTGCAGCTCTCCTCACTCTCTTTCACTGAGTCCCCGCCGCTCTCCTCGCGCTATTTTACTGTGTCCCTGCCGCTCTCCTCGATCTCTTTCACTGTGTCCCCGCCGCTCTCTTCGTGCAGTTTCACTGAATCTCCGCTGCTCTCCTCGCGCTCTTTCACTGTGTCCCCGCCGCTCCCCTTGCGCTCTTTCACTGAGTCTCTGCCGCTCCCTTCACGCTCTTTCACTGAGTCTCCGCTGCTCTCCTCGCGCTCTTTCACTGTGTCCCCGCCGCTCTCCTCGCGCTGTTTCACTGTGTCCTCGTCACACTCCTCGCGCTCTTTCACTGTGTCCCCGCCGCTCGCCTCGCACTGTTTCACTGAGTATCCGCCACTCTCCTCGCGCTCTTTCACTGTGTACCCGCCGCTCTCCTCGCGCTCTTTCACTGAGTCTCCGCCGCTCTCTTCACGCTCTTTCACTGAGTCTCCGCCACTCTCCTCGCGCTCTTTCACTGTGTCCCCGCCACTCTCCTCGCGCTCTTTCACTGTGTACCCGCCGCTCTCCTCGCGCTCTTTCACTGAGTCCCTGCCGCTCTCCTCGCGCGTTTTCACTGTGTCCGTGCCGCTCTCCTCGATCTCTTTCACTGTGTCCCCGCCGCTCTCGTCGCGCAGTTTCACTGATTCTCCACCGCTCCCTTCACGCTCTTTCACTGAGTCTCCGCTGCTCTCCTCGCGCTCTTTCAATGTGTCCCCGCCGCTCGCCTCGCACTGTTTCACTGAGTATCCGCCACTCTCCTCGCGCTCTTTCACTGTGTACCCGCCGCTCTCCTCGCGCTCTTTCACTGAGTCTCCGCCGCTCTCTTCACGCTCTTTCACTGAGTCTCCGCCACTCTCCTCGCGCTCTTTCACTGTGTCCCCGCCACTCTCCTCGCGCTCTTTCACTGTGTACCCGCCGCTCTCCTCGCGCTCTTTCACTGAGTCCCTGCCGCTCTCCTCGCGCGTTTTCACTGTGTCCGTGCCGCTCTCCTCGATCTCTTTCACTGTGTCCCCGCCGCTCTCGTCGCGCTCTTTCACTGAGTCTCCGCAGCTCTCCTCACGCTCTTTCACTGAGTCCCCGCGGCTCTTCTCGCGCTCTTTCACTGTGTACCCGCCGCTCTCCTCGCGCTCTTTCACTGAGACCCCGCCGCTCTCCTCACGCTCTTTCACTGTGTCTCCGCCGCTCTCCTCGCGCTCTTTCACTGTGTACCCGCCGCTCTCCTCGCGCTCTTTCACTGAGTCTCTGCAGCTCTCCTCACTCTCTTTCACTGAGTCCCCGCCGCTCTCCTCGCGCTATTTTACTGTGTCCCTGCCGCTCTCCTCGATCTCTTTCACTGTGTCCCCGCCGCTCTCTTCGTGCAGTTTCACTGAATCTCCGCTGCTCTCCTCGCGCTCTTTCACTGTGTCCCCGCCGCTCCCCTTGCGCTCTTTCACTGAGTCTCTGCCGCTCCCTTCACGCTCTTTCACTGAGTCTCCGCTGCTCTCCTCGCGCTCTTTCACTGTGTCTCCGCCGCTCTGCTCGCGCTCTTTCACTGTGTAACCGCCGCTCTCCTCGCGCTCTTTCACTGAGTCTCCGCAGCTCTCCTCACGCTCTTTCACTGAGTCCCCGCCGCTCTCCTCGCGCTCTTTCACTGTGTACCCGCCGCTCTCCTCGCGCTCTTTTTCACTGAGTCTCCGCAGCTCTCCTCACGCTCTTTCACTGTGACCCCGCCGCTCTCCTCACGCTCTTTCACTGTGTCCCCGCCGCTCTCCTCGCGCTCTTTCACTGTGTACCCGCCGCTCTCCTCGCGCTCTTTCACTGAGTCTCCGCAGCTCTCCTCACGCTCTTTCACTGAGTCCCCGCGGCTCTTCTCGCGCTCTTTCACTGTGTACCCGCCGCTCTCCTCGCGCTCTTTCACTGAGACCCCGCCGCTCTCCTCACGCTCTTTCACTGTGTCTCCGCCGCTCTCCTCGCGCTCTTTCACTGTGTACCCGCCGCTCTCCTCGCGCTCTTTCACTGAGTCTCTGCAGCTCTCCTCACTCTCTTTCACTGAGTCCCCGCCGCTCTCCTCGCGCTATTTTACTGTGTCCCTGCCGCTCTCCTCGATCTCTTTCACTGTGTCCCCGCCGCTCTCTTCGTGCAGTTTCACTGAATCTCCGCTGCTCTCCTCGCGCTCTTTCACTGTGTCCCCGCCGCTCCCCTTGCGCTCTTTCACTGAGTCTCTGCCGCTCCCTTCACGCTCTTTCACTGAGTCTCCGCTGCTCTCCTCGCGCTCTTTCACTGTGTCTCCGCCGCTCTCCTCGCGCTCTTTCACTGTGTACCCGCCGCTCTCCTCGCGCTCTTTCACTGAGTCTCCGCAGCTCTCCTCACTCACTTTCACTGAGTCCCCGCCGCTCTCCTCGCGCTCTTTCACTGTGTCCCTGCCGCTCTCCTCGATCTCTTTCACTGTGTCCCCGCCGCTCTCCTCGCGCAGTTTCACTGAATCTCCGCTGCTCTCCTCGCGCTCTTTCACTGAGTCTCCGCCGCTCCCTGCACGCTCTTTCACTGTGTCTCCGCTGCTCTCCTCGCGCTCTTTCACTGTGCCCCCGCCGATCTCCTCGCGCTGTTTCACTGTGTCCCCGTCACAATCCTCGCGCTCTTTCACTGTGTCCCCGCCGCTCTCCTCGCGCTCTTTCACTGTGTCCCCGCCACACTCCTCGCGCTCTTTCACTGTGTCCCCGCCGCTCTCCTCGCGCTCTTTCACTGTGTCCCCGCCGCTCTCCTCGCGCTCTTTCACTGTGTACCCGCCGCTCACCTCGCGCTCTTTCACTGAGTGTCCGCAGCTCTCCTCACGCTCTTTCACTGAGTCCCCGCCGCTCTCCTCGCGCTCTTTCACTGCGTACCCGCCGCTCTCATCGCGCTCTTTCACTGAGTCTCCGCAGCTCTCCTCACGCTCTTTCACTCTGACCCCGCCGCTCTCCTCACGCTCTTTCACTGTATCCCCACCGCTCTGCTCGCGCTCTTTCACTGTGTAACCGCCGCTCTCCTCGCGCTCTTTCACTGAGTCTCCGCAGCTCTCCTCACGCTCTTTCACTGAGTCCCCGCCGCTCTCCTCGCGCTCTTTCACTGTGTACCCGCCGCTCTCCTCGCGCTCTTTTTCACTGAGTCTCCGCAGCTCTCCTCACGCTCTTTCACTGTGACCCCGCCGCTCTCCTCACGCTCTTTCACTGTGTCCCCGCCGCTCTCCTCGCGCTCTTTCACTGTGTACCCGCCGCTCTCCTCGCGCTCTTTCACTGAGTCTCCGCAGCTCTCCTCACGCTCTTTCACTGAGTCCCCGCGGCTCTTCTCGCGCTCTTTCACTGTGTACCCGCCGCTCTCCTCGCGCTCTTTCACTGAGACCCCGCCGCTCTCCTCACGCTCTTTCACTGTGTCTCCGCCGCTCTCCTCGCGCTCTTTCACTGTGTACCCGCCGCTCTCCTCGCGCTCTTTCACTGAGTCTCTGCAGCTCTCCTCACTCTCTTTCACTGAGTCCCCGCCGCTCTCCTCGCGCTATTTTACTGTGTCCCTGCCGCTCTCCTCGATCTCTTTCACTGTGTCCCCGCCGCTCTCTTCGTGCAGTTTCACTGAATCTCCGCTGCTCTCCTCGCGCTCTTTCACTGTGTCCCCGCCGCTCCCCTTGCGCTCTTTCACTGAGTCTCTGCCGCTCCCTTCACGCTCTTTCACTGAGTCTCCGCTGCTCTCCTCGCGCTCTTTCACTGTGTCCCCGCCGCTCTCCTCGCGCTGTTTCACTGTGTCCTCGTCACACTCCTCGCGCTCTTTCACTGTGTCCCCGCCGCTCGCGTCGCACTGTTTCACTGAGTATCCGCCACTCTCCTCGCGCTCTTTCACTGTGTACCCGCCGCTCTCCTCGCGCTCTTTCACTGAGTCTCCGCCGCTCTCTTCACGCTCTTTCACTGAGTCTCCGCCACTCTCCTCGCGCTCTTTCACTGTGTCCCCGCCACTCTCCTCGCGCTCTTTCACTGTGTACCCGCCGCTCTCCTCGCGCTCTTTCACTGAGTCCCTGCCGCTCTCCTCGCGCGTTTTCACTGTGTCCGTGCCGCTCTCCTCGATCTCTTTCACTGTGTCCCCGCCGCTCTCGTCGCGCAGTTTCACTGATTCTCCACCGCTCCCTTCACGCTCTTTCACTGAGTCTCCGCTGCTCTCCTCGCGCTCTTTCAATGTGTCCCCGCCGCTCGCCTCGCACTGTTTCACTGAGTATCCGCCACTCTCCTCGCGCTCTTTCACTGTGTACCCGCCGCTCTCCTCGCGCTCTTTCACTGAGTCTCCGCCGCTCTCTTCACGCTCTTTCACTGAGTCTCCGCCACTCTCCTCGCGCTCTTTCACTGTGTCCCCGCCACTCTCCTCGCGCTCTTTCACTGTGTACCCGCCGCTCTCCTCGCGCTCTTTCACTGAGTCCCTGCCGCTCTCCTCGCGCGTTTTCACTGTGTCCGTGCCGCTCTCCTCGATCTCTTTCACTGTGTCCCCGCCGCTCTCGTCGCGCAGTTTCACTGATTCTCCACCGCTCCCTTCACGCTCTTTCACTGAGTCTCCGCTACTCTCCTCGCGCTCTTTCACAGTGTCCCCGCCGCTCTCCTCGCGCTCTTTCACTCTGTCCCCGCCACACTCCTCGCGCTCTTTCACTGTGTCCCCGCCGCTCTCCTCGCGCTGTTTCACTGTGTCTCCGCCGCTCTCCTCGCGCTCTTTCACTGTGTACCCGCCGCTCTCCTCGCGCTCTTTCACTGAGTCTCCGCAGCTCTCCTTACGCCCTTTCACTGAGTCCCCGCCACTCTCCTCGCGCTCTTTCACTGTGTACCCGCCGCTCTCATCGCGCTCTTTCACTGAGTCTCCGCAGCTCTCCTCACGCTCTTTCACTCTGACCCCGCCGCTCTCCTCACGCTCTTTCACTGTGTACCCGCCGCTCTCCTCGCGCTCTTTCACTGAGTCTCCGCAGCTCTCCTCACTCTCTTTCACTCTGACCCCGCCGCTCTCCTCACGCTCTTTAACTGTGTCCCCACCGCTCTCCTCGCGCTCTTTCACTGTGTACCCGCCGCTCTCCTCGCGCTCTTTCACTGAGTCTCCGCAGCTCTCCTCACGCTCTTTCACTGAGTCCCCGCCGCTCTCCTCGCGCTCTTTCACTGTGTACCCGCCGCTGTCCTCGCGCTCTTTCACTGAGTCTCCGCAGCTCTCCTCACGCTCTTTCACTGTGACACCGCCGCTCTCCTCACGCTCTTTCACTGTGTCCCCACCGCTCTCCTCGCGCTCTTTCACTGTGTACTCGCCGCTCTCCTCGCGCTCTTTCACTGAGTCTCCGCAGCTCTCCTCATGCTCTTTCACTGAGTCCCCGCGGCTCTTCTCGCGCTCTTTCACTGTGTACCCGCCGCTCTCCTCGCGCTCTTTCACTGAGTCCCCGCCGCTCTCCTCACGCTCTTTCACTGTGTCTCCGCCGCTCTCCTCGCGCTCTTTCACTGTGTACCCGCCGCTCTCCTCGCGCTCTTTCACTGAGTCTCCGCAGCTCTCCTCACTCACTTTCACTGAGTCCCCGCCGCTCTCCTCGCGCTCTTTCACTGTGTCCCTGCCGCTCTCCTCGATCTCTTTCACTGTGTCCCCGCCGCTCTCCTCGCGCAGTTTCACTGAATCTCCGCTGCTCTCCTCGCGCTCTTTCACTGTGTCCCCGCCACTCTCCTTGCGCTCTTTCACTGAGACTCCGCCGCTCCCTGCACGCTCTTTCACTGAGTCTCCGCTGCTCTCCTCGCGCTCTTTCACTGTGCCCCCGACGATCTCCTCGCGCTGTTTCACTGTGTCCCCGTCACAATCCTCGCGCTCTTTCACTGTGTCTCTGCCACTCTCCTCGCGCTCTTTCACTGTGTACCTGCCGCTCTCCTCGCGCTCTTTCACTGAGTCTCCGCCGCTCTCTTCACGCTCTTTCACTGAGTCTCCGCCACTCTCCTCGCGCTCTTTCACTGTGTCCCCGCCGCTCTCCTCGCACTCTTTCAATGTGACCGCGCCGCTCTCCTCACGCTCTTTCACTCAGCCTCCGCTGCTCTCCTCACGCTCTTTCAATCTGTCCCCGCCGCTCTCCTCGAGCTCTTTCACTGTGTCTCCGCCACTCTCCTCACGCTCTTTCACTGAGTCCCCGCCGCTCTCCTCGCGCTCTTTCACTGAGTCTCCGCAACTCTCCTTGCGCTCTTTCAATCTGTCCCCGCCACTCTCCTCGCGCTCTTTCACTGTGTACCTGCCGCTCTCCTCGCGCTCTTTCACTGAGTCTCCGCCGCTCTCTTCACGCTCTTTCACTGAGTCTCCGCTGCTCTCCTCGCGCTCTTTCAATGTGTCTCCGCCGCTCGTCTCGCGCTGTTTCACTGAGTCTCCGACACTCTCCTCGCGCTCCTTCACTGTGTCCCCGCCGCTCTCCTCGCACTCTTTCAATGTGACCGCGCCGCTCTCCTCACGGTCTTTCACTCAACCTCCGCTGCTCTCCTCGCGCTCTTTCACTGTGACCCGACGCTCTCCTTGCGCTCTTTCACTGAGTCTCCGCAACTCTCTTTGCGCTCTTTCAATCTGTCCCCGCCGCTCTCCTCGAGCTCTTTCACTGTGTCTCCGCCACTCTCCTCACGCTCTTTCACTGAGTCCCCGCCGCTCTCCTCGCGCTCTTTCACTGTGTACCCGCTGCTCTCCTCGCGCTCTTTCACTGAGTCTCCGCAGCTCTCCTAACACTCTTTCACTGTGAACCCCGCCTCTCTCCTCACGCTCTTTCACTGTGTCCCCGCCGCTCTCCTCGCGCTCTTTCACTGTGTACCCGCCGCTCTCCTCGCGCTCTTTCACTGTGTACCCGCCGCTCTCCTCGCGCTCTTTCACTGAGTCTCCGCAGCTCTCCTCACGCTCTTTCACTGAGTCCCCGCCGCTCTCCTCGCGCTCTTTCACTGTGTCCCTGCCGCTCTCCTCGATCTCTTTCACTGTGTCCCCGCCGCTCTCCTCGCGCAGTTTCACTGAGTCTCCGCCGCTCCCTTCACGCTCTTTCACTGAGTCTCCGCTGCTCTCCTCGCGCTCTTTCACTGTGTCCCCGCCGCTCTCCTCGCGCTCTTTCACTGTGACCCCGCCGCTCTCCTCACGCTCTTTCACTGTGTCCCCGCCACTCTCCTCGCGCTCTTTCACTGTGTACCCGCCGCTCTCCTCGCGCTCTTTCACTGAGTCTCCGCAGCTCTCCTCACGCTCTTTCACTGAGTCCCCGCGGCTCTTCTCGCGCTCTTTCACTGTGTACCCGCCGCTCTCCTCGCGCTCTTTCACTGAGACCCCGCCGCTCTCCTCACGCTCTTTCACTGTGTCTCCGCCGCTCTCCTCGCGCTCTTTCACTGTGTACCCGCCGCTCTCCTCGCGCTCTTTCACTGAGTCTCTGCAGCTCTCCTCACTCTCTTTCACTGAGTCCCCGCCGCTCTGCTCGCGCTATTTTACTGTGTCCCTGCCGCTCTCCTCGATCTCTTTCACTGTGTCCCCGCCGCTCTCTTCGCGCAGTTTCACTGAATCTCCGCTGCTCTCCTCGCGCTCTTTCACTGTGTCCCCGCCGCTCCCCTTGCGCTCTTTCACTGAGTCTCTGCCGCTCCCTTCACGCTCTTTCACTGAGTCTCCGCTGCTCTCCTCGCGCTCTTTCACTGTGTCCCCGCCGCTCTCCTCGCGCTGTTTCACTGTGTCCTCGTCACACTCCTCGCGCTCTTTCACTGTGTCCCCGCCGCTCTCCTCGCGCTGTTTCACTGTATCCCCGCCGCTCTCCTCGCGCTCTTTCACTGTGTCTCCGCCACTCTCCTCGCGCTCTTTCACTGTGTACCCGCCGCTCTCCTCGCGCTCTTTCACTGAGTCTCCGCCGCTCTCTTCACGCTCTTTCACTGAGTCTCCGCCGCTCTCCTCGCGCTCTTTCACTGTGTACCCGCCGCTCTCCTCGCGCTCTTTCACTGAGTCTCCGCCGCTCTCTTCACGCTCTTTCACTGAGTCTCCGCTGCTCTCCTCGCGCTCTTTCAATGTGTCCCCGCCGCTCGCCTCGCGCTGTTTCACTGAGTCTCCGCCACTCTCCTCGCGCTCTTTCACTGTGTCCCCGCCACTCTCCTCGCGCTCTTTCACTGTGTACCCGCCGCTCTCCTCGCGCTCTTTCACTGAGTCCCTGCCGCTCTCCTCGCGCGTTTTCACTGTGTCCCTGCCACTCTCCTCGATCTCTTTCACTGTGTCCCCGCCGCTCTCGTCGCGCAGTTTCACTGATTCTCCACCGCTCCCTTCACGCTCTTTCACTGAGTCTCCGTTGCTCTCCTCGCGCTCTTTCACTGTGTCCCCGCCGCTCTCCTCGCGCTCTTTCACTCTGTCCCCGCCACACTCCTCGCGCTCTTTCACTGTGTCCCCGCCGCTCTCCTCGCGCTGTTTCACTGTGTCTCCGCCGCTCTCCTCGCGCTCTTTCACAGTGTACCCGCCGCTCTCCTCGCGCTCTTTCTCTGAGTCTCCGCAGCTCTCCTTACGCCCTTTCACTGAGTCCCCGCCGCTCTCCTCGCGCTCTTTCACTGTGTACCCGCCGCTCTCATCGCGCTCTTTCACTGAGTCTCCGCAGCTCTCCTCACGCTCTTTCACTCTAACCCCGCCGCTCTCCTCACGCTCTTTCACTGTGTCCCCACCTCTCTCTTCGCGCTCTTTCACTGTGTACCCGCCGCTCTCCTCACGCTCTTTCACTGAGTCTCCGCAGCTCTCCTCACGCTTTTTCACTGAGTCCCCGCCGCTCTCCTCGCGCTCTTTCACTGTGCCCCCGCCGATCTCCATGCGCTGTTTCACTGTGTCCCCGTCACAATCCTCGCGCTCTTTCACTGTGCCTCCGCCACTCTCCTCGCGCTCTTTCACTGTGTACCTGCCGCTCTCCTCGCGCTCTTTCACTGAGTCCCCGCTGCTCTCCTCACGCTCTTTAACTATGTCTCCGCCGCTCTCCTCGCGCTCTTTCACTGTGTACCCGCCGCTCTCCTCGCGCTCTTTCACTGAGTCTCCGCCGCTCTCTTCACGCTCTTTCACTGAGTCTCCGCTGCTCTCCTCGCGCTCTTTC
This sequence comes from Scyliorhinus torazame, assembly GCF_047496885.1. Classification (NCBI taxonomy): domain Eukaryota; kingdom Metazoa; phylum Chordata; class Chondrichthyes; order Carcharhiniformes; family Scyliorhinidae; genus Scyliorhinus; species Scyliorhinus torazame. Next base: position 65,887,909 of record NC_092729.1, read on the forward strand.
AATGTATCCCCGCCGCTCGCCTCGCGCTGTTGCACTGAGTCTCCGCCACTCTCCTCGCGCTCTTTCACTGTGTCCCCGCCGCTCTCCTCGCACTCTTTCAATGTGACCGCGCCGCTCTCCTCACGCTCTTTCACTCAGCCTCCGCTGCTCTCCTCACGCTCTTTCAATCTGTCCCCGCCGCTCTCCTCGCGCTCTTTCACTGAGTCTCCGCAACTCTCCTTGCGCTCTTTCAATCTGTCCCCGCCACTCTCCTCGCGCTCTTTCACTGTGTACCCGCTGTTCTCCTCGCGCTCTTTCACTGAGTCTCAGCAGCTCTCCTCACACTCTTTCACTGTGACCCCGCCGCTCTCCTCACGCTCTTTCACTGTGTCCCCGCCGCTCTCCTCTCGCTCTTTCACTGTGTATCCGCCGCTCTCCCAGCGCTCTTTCACTGTGTGCCCGCCACTCTCCTCGCGCTCTTTCACTGAGTCTCCGCAGCTCTCCTCACGCTCTTTCACTGAGTCCCCGCCGCTCTCCTCGCGCTCTTTAACTGTGTCCCTGCCGCTCTCCTCGATCTCTTTCACTGTGTCCCCGCCGCTCTCCTCGCGCAGTTTCACTGAGTCTCCGCCGCTCCCTTCACGCTCTTTCACTGAGTCTCCGCTGTTCTCCTCGCGCTCTTTCACTGTGTCCCCGCCGCTCTCCTCTCGCTGTTTCACAGTGTACCCGCCACACTCCTCGCGCTCTTTCACTGTGTCCCCGCCGCTCTCCTCGCGCTGTTTCACTGTGTCTCCGCCGCTCTCCTCGCGCTCTTTCACTGTGTACCCGCCGCTCTCCTCGCGCTCTTCCACTGAGTCTCCACAGCTCTCCTCACGGTCTTTCACTGAGTCCCCGCCGCTCTCCTCGCGCTCTTTCACTGTATACCCGCCGCTCTCATCGCGCTCTTTCACAGAGTCTCCGCAGCTCTCCTCACGCTCTTTCACTCTGACCCCGCCGCTCTCCTCACGCTCTTTCACTGTGTCCCCACCGCTCTCCTCGCGCTCTTTCACTGTGTACCCGCCGCTCTCCTCGCGCTCTTTCACTGAGTCTCCGCAGCTCTCCTCACTCTCTTTCACTGAGTCCCTGCCGCTCTCCTCGCGCTTTTTCACTGTGTCCCTGCCGCTCTCCTCGATCTCTTTCACTGTGTCCCCGCCGCTCTCCTCGCGCAGTTTCACTGAATCTCCGCTGCTCTCCTCGCGCTCTTTCACTGTGTCCCTGCCACTCTCCTTGCGCTCTTTCACTGAGTCTCCGCCGCTAGCTTCATGCTCTTTCACTGAGTCTCCGCAGCTCTCCTCGCGCTCTTTCACTGTGCCCCCGCCGATCTCCTCGCGCTGTTTCACTGTGTCCCCGTCACAATCCTCGCGCTCTTTCACTGTGTCTCCGCCACTCTCCTCGCGCTCTTTCACTGTGTACCTGCCGCTCTCCTCGCGCTCTTTCACTGAGTCCCCGCTGCTCTCCTCACGCTCTTTAACTATGTCTCCGCCGCTCTCCTCGCGCTCTTTCACTGTGTACCCGCCGCTCTCCTCGCGCTCTTTCACTGAGTCTCCGCCGCTCTCTTCACGCTCTTTCACTGAGTCTCCGCTGCTCTCCTCGCGCTCTTTCAATGTGTCCCCGCCACTCGCCTCGCGCTGTTGCACTGAGTCTCCGCCACTCTCCTCGCGCTCTTTCACTGTGTCCCCGCCGCTCTCCTCGCACTCTTTCAATGTGACCGCGCCGCTCTCCTCACGCTCTTTCACTCAGCCTCCGCTGCTCTCCTCACGCTCTTTCAATCTGTCCCAGCCGCTCTCCTCGAGCTCTTTCACTGTGTCTCCGCCACTCTCCTCACGCTCTTTCACTGAGTCCCCGCCGCTCTCCTCGCGCTCTTTCACTGAGTCTCCGCAACTCTCCTTGCGCTCTTTCAATCTGTCCCCGCCACTCTTCTCGCGCTCTTTCACTGTGTACGTGCCGCTCTCCTCGCGCTCTTTCACTGAGTCTCCGCCGCTCTCTTCACGCTCTTTCACTGAGTCTCCGCTGCTCTCCTCGCGCTCTTTCAATGTGTCCCCGCCGCTCGACTCGCGCTGTTTCACTGAGTCTCCGCCGCTCTCCTCGCGCTCTTTCACTGTGTACCCGCCGCTCTCCTCGCGCTCTTTCACTGAGTCTCCTCAGCTCTCCTCATGGTCTTTCACTGAGTCCCCGCCGCTCTCCTCGCGCTCTTTCACTGTATACCCGCCGCTCTCATCGCGCTCTTTCACAGAGTCTCCGCAGCTCTCCTCACGCTCTTTCACTCTGACCCCGCCGCTCTCCTCACGCTCTTTCACTGTGTCCCCACCGCTCTCCTCGCGCTCTTTCACTGTGTACCCGCCGCTCTCCTCGCGCTCTTTCACTGAGTCTCCGCAGCTCTCCTCACGCTCTTTCACTGTGACCCCGCCGCTCTCCTCACGCTCTATTACTGTGTCCCCGCCGCTCTCCTCGCGCTCTTTCACTGTGTACCCGCCGCTCTCCTCGCGCTCTTTCACTGAGTCTGCGCAGCTCTCCTCACGCTCTTTCACTGAGTCCCCGCGGCACTTCTCGCGCTCTTTCACTGTGTACCGGCCGCTCTCCTCGCGCTCTTTCACTGAGTCCCCGCCGCTCTCCTCACGCTCTTTCACTATGTCTCCGCCGCTCTCCTCGCGCTCTTTCACTGTGTACCCGCCGCTCTCCTCGCGCTCTTTCACTGAGTCTCCGCAGCTCTCCTCACTCTCTTTCACTGAGTCCCCGCCGCTCTCCTCGCACTTTTTCACTGTGTCCCTGCCGCTCTCCTCGATCTCTTTCACTTTGTCCCCGCCGCTCTCCTCGCGCAGTTTCACTGAATCTCCGCTGCTCTCCTCGCGCTCTTTCACTGTGTCCCTGCCACTCTCCTTGCGCTCTTTCACTGAGTCTCCGCCGCTACCTTCATGCTCTTTCACTGAGTCTCCGCTGCTCTCCTCGCGCTCTTTCACTGTGCCCCCGCCGCTCTCCTCGCGCTCTTTCACTGAGTCTCCGCAGCTCTCCTCACTCTCTTTCACTGAGTCCCCGCCGCTCTCCTCGCGCTTTTTCACTGTGTCCCTGCCGCTCTCCTCGATCACTTTCACTTTGTCCCCGCCGCTCTCCTCGCGCAGTTTCACTGAATCTCCGCTGCTCTCCTCGCGCTCTTTCACTGTGTCCCTGCCACTCTCCTTGCGCTCTTTCACTGAGTCTCCGCCACTCTCCTCGCGCTCTTTCACTGTGTACCTGCCGCTCACCTCGCGCTCTTTCACTGAGTCTCCGCCGCTCTCTTCACGCTCTTTCACTGAGTCTCCGCTGCTCTCCTCGCGCTCTTTCAATGTGTCCCCGCCGCTCACCTCGCGCTGTTGCACTGAGTCTCTGCCACTCTCCTCGCGCTCTTTCACTGTGTCCCCGCCGCTCTCCTCGCACTCTTTCAATGTGACCGCGCCGCTCTCCTCACGCTCTTTCACTCAGCCTCCGCTGCTCTCCTCACGCTCTTTCAATCTGTCCCCGCCGCTCTCCTCGAGCTCTTTCACTGTGTCTCCGCCACTCTCCTCACGCTCTTTCACTGAGTCCCCGCCGCTCTCCTCGCGCTCTTTCACTGAGTCTCCGCAACTCTCCTTGCGCTCTTTCAATCTGTCCCCGCCACTCTCCTCGCGCTCTTTCACTGTGTACGTGCCGCTCTCCTCTCGCTCTTTCACTGAGTCTCCACCGCTCTCTTCACGCTCTTTCACTGAGTCTCCGCTGCTCTCCTCGCGCTCTTTCAATGTGTCCCCGCCGCTCGTCTCGCGCTGTTTCACTGAGTCTCCTCCACTCTCCTCGCGCTCTTTCACTGTGTCCCCGCCGCTCTCCTCGCACTCTTTCAATGTGACCGCGCCGCTCTCCTCACGGTCTTTGACTCAACCTCCGCTGCTCTCCTCGCGCTCTTTCACTGTGTCCCCGCCGCTCTCCTCGCGCTCTTTCACTGAGTCTCCGCAACTCTCCTTGCGCTCTTTCAATCTGTCCCCGCCGCTCTCCTCGAGCTCTTTCACTGTGTCTCCGCCACTCTCCGCACGCTCTTTCACTGAGTCCCCGCCGCTCTCCTCGCGCTCTTTCACTGTGTACCCGCTGCTCTCCTCGCGCTCTTTCACTGAGTCTCCGGAGCTCTCCTAACACTCTTTCACTGTGACCCCGCCTCTCTCCTCACGCTCTTTCACTGTGTCCCCGCCGCTCTCCTCGCGCTCTTTCACTGTGTACCCGCCGCTCTCCTCGCGCTCTTTCACTGTGTACCCGCCGCTCTCCTCGCGCTCTTTCACTGAGTCTCCGCAGCTCTCCTCACGCTCTTTCACTGAGTCTCCGCAGCTCTCCTCACGCTCTTTCACTGTGACCCCGCCGCTCTCCTCACGCTCTTTTACTGTGTCCCCGCCGCTCTCCTCGCGCTCTATCACTGTGTACCCGCCGCTCTCCTCGCGCTCTTTCACTGAGTCTGCGCAGCTCTCCTCACGCTCTTTCACTGAGTCTCCGCGGCACTTCTCGCGCTCTTTCACTGTGTACCGGCCGCTCTCCTCGCGCTCTTTCACTGAGTCCCCGCCGCTCTCCTCACGCTCTTTCACTATGTCTCCGCCGCTCTCCTCGCGCTCTTTCACTGTGTACCCGCCGCTCTCCTCGCGCTCTTTCACTGAGTCTCCGCAGCTCTCCTCACTCTCTTTCACTGAGTCCCCGCCGCTCTCCTCGCGCTTTTTCACTGTGTCCCTGCCGCTCTCCTCGATCTCTTTCACTTTGTCCCCGCCGCTCTCCTCGCGCAGTTTCACTGAATCTCCGCTGCTCTCCTCGCGCTCTTTCACTGTGTCCCTGCCACTCTCCTTGCGCTCTTTCACTGAGTCTCCGCCGCTACCTTCATGCTCTTTCACTGAGTCTCCGCTGCTCTCCTCGCGCTCTTTCACTGTGCCCCCGCCGATCTCCTCGCGCTGTTTCACTGTGTCCCCATCACAATCCTCGCGCTCTTTTACTGTGTCTCCGCCACTCTCCTCGCGCTCTTTCACTGTGTCCCCGCCGCTCTCCTCGCGCTCTTTCACTGAGTCTCCGCAACTCTCCTTGCGCTCTTTCAATCTGTCCCCGCCGCTCTCCTCGAGCTCTTTCACTGTGTCTCCGCCACTCTCCTCACGCTCTTTCACTGAGTCCCCGCCGCTCTCCTCGCGCTCTTTCACTGTGTACCCGCTGCTCTCCTCGCGCTCTTTCACTGAGTCTCCGCAGCTCTCCTAACACTCTTTCACTGTGACCCCGCCTCTCTCCTCACGCTCTTTCACTGTGTCCCCGTCGCTCTCCTCGCGCTCTTTCACTGTGTACCCGCCGCTCTCCTCGCGCTCTTTCACTGTGTACCCGCCGCTATCCTCGCGCTCTTTCACTGAGTCTCCGCAGCTCTCCTCACGCTCTTTCACTGAGTCCCCGCCGCTCTCCTCGCGCTCTTTCACTGTGTCCCTGCCGCTCTCCTCGATCTCTTTCACTGTGTCCCCGCCGCTCTCCTCGCGCAGTTTCACTGAGTCTCCGCCGCTCCCTTCACGCTCTTTCACTGAGTCTCCGCTGCTCTCCTCGCGCTCTTTCACTGTGTCCCCGCCGCTCTCCTCGCGCTCTTTCACTGTGTCCCCGCCACACTCCTCGCGCTCTTTCACTGTGTCCCCGCCGCTCTCCTCGCGCTCTTTCACTGTGTCCCCACCGCTCTCCTCGCGCTCTTTCACTGTGTACCCACCGCTCACCCGCGCTCTTTCACCGAGTGTCCGCAGCTCTCCTCACGCTCTTTCACTGAGTCCCCGCCGCTCTCCTCGCGGTCTTTCACTGCGTACCCACCGCTCTCATCGCGCAGTTTCACTGAATCTCCGCTGCTCTCCTCGCGCTCTTTCACTGTGTCCCTGCCACTCTCCTTGCGCTCTTTCACTGAGTCTCCGCCGCTACCTTCATGCTCTTTCACTGTGCCCCCGCCGATCTCCTCGCGCTGTTTCACTGTGTCCCCATCACAATCCTCGCGCTCTTTCACTGTGTCTCCGCCACTCTCCTCGCGCTCTTTCACTGTGTACCTGCCGCTCACCTCGCGCTCTTTCACTGAGTCTCCGCCGCTCTCTTCACGCTCTTTCACTGAGTCTCCGCTGCTCTCCTCGCGCTCTTTCAATGTGTCCCCGCCGCTCGCCTCGCGCTGTTGCACTGAGTCTCTGCCACTCTCCTCGCGCTCTTTCACTGTGTCCCCGCCGCTCTCCTCGCACTCTTTCAATGTGACCGCGCCGCTCTCCTCACGCTCTTTCACTCAGCCTCCGCTGCTCTCCTCACGCTCTTTCAATCTGTCCCCGCCGCTCTCCTCGAGCTCTTTCACTGTGTCTCCGCCACTCTCCTCACGCTCTTTCACTGAGTCCCCGCCGCTCTCCTCGCGCTCTTTCACTGAGTCTCCGCAACTCTCCTTGCGCTCTTTCAATCTGTCCCCGCCACTCTCCTCGCGCTCTTTCACTGTGTACGTGCCGCTCTCCTCGCGCTCTTTCACTGTGTCCCCGCCGCTCTCCTCACGGTCTTTGACTCAACCTCCGCTGCTCTCCTCGCGCTCTTTCACTGTGTCCCCGCCGCTCTCCTCGCGCTCTTTCACTGAGTCTCCGCAACTCTCCTTGCGCTCTTTCAATCTGTCCCCGCCGCTCTCCTCGAGCTCTTTCACTGTGTCTCTGCCACTCTCCTCACGCTCTTTCACTGAGTCCCCGCCGCTCTCCTCGCGCTCTTTCACTGTGTACCCGCTGCTCTCCTCGCGCTCTTTCACTGAGTCTCCGCAGCTCTCCTAACACTCTTTCACTGTGACCCCGCCTCTCTCCTCACGCTCTTTCACTGTGTCCCCGCCGCTCTCCTCGCGCTCTTTCACTGTGTACCCGCCGCTCTCCTCGCGCTCTTGCACTGTGTACCCGCCGCTATCCTCGCGCTCTTTCACTGTGTCCCTGCCGCTCTCCTCACGCTCTTTCACTGAGTCCCCGCCGCTCTCCTCGCGCTCTTTCACTGTGTCCCTGCCGCTCTCCTCGCGCTCTTTCACTGTGTCCCCGCCGCTCTCCTCGCGCTCTTTCACTGTGTCCCCGCCACACTCCTCGCGCTCTTTCACTGTGTCCCCGCCGCTCTCCTCGCGCTCTTTCACTGTGTCCCCACCGCTCTCCTCGCGCTCTTTCACCGAGTGTCCGCAGCTCTCCTCACGCTCTTTCACTGAGTCCCCGCCGCTCTCCTCGCGGTCTTTCACTGCGTACCCACCGCTCTCATCGCGCAGTTTCACTGAATCTCCGCTGCTCTCCTCGCGCTCTTTCACTGTGTCCCTGCCACTCTCCTTGCGCTCTTTCACTGAGTCTCCATCGCTACCTTCATGCTCTTTCACTGAGTCTCCGCTGCTCTCCTCGCGCTCTTTCACTGTGCCCCCGCCGATCTCCTCGCGCTGTTTCACTGTGTCCCCATCACAATCCTCGCGCTCTTTCACTGTGTCTCCGCCACTCTCCTCGCGCTCTTTCACTGTGTACCTGCCGCTCACCTCGCGCTCTTTCACTGAGTCTCCGCCGCTCTCTTCACGCTCTTTCACTGAGTCTCCGCTGCTCTCCTCGCGCTCTTTCAATGTGTCCCCGCCGCACGCCTCGCGCTGTTGCACTGAGTCTCTGCCACTCGCCTCGCGCTCTTTCACTGTGTCCCCGCCGCTCTCCTCGCACTCTTTCAATGTGACCGCGCCGCTCTCCTCACGCTCTTTCACTCAGCCTCCGCTGCTCTCCTCACGCTCTTTCAATCTGTCCCCGCCGCTCTCCTCGAGCTCTTTCACTGTGTCTCCGCCACTCTCCTCACGCTCTTTCACTGAGTCCCCGCCGCTCTCCTCGCGCTCTTTCACTGAGTCTCCGCAACTCTCCTTGCGCTCTTTCAATCTGTCCCCGCCACTCTCCTCGCGCTCTTTCACTGTGTACGTGCCGCTCTCGTCGCGCTCTTTCACTGAGTCTCCGCCGCTCTCTTCACGCTCTTTCACTGAGTCTCCGCTGCTCTCCTCGCGCTCTTTCAATGTGTCCCCGCCGCTCTCCTTGCGGTCTTTCACTGTGTACCCGCTGCTCTCCTCGCGCACTTTCACTGAGTCTCCGCAGCTCTCCTAACACTCTTTCACTGTGACCCCGCCTCTCTCCTCACGCTCTTTCACTGTGTCCCCGCCGCTCTCCTCGCGCTCTTTCACTGTGTACCCGCCGCTCTCCTCGCGCTCTTTCACTGTGTACCCGCAGCTCTCCTCGCGCTCTTTCACTGTGTACCCGCTGCTCTCCTCGCGCTCTTTCACTGAGTCTCCGCAGCTCTCCTAACACTCTTTCACTGTGACCCCGCCTCTCTCCTCACGCTCTTTCACTGTGTCCCCGTCGCTCTCCTCGCGCTCTTTCACTGTGTACCCGCCGCTCTCCTCGCGCTCTTTCACTGTGTACCCGCCGCTATCCTCGCGCTCTTTCACTGAGTCTCCGCAGCTCTCCTCACGCTCTTTCACTGAGTCCCCGCCGCTCTCCTCGCGCTCTTTCACTGTGTCCCTGCCGCTCTCCTCGATCTCTTTCACTGTGTCCCCGCCGCTCTCCTCGCGCAGTTTCACTGAGTCTCCGCCGCTCCCTTCACGCTCTTTCACTGAGTCTCCGCTGCTCTCCTCGCGCTCTTTCACTGTGTCCCCGCCGCTCTCCTCGCGCTCTTTCACTGTGTCCCCGCCACACTCCTCGCGCTCTTTCACTGTGTCCCCGCCGCTCTCCTCGCGCTCTTTCACTGTGTCCCCACCGCTCTCGTTCGCGCTCTTTCACTGTGTACCCGCCGCTCACCACGCGCTCTTTCACCGAGTGCCGCAGCTCTCCTCACGCTCTTTCACAGAGTCCCCGCCGCTCTCCTCGCGGTCTTTCACTGCGTACCCACCGCTCTCATCGCGCTCTTTCACTGAGTCTCCGCAGCTCTCCTCACGCTCTTTCACTCTGACCCCGCCGCTCTCCTCACGCTCTTTCACTGTGTCCCCACCGCTCTCCTCGCGCTCTTTCACTGAGTCTCCGCAGCTCTCCTCACGCTCTTTCACTGTGATACCGCCGCTCTCCTCACGCTCTTTCACTGTGTCCCCGCCGCTCTCCTTGCGCTCTTTCACTGTGTACTCGCCGCTCTCCTCGCGCTCTTTCACTGAGTCTCCGCAGCTCTCCTCACGCTCTTTCACTGAGTCCCCGCGGCTCTTCTCGCGCTCTTTCACTGTGTACCCGCCGCTCTCCTCACGCTCTTTGACTAAGTCCCCGCCGCTCTCCTCATGCTCTTACACTGTGTCTCCGTCGCTCTCCTCGCGCTCTTTCACTGTGTACCCGCCGCTCTCCTCGCGCTCTTTCACTGAGTCTCCGCAGCTCTCCTCACTCACTTTCACTGAGTCTCCGCCGCTCTCCTCGCGCTCTTTCACTGTGTCCCTGCCGCTCTCCTCGATCTCTTTCACTGTGTCCCCGCCGCTCTCCTTGCGCTCTTTCACTGAGTCTCCGCCGCTCCCTTCACGCTCTTTCACTGTGTCTCCGCTGCTCTCCTCGCGCTCTTTCACTGTGCCCCCGCCGATCTCCTCGCGCTGTTTCACTGTGTCCTCGTCACAATCCTCGCGCTCTTTCACTGTGTCTCCGCCACTCTCCTCGCGCTCTTTCACTGTGTACCTGCCGCTCTCCTCGCGCTCTTTCACTGAGTCTCCGCCGCTCTCTTCACGCTCTTTCACTGAGTCTCCGCCACTCTCCTCGCGCTCTTTCACTGTGTCCCCGCCGCTCTCCTCGCACTCTTTCAATGTGACCGCGCCGCTCTCCTCACGCTCTTTCACTCAGCCTCCGCTGCTCTCCTCACGCTCTTTCAATCTGTCCCCGCCGCTCTCCTCGAGCTCTTTCACTGTTTCTCCGCCACTCTCCTCACGCTCTTTCACTGAGTCCCCGCCGCTCTCCTCGCGCTCTTTCACTGAGTCTCCGCAACTCTCCTTGCGCTCTTTCAATCTGTCCCCGCCACTCTCCTCGCGCTCTTTCACTGTGTACCTGCCGCTCTCCTCGCGCTCTTTCACTGAGTCTCTGCCGCTCTCTTCACGCTCTTTCACTGAGTCTCCGCTCCTCTCCTCGCGCTCTTTCAATGTGTCCCCGCCGCTCGTCTCGCGCTGTTTCACTGAGTATCCGCCACTCTCCTCGCGCTCTTTCACTGTGTCCCCGCCGCTCTCCTCGCACTCTTTCAATGTGACCGCGCCGCTCTCCTCACGGTCTTTCACTCAACCTCCGCTGATCTCCTCGCGCTCTTTCACTGTGACCCGACGCTCTCCTCGCGCTCTTTCACTGAGTCTCCGCAACTCTCCTTGCGCTCTTTCAATCTGTCCCCGCCGCTCTCCTCGAGCTCTTTCACTGTGTCTCCGCCACTCTCCTCACGCTCTTTCACTGAGTCCCCGCCGCTCTCCTCGCGCTCTTTCACTGTGTACCCGCTGCTCTCCTCGCGCTCTTTCACTGAGTCTCCGGAGCTCTCCTTACACTCTTTCACTGTGACCCCGCCTCTCTCCTCACGCTCTTTCACTGTGTCACCGCCGCTCTCCTCGCGCTCTTTCACTGTGTACCCGCCGCTCTCCTCGCGCTCTTTCACTGTGCACCCGCCGCTCTCCTCGCGCTCTTTCACTGAGTCTCCGCAGCTCTCCTCACGCTCTTTCACTGAGTCCCCGCCGCTCTCCTCGCGCTCTTTCACTGTGTCCCTGCCGCTCTCCTCGATCTCTTTCACTGTGTCCCCGCCGCTCTCCTCGCGCAGTTTCACTGAGTCTCCGTCGCTCCCTTCACGCTCTTTCACTGAGTCTCCGCTGCTCTCCTCGCGCCCTTTCACTGTTTCCCCGCCACACTCCTCGCGCTCTTTCACTGTGTCCCCGCCGCTCTCCTCGCGCTCTTTCACTGTGTCCCCGCCGCTCTCCTCGCGCTCTTTCACTGTGAACCCGCCGCTCACCTCGCGCTCTTTCACTCAGTGTCCGCAGCTCTCCTCACGCTCTTTCACTGCGTACCCGCCGCTCTCATCGCGCTCTTTGACTGAGTCTCCGCAGCTCTCCTCACGCTCTTTCACTCTGACACCGCCGCTCTCCTCACGCTCTTTCACTGTGTCCCCACCGCTCTGCTCGCGCTCTTTCACTGTGTAACCGCCGCTCTCCTCGCGCTCTTTCACTGAGTCTCCGCAGCTCTCCTCACGCTCTTTCACTGAGTCCCCGCCGCTCTCCTCGCGCTCTTTCACTGTGTACCCGCCGCTCTCCTCGCGCTCTTTTTCACTGAGTCTCCGCAGCTCTCCTCACGCTCTTTCACTGTGACCCCGCCGCTCTCCTCACGCTCTTTCACTGTGTCCCTGCCGCTCTCCTCGCGCTCTTTCACTGTGTACCCGCCGCTCTCCTCGCGCTCTTTCACTGAGTCTCCGCAGCTCTCCTCACGCTCTTTCACTGAGTGCCCGCGGCTCTTCTCCTGCTCTTTCACTGTGTACCCGCCGCTCTCCTCGCGCTCTTTCACTGAGACCCCGCCGCTCTTCTCACGCTCTTTCACTGTGTCTCCGCCGCTCTCCTCGCGCTCTTTCACTGTGTACCCGCCGCTCTCCTCGCGCTCTTTCACTGAGTCTCCGCAGCTCTCCTCACTCTCTTTCACTGAGTCCCCGCCGCTCTCCTCGCGCTATTTCACTGTGTCCCTGCCGCTCTCCTCGATCTCTTTCACTGTGTCCCCGCCGCTCTCTTCGCGCAGTTTCACTGAATCTCCGCTGCTCTCCTCGCGCTCTTTCACTGTGTCCCCGCCGCCTCCCTTGCGCTCTTTCACTGAGTCTCTGCCGCTCCCTTCACGCTCTTTCACTGAGTCTCCGCTGCTCTCCTCGCGCTCTTTCACTGTGTCCCCGCCGCTCTCCTCGCGCTGTTTCACTGTGTCCTCGTCACACTCCTCGCGCTCTTTCACTGTGTCCCCGCCGCTCTCCTCGCGCTGTTTCACTGTGTCCCCGCCGCTCTCCTCGCGCTCTTTCACTGTGTCTCCGCCACACTCCTCGCGCTCTTTCACTGTGTACCCGCCGCTCTCCTCGCGCTCTTTCACTGAGTCTCCGCCGCTCTCTTCACGCTCTTTCACTGATTCTCCGCTGCTCTCCTCGCGCTCTTTCAATGTGTCCCCGCCGCTCGCCTCGCACTGTTTCACTGAGTATCCGCCACTCTCCTCGCGCTCTTTCACTGTGTACCCGCCGCTCTCCTCGCGCTCTTTCACTGAGTCTCCGCCGCTCTCTTCACGCTCTTTCACTGAGTCTCCGCTGCTCTCCTCGCGCTCTTTCAATGTGTCCCCGCCGCTCGCCTCGCGCTGTTTCACTGAGTCTCCGCCACTCTCCTCGCGCTCTTTCACTGTGTCCTCGCCGCTCTCCTCGCACTCTTTCAATGTGACCGCGCCGCTCTCCTCACGCTCTTTCACTCAGCCTCCGCTGCTCTCCTCGCGCTCTTTCACTGTGTCCCCGCCGCTCTCCTCGCGCTCTTTCACTGATTCTCCGCAACCCTCCTTGCGCTCTTTCAATCTGTCCCCGCCGCTCTCCTCGCGCTCTTTCACTGTGTCTCCGCCACTCTCCTCGCGCTCTTTCACTGAGTCTCCGCAACTCTCCTTGCTCTCTTTCAATCTGTCCCCGCCGCTCTCCTCGCGCTCTTTTACTGAGTCTCCGCAGCTCTCCTCGCGCTCTTTCACTGTGTCCCCGTCGCACCCCACGCGCTCTTTCACTGTGTCTCCGCCGCTCTCCTCGCGCTCTTTCACTGAGTCCCCGCCGCTCTCCTCGCGCTCTTTCACTGCAGGCTGTGACGTCACAGTTCAACTTCTTTCCACTTCTACCTGCCCTCGAGTCTCCCTCTTGAACTTTACTCGGCTGGGATCCTTACAGTGATTGACTTTTTTTTCGGTTGGAGTAGGAGGTAGGGAGGGAAACACTGAAGAAGTGTAACGGGTTAACTGTCACTTGACAATAGCTCCTGCACAAACCACCTTCAAGGTGTACAGAGCAGGAATCGAACTTGGGGTTCCGCAGTGTGAGATCAGAAAATAAACACGTGGCACAAGCCTCTTTTCAAAAACAGATCAATGCAACCTCTAAACAAAATACACCCACTTCTAATTATAAATGTGCTGCTGCTTTTATTTATGCACCACACATGTTTCGGAAATATTAAAACCGCCCACGGTGAGACATGACCGAACTTATAATTATGTTGATGCTGTGAAGTAACCAGTGAGCTAAAGCTGACGTCGGTTTCAAGCATGGGCACATTTTATATAAATGATTACCGTGATCATACTCGCCGTGGTGGGTAACATTGACGGGAAACTCCAGGTGTTGGTGCACATCATCTCACAGCCAGACATGACCAAAAACTTTCAGTGCGTGAATTACCGACGGAGGACATTCATTCCGTTTAACATCAGGGGCTCTTTAGATTAGCCATTCAGTCAATCCCACTCGATCGACCTTTCCCCATGCATTTGATTCCTGTCGTTTCTCGCATTGACATTTGAAAGCCACTGTTGTGTCTGCGTCCACCAATATCACAGGTAGTGCAGACCAGATAATTGAACGGTGTCCCAGTACATTGTAATAATTATTCGAAAGATGTAACTTAAAAATCTTATCTCGCAGTTATATTCACCTGCGAGCTGCGAGTGCTGTGCCAACTGGAGCTGTTATCAAATTACAACACGGCCACTCACTCCTGCCCCAACATTCAGTTTTATCACTGGAAAGCTTCTGCCTCAATGTCAATTCCTGCCTGGTCCTCGGATACTTTCATTCCCTCAATGTTCACTGTCGTTAAGATAAATCGAGGCAGACACCCACAGCAAAATTTCAAACCGATTTGGACATGAGATAGTGTGCTCGAATCTGCAGCGACACAGTTCTGGAAGCTGGGACAGGTCATAGAGTCATCGAAGTTTACAGCATGGAAATAGGCCCTTCGGCCTGACTTGTCAATGCCGCCCAGTTTTTACTACCCAAAGCCTGTCCAGTTGCCCACATTTGGTCATATTCCTCTATACCCATCTTCTCCATTTCTCTATGTAAATGCTTTTTAAAGGCAGAATTGTAGACGCATCTATTACTGCCTCTGCCAGCTCGTTCCAGACACTCACCACCCTCTGTGTGAAACAATGGTTCCTCTGGACCCTTTTGAATCTCCCCCCTCTCTCACGATAAACCTATGCCATCTAGTTTGGGATTCCACTACCTTTGGGAAAATCTACTTCATCGATGCCCCTCATTATTTTATAGCCGACGTCAAGATCACTCCTAGCCTCCAAGAAAAATATTCCAATCTATCCAACCGCCCCGTTTAACTCAAAACATCAAGTCCGATAGCAGCCTAGCAAATCTTATCTGATCTCTTTCTAGGTTAATAATATACTTTCTATCTTACGGTGACCATAATTGTACACAGTATTCGAAGAGTGTTCTTCCCAATGACCTGTACAACTTCAGCAAGACGTCCCAACTCCTGTATTCAATAATCTGACTCCGTATCTGTAGAATAGTAACAATGGGCAGAGAAACAGTAATTGGGGACCAAAGAGCCTCCTTCAGTGTTGTGAATTTCCAATTGTTCATCACGTTTGCTGTGGTTGCAAAAAGCAGCAAAGTCGCAGAATGTGTCTGACTGGAAAAAATGTAGAAGAATATCTTGCTCAAGAGACCCACAGCTAATCAAATGTTCACCCAATATCAATAGAAACAAAACAAAAACAGAATAAAGGAGAATGGTAAAGAGAGAAAGGGGGAGAGAGCCTTTAATGCTGGAGTATAGAGCACACCACTCCCATCCACCTTACTGCAGCAAGCACATTGTTTCTATTTTCAAGGATTCATGCTCTTAGAAATACAGTAGATTCACTTTCCACTGAAGCAGAAGTTACATGATTCATTCCACCGTTAAAATGACAAATAGTGACAGCAGGATGGCCCAGTGGTTAGCACTGCTGCCTCACGACGCTGAGTTCTTACTTTCAATTCCGGCTCTGGGTCACTGTCCGTGTGGAGTTTGCACATTCTTCCCGTTTTTGCGTGGGTTTTTCCCACAACCAAAGATGTGCAGGGTAGGTGGATTGGCGACACGAAATTGCCCCTTAATTGGATAAAAGGAATTGGGTACTGTATATTTATTTTTGAAGGTAGGAGAACAGTTCATGCAGTCCCCAGAAATGCAAAGCACTAATGCATACAAATATCACTTTTACTGGATATGAAAGTTGCTGGTTAGGACAGAATTTATTGCCCATTCCCAGTTGCCCTTCAGAAGGTGGTGGTGAGCTACTTTCTTGAATCGTTGCAGGCCGTGAGGTTGTGGTACACCCAAGTGCTTTTCGGGAGGAAGCTAAATTATGTCTCCTCGTTATCGTGAAGGAACGTTTATATGGTTCCAAGTGGGAGTGGTGAGTGATTTGGAGGGGGAATTGCAGTAGGTGATTTTCCCAAGTCGGGGCTTGTTTAGTTCTTCAAAATGACAGTGGTCGTAGGTATGGAAGGTGCTGCCGAAGGAACAATTGCCTGAGGATCTTTGTGGAGTTATTGCGGTGCATTTTGGGATGTCTGTGGCGGAGGGATTGAATGCTTGTGGCAGGAGGAGCAATCAAGCGCATTGCTTGGTCCTGGATGCTTTCGAACTACCTGAATGTTCTTGGAGATCTGGGGAACAGCGCTTCACGGGATAAAACATGGATTAATCAATTTGCCTGCGTAAACAATCTTGTTCCGAAATTTCAAAAAATGTATAATAGATAATCGTTAATGCTCTTTTCCTCAATTTAGGTAGTGAGTAATTGGCAAAGTGTGACAGGTCAGTTATTGTACAGAGCTGGAATCGAACTCGGGTTTCCGCAGCGCGAGACCAGAAAGTAAACACGTGGCATCAGCTGCTTTATAAAACAGATCAATACAGCCTGTAGCAAAATACACCGACTTCTAATTATAAATGTGCTGCTGCTTTTATTTATGCACCACACATGTTATGGAAATATAAAAAACGGCACGCAGCGCCCACGGTGAGACAGGCTCGAACTTACTCGAAAGTTAATGCTGTGAAGTAACCAGTGAGCTAAAGCTGACGCGGACGTCAAGCACGGACACAGTGTATAAAAAAGACTACCGTGATCAAACTCGCCGTGGTGCGGTACCATTGACGGGAAACTCCAGGTGTCGCTGCACATCATCTCACCGTCAGCCGTGACCAAAAACTTAAAAGTGCGTGAAGTAACAACGGAGGACATTCATTCCGTTTAACCTCAGCGGCTCTTTAGATTAGCAGATCATTCAATCCCACTCGACCGAACTTTCCCCACAGGCATGCATTTCATTGCTGTTGTTTCTCGCATTGAAATTTGAAAGCCACTGTTGTATCTGCCTCCGCCAATCTCACATGCAGTGCAGACCAGTTAATTGAACTGTATCCCAGAACATTGTAATAATTGTTCGAAAGATGTAACTTAAAAATCTTACCTCACAGTTATATTGAGCTGCGAGTGCTGCAGCAACTGGAACTGATAGAAAATTACAAGAGCCACTCACTCCTGCCCCAACATTCAGTTTGATCACAGCTGAGCTTCTGCCTCAATGTCAATTCCTGCCTGTTCCTCAGATACTTTCATTCCCTCAAAGTTCACTGCCGTTAAGAGAAATCGAGGCAGACACCCAGAGCAACATTTCAAACCGATTTGGACATTAGGTGGTCTGCCCGAATCTGCAGCGACACAGTTCTGGAAGGTGGGACAGGTCATAGAGTCTTCGACGTTTACAGCATGGAAATAGGCCCTTCGGTCGAACTTGTCCATGCCACCCAGTTTTTGATACACAAAGCCTGTCCAGTTGTCCACATTTGGTCCTATTCCACGAGACCCATCTTCTCCATATAACTATCCAGATGCTATTAAAAGGCAGAATTGTATACGCCTCTACTACTGTCTCTGCCAGCTCGTTCCAGAAACTCACCACCCTCTGAGTGAAACAATTGTTCCTCTGGACCCTTTTGTATCTCTCCCCTCTCACCTTAAACCTATCCCCTCTAGTTTTGGATTCCACCACCTTTGGGAAAATCTACTTCATCAATGCCCCTCATTATTTTATAGCCGACGTCAGTATCACCCCTAGCCTCCAAGAAAAATGTTCCAGTCTATCCAGCCGCTCCGTTTAACTCAAACTATCAAGTCCGGTCGGAGCCTCGCAAATCTTTTCTGCCCTCTTTCTAGGTTAATATTATACTTTCTATATTAAGGTGACCAGAACTGTACACAGTATTCCAACTGTGTCCTTCCCAATTTCTTGTACAACTTCAGCAAGATGTCCCAACTCCTGTATTCAATAATCTGACCATGTATCTGTAGAATAGTAATAAGGCCACAGGCACAGCAATTGTGGAGCAAAGAGCCTCCTTCAGTGCTGTGAATTTCCAATTATTCATCATGTTTGCTGTGGTTGCAAAAAGCAACAAAGTCACAGAATGTGTCTGACTGGAAAAAGATGAACAAGAATATCTTGCTCAACAGACTCACAGCAAAGCAAAACTTCACCCGCTACCAATCGAAACAAAACAGAAACAGAATAAAGGCGAGTCGTAAAGAGAGAAAGGGGGAGAGAGCGTCTCCTGCTGGATTACATTGCACATCACTCCCTTCCACCTTACTGCAGCAAGCACATTGTTTCTGCCTTCCAGGATGCATGCTGTTAGAAATACCTTCGATCCAGTTTCCTCTGAAGCAGAAGTTACATGATTCATTCCACCGTTCGAGTGAAAAAATAGGGGCAGCACGCAGGCGCAGTGGTTAGCACTGCTGACTCAGGGCGCCAGATTTTCAGGTTCAATCCCGTCTCTGGGTCACTCTCCGTGTGGAGCTTGCACTTTCTCCGCGTTTTTGCGTGGGTTTCTTCCCCACAACCCAAAGATGTGCAGGGTCGATGAATTGGCCACGCTAAATTGCCCCGTAATAGGAAAAAATGAATTGGATACTCGATGTTTTTTTTTAAATGAATGGAGAACAGTTCATCCCCAGACCCCAGAAGTTCAAAGCACCAATGTATTGAAAAGATCACTTTTACAGGCTGTGAGGGTTTCTGGTTAGGACAGAATTTATTGCCCATCCCTAGTTGCTCTTCAGAAGGTGGTGCTGAGCTGTTTTCTTGAATCGTTGCTGGCCTTGACGTTTAGGTAAACCCAAAGTGATTTTCGGGAGGAAGCCAAATGATTTTTCCCCGTTAACCTGCAGGACCACATGAGTGGTCAGCGATTTGGAGGGGAAATTCCAGTTGGTGATTGGCCGAAGTAGGGGATTGTCTAGTTCTTCAAAATGATAGTGGTCGGAGGTGTGGAGGTGCTGCCGGAGGAACAATTGCCCGAGGAACTTTGAGGAGTTATAGCAGTGTATTTTGGGATGTCTGTGGCAGAGGGATTGAATGCTTGTGGCATGAGGAGCAATCACACGCACTGCTTGGTCCTGGATGCTTTCAAACTCCCTGAGTGTTCTTGGAGATCTGGGGAGCAGCGTTTCACGTGAAAAAATGGATTAATCAATTTGCCTGCGGAAACAATTTTGTTCCGAAATTTCAAAAAATGTATAATAGATAATCGTTAATGCTCTTTTCCTCCATTTAGGTAGTGAGTAATTGGCAATGTGTGACAGGTCAGTTATTGTACAGAGCTGGAATCGAACTCGGGTTTCCGCAGCGCGAGCCCAGAAAGCAAACACGTGGCATAAGCTGCTTTTTAAAACAGATCAATGCAGCCTCTAACAAAATACACCGACTTCTAATTATAAATGTGCTGCTGCTTTTATTTATGCAACAGACATGTTTTGAAAAGATAAAACACGCCTGGCAGCGCCCACGGTGAGACAGACTCGAATTTACAATTAAGTTGATGCTGCGAAGTAACCAGTGAGCTAAAGCTGACGCTGACGTCAAGCACGGACACATTGTATATAAATGATTACCGTCATCAAACTCGCCGTGGTGGGGAACATTGAAGGGAAACTCCAGGTGTCGCTGCACATCATCTCACAGCCAGACGTGACCAAAAATGTAAAAGTGCGTGAAGTAACAACGGAGGACATTCATTCCGTTTAACCTCAGCGGCTCTTTAGATTATCAGATCATTCAATACCACTCGACCGACCTTTACCAAGAGGCACGCATTTGATTTCTGTTGTTTCTCGCATTGAAATTTGAAAGTCACTGTTGTGTCTGCCTCCGCCAATCTCACAGGCAGTGCAGACCAGATAAGTGAACTGTGTCCCAGATTTTTGTAATAATTGTTCGAAAGATGTAACTTAAAAAACTTCCCTCGCAGTTATATTGACCTGCGAGCTGCGAGTGCTGTGGCAACTGGAACTGATAGAAAATTACAACAGGGTCACTCACTCCTGCCCCAACATTCAGTTTGAGCACAGCTGAGCTTCTGCCTCAATGTCAATTCCTGCCTGTTCCTCTGATACTTTCATTCCCTCAAAGTTCACTGTCGTTAAGATAAATCGAGGCAGACACCCACAGCAAAATTTCAAACCGATTTGGACATCAGATGGTGTGCCCGAATCTGCAGCGACACAGATCTGGAAGGTGGGACAGGTCATAGAGTCATCGAAGTTTACAGCATGGAAATAGGCCCTTCGGCCTAACTTGTCCATGCCGCCAAGTTGTTACGACACAAAAATGTCCAGTTGTGCACATTTGGTCATATTCCTCTATACCCATCTTCTCCATATAACTATCTAGATGCTTTTTAAAGGCAGAATTGTACACGCCTCTACTGCTGCCTCTGCCAGCTCGTTCTAGACACTCACCACCCTCTGTTGGAAACAATTGTTCATCTGGACTCGTTTGTATCTCTCCCCTCTCACCTTAAACGTATGCCCTCTAGTTTTGGATTCCACTACATTGGGGAAAATCTACTTCATCAATGCCCCTCATTATTTTAGAGCCGACGTCAAAATCACCCCTAGCCTCCAATAAAAATGTTCCAGTCTATCCAGCCGCTCCGTTTAACTCAAACTATCAAGTCCGGTAGGAGCCTAGCAAATCTTTTCTGCCCTCTTTCAAAGTTAATAATATCCTTCCTCTCTTAGTGTGACCAGAACTGTACACAGTATTCCAACTGTGTCCTTCCCAATTTCTTGGAGATCTTCAGCAAGACGCCCCAACTCCTGACTTCAATAATCTGACCATGTATCTGTAGAATAGTAATAAGGCCACAGGCACAGCAATTGTGGAACAAGGAGCCTCCTTCAGTGTTGTGAATTTCCAATTATTCACCATGTTTGCTATTGTTGCAAAAAGCAACAAAGTCGCAGAATGTGTCTGACTGGAAAAAGATGAACAAGAATATCTTGCTCAATAGACCCACAGCAAATCAAAACTTCACCCGATACCAATAGAATCAAAACAGAAACAGAATAAAGGAGAGTGGTCAAGAGAGAAAGGGGGAGAGAGCGTTTAATGCAGGAGTACATTGCACATCACTCCCTTCCACCTGACTGCAGCAAGCACATTGTTTCTGTCTTCCAGGATTCATGCTGTTAGAAATACCTTAGATCCAGTTTCCTCTGAAGCAGAGGTAACATGATTCATTCCACCGTTCGAGTGAAAAAATAGGAGCAGCACGCAGGCGCAGTGGTTAGCACTGCTGACTCAGGGCGCCTCATTTTCAGGTTCAATCCCGTCTCTGGCTCACTCTCCGTGTGGCGCTTGCACTTTCTCCCCGTTTTTGCGTGGGTCTCTTCCCCACAACCCAAAGATGTGCAGGGTAGATGAATTGGCAACGCTAAATTGCCCCGTAATTGGAAAAAATGAATTGGATACTCGATGTTTTTTTTTTAATGAATGGAGAACAGTTCAAAAGAGGCCCCAGAAATTCAAAGCACTAATGTATTAAAAAGATCACATTTTCTGGATGTGAGAGTTGCTGGTTTGGACAGAATTTATTGCCCCTCCCTAGTTGCCCGTCAGAAGGTGGTGGTGAGCTGCTTTCTTGAATCGCTGCTGGACCTGACGTTTGGGTAAACCCAAAGCGCTTTTAGGGAGGAAGCCAAATGATGTTTCCCCGTTAACCTGCAGGAACGTTTATTTGGTTCCAAGAGGGAATGGACAGTGATTTGTAGGGGAAATTCCAGTTGTTGATTGGCCAAAGTAGGGGCTTGTCTAGTTCTTCAAAATCATAGTGGTCGGAGGTGTGGAGGTGCTGCCTGAGGAACAATTGCCCGGGGAACTTTGTTGAGATATTGCGGTGCATTTTGGGATGGTTGTGGCGGGAGGAGCAATCAAGCGCACTGCTTGGTGTTGGATGCTTTCGAACTCACTGAGTGTTCTTGGAGATCCGGGGAACGGCGTTTCACGTCGAAGAAAATGGATTAATCAATTTGCCTGCGTAACCAATCTTGTTCCGAAAATTCAAGGAACCTTTCACAGATAATCGTTCATGCTCTTTTCCTCCATTTAGGTTGTGAGTAATTGACAAACTTTGATAGGCCAGTTATTGTACAGAGCTGGAATCGAACTTTGGTTTCCGCAGTGTGAGATCAGAAAGTGAACAGGTAGCACAAGGCTCTTTTTTAAACAGAATAATGCAATCTCTGAAAAAACACACCGACTTCTAATTATAAATGTGCTGCTGCTTTTATTTATGCAACACACATGCTTTGGAAATGTGAAAAACGCCAGGCAGCGCCTTCGGTGAGACAGGTTCAAACTTCCAATTAAGTTGATGCTGTGAAGTAACCAGCGAGCTAAAGCTGACGCGGTCATCGCACATGGACACGTTGTATATAACGGATTTCCGTGATCATACTCGCAGTGGTGGGCAACACTGAGGCGAGACTCCAGGTGTTGGTGCACATCATGTCACAGCCAGACGTGACCGAAAATTTAAATGTGCGTGAAGTACCGACGGAGGACATTCGTTCCGTTTAAGCTCAGCAGCTCTTTAGATTAGCAGATCATTCAATCCCACTCGACCGACCTTTCCCCAGGGGCATGCATTGCATTGCTGTCGTTTATCGCATTGAAATTTGAAAACCACTGTAGTATCTGCCCCCACCAATCTCACAGGCAGAGCAGACCAGATAATTGAACTGTAACCCAGAACATTGAAATACTTGTTGGCAGGATGTCACTTAAAACTCTTATCTCGCAGTTATATTCATCTGCGAGTGCTGTGGCAACTGGAACTGATCGCAAATGACAACATAGGGAGACGACACGACCACTCACTCCTGCCAAAACATTCAGTTTGATCACAGCTGAGCTTCTGCCTCAATGTTATTTCCTGTCTAGTCTCAGATACTTTCGTTCCCTCAAAGTTCACTATCGCGAATAAAAATGGAGACAGAGTTTCAGACCGATTTGGACATATAGATAGGGTGCTCGAATCTGCAGCGAGGCACAGCTGGAAGGTGGGACAGGTTATAGAGTCATACACGTTTACATGATGGAAATAGGTCCTTCGGCCTAACTTGTGCATGTCGCCCAGTTTTTAGTACACAAAGCTTGTCCAATTGCCCACATTTGGTCATATTCCTCTATACCCATCTTGTCCATGTAACTATTTAAATGCTTTTTAAAATGCAGAATTGTAGACGCCTCTTCTACTGCCTCTGCCATCTAGTTCCAGACACTCACCACCCTCTGTGTGAAACAATTGTTCATGTGGAATGTTTTGTATCTCTCCCCTCTCACCTTAAACCTACGCGCTCTAATTTTGGATTCCATTACCTTTGGGATAATCTACCTGATCCATGCCCCCCATTATTTTATAGCTGTCCTCAAGATCACCCCAAGGCTTCAAGAAAAATATTTCAGTTTAAACAGCTCCTTATAACTCAAACCATCAAATCCGGTAGCAGCCTAGCAAATCTTTTCTGCCCTCTTTCTCGGTTAATAATATCGTTTCTATATTAGGGTGACCAGAACTGTACACAGTATTCCAAGTGTGGTCTTCCCAACGTCTTGTAGAACTTCAGCAAGAAATTCCAACTCCTATGTTCAATTATCTGACCATGTATGTGTGCAATAGTAATAATGGGCAGACACAGTAATTGTGGAAAAAATAGCCTCCTTCAGTGTTGCGAATTTCCAATTATTCATCACGTTTGCTGTGGTTTCAAAAAGCAGCAAAGTCGCAGAATGTGTCTGACTGGAAAAAATGTAGAAGAATATCTTCCTCAAGAGAACCACAGCTAATCAAATCTTCACCCGATACCAATACAAACAAATTAGAAAGAGAATAAAGGAGAATGGTAAAGAGAGAAAGGGGGAGAGAGCCTTTAATGCTGGAGTATAGAGCACACCACTCCCATCCACCTTACTGCAGCAAGCACATTGTTTCTATTTTCAAGGATTCATGCTCTTAGAAATACATTAGATTAACTTTCCTCTGAAGCAGAAGTTACATGATTCATTCCACCGTTAAAATGACAAATAGTGACAGCAGGATGACCCAGTGTTTAACACTGCTGCCTCACGGCGCTGAGTTCTTAGTTTCAATTCCGGCTCTGGGTCACTGTCCGTGTGGAGTTTGCACATTATACCCGTTTTTGCGTGGGTTTCTCCCCCACAACCAAAGATGTGCACGGTAGGTGGATTGGCGACACGAAATTGCCCCTTAATTGGAAAAAAGGAATTGGGTACTGCATATTTATTTTTGAAGGTTGGAGAACAGTTCATACAGGCCCCAGAAATTCAAAGCACTAATGCATAAAAATATCACTTTTACTGAATATGAGAGTTGCTGGTTGGGACAGAATTTATTGCCCATCCCTAGTTGCCCTTCAGAAGGTGGTATTGAGCTGCTTTATTGAATCTTTGCAGGCCGTGAGTTTGGGGTACACTCAAGTGCATTTAGGGAGGAAGCTAAATGATTTCTCCTCGGTATCGTGAAAGAACGTTTATATGGTTCCAAGTGGGAGTGTTGAGTGATTTGGAGGGGGAATTGCAGTTGGTGATTTTGCCAAATAGGGGCTTGTTTAGTTCTCCAAAATGACAGTGGTCGTAGGTCTGGAAGGTACTGCCGAAGGAACAATTGCCTGAGGAACTTTGTTGAGTTATTGTGGTGCATTTTGGGATGTCTGTGGCGGAGGGATTGAATGCTTGTGGCAGGAGGAGCAATCAAGCGCACTACTTGGTCCTGGAAGTTTTCGAACTGCCTGAGTGTTCTTTGAGATCTGGGGAACAGCGCTTCAAGTGAAAAAAATGGATTAATCAATTTGCCTGCGTAAACAATCGTGTCCGAAATTTCAAAAAATATATATTAGATCATCGTTAATGCTCTTCTCCTCCATTTAGGTGGTGAGTAAATGACAAAGTGTGAGAGGTCAGTTGTTGTACAAACCTGGAATCGAACTCGGGTTTCCGCAGCGCGAGCCCAGAACAAAATACCCCTACTTCGAATTATAAATGTGCTGCTGCTTTTATTTATGCAACACACATGTTTTGGAAATATAAAAAACGCCAGGCAGCGCAAACCGTGAGACAGGCTCGAACTTACTCGAAAGTTGATGCTGTGAAGTAACAAGTGAGCTAAAGCTGACGCTGACTTCAAGCACGGACACACTGTATGTAAAGGATTACCGTGATCAAACTCGCCGTGGTGGGTAGCATTGAGGGGAAACTCCAGGTGTCGCTGCACATCATCTCACAGCCAGACGTGACCAAAAATTTAAAAGTGCGTGAAGTAACAACGGAGGACATTCATTCCGTTTAACCTCAGTGGCTCTTTAGATTAGCGGATCATTCAATCCCACTCGACCGACCTTTCCCCAGAGGCATGCATTTGATTGCTGTTGTTTCTCGCATTGAAATTTGAAAGTCACTGTTGTATCTGCCTCCACCAATCTCACAGGCAGTGCAGACCAGGTAATTGAACTGTATCCCAGGACATTGTAATAATTGTTCGAAAGATGTAACTTAAAAATCTTACCTCGCAGTTATATTAACCTGCGAGCTGCGAGCTGCGAGCGCTGTGGCAACTGGAACTGATAGAAAATTATAACAGGGCCACTCACTCCTGCCCCAACATTCAGTTTGATCACAGCTGAGCTTCTGCCTCAATGTCAATTCCTGCTTGTTCCTCAGATACTTTCATTCCCTCAAAGTTCACTGTCGTTAAGATAAATCGAGGCAGACACCCACAGCAAAATATCAAACCGATTTGGACATTAGATGGTGTGCCCGAATCTGCAGCGACACAGATCTGGAAGGTGGGACAGGTCATAGAGTCATCGAAGTTTACAGCATGGAAATAGGCTCTTCGGCCTAACTTGTCCATGCCTCCCAGTTTTAACTGCACAAACCCTGTCCAGTTGTCCACATTTGGTCAATTCTTCTATACCCATCTTTTCCATATAACTATCTAAATGCTTTTTAAAGGCAGAATTGTATACGCCTCTACTACTGTCTCTGCCAGCTCGTTCCAGACACTCACCACCCTCTGTGTGAAATAATTGTTCCTCTGGACCCTTTTGTATCTCTCCCCACTCACCTGCAACCTATGCCCTCTAGTTTTGGATTCCACTATCTTTGGAAAAATCTACTTCATCAATGCCCCTCATTATTTTATAGCCGACGTCAAGATCACACCTAGCCTCCAAGAACAATGTTCCAGTCGATCCAGCCGCTCCGTTTAACTCAAACTACAAAGTCCATTAGTAGCCTAGCAAATCTTTTCTGCCCTCTTTCTAGGTTAATAATTTCCTTTCTATATTAAGGTGACCAGAACTGCACACAGTATTCCAGCTGTGTCCTTCCCAACGTCTTGTCGAACTTCAGGAAGACATCCCAACTCCTGTGTTTAATTATCTGACCATGTATCTGTATAATAGAATTAATGGGCAGACACAGTAACTGGGGAACAAAGAGCCTCCTTCAGTGTTGTGAATTTCCAAGTATTTATCATGTTTGCAGTGGTTCCAAAAAGCAACAAAGTCACAGAATGTGCCTGCCTAGAAAAAGATGCAGAAGAATATCTTCGTCAAGAGACCCACAGTAAATGAAATCTTCACCCGATACCAATCGAAACAAAACAGAAACAGAATGAAGGAGGGTGGTAAAGAGAGAAAGGGGAAGAGACCATTTAACGCTAGAGTACATTGCACACCACTCAGTTCCACCTGACTGCAGTAAGCACATTGTTTCTGTCTTCCAGGATTCATGCTGTTAGAAACACCTGAGAACCAGTTTCCTCTGAGGTAGAAGTTTCGGAACAGCGACAGCACGTTGGCGCAGTGGTTAGCACTGTTGCCTGAAGGCGCCGAGTTCTTAGGTTCGATCCTACTCCGGGTCACTGTCCGTGTGGAGTTTGCGCATTCTTCCCGTTTTGTGTGTGGGTCCCCCCCCCCCCCGCAACCCAATGATGGGCAGGGAAGGTGGATTGGCTACACTAAATTGCCCCTTTATTGGAAAAAGTGAATTGGGTAATCGATGTTTATTTTTTAAGAATGGAGAACAATTCATCCCAGGCTCCAGAAATTAAAATCACCAATGTATTGAAACTATCACTTTTACTGGATGTGAGAGTTGCTGGTTGGGACAGAATTTATTGCCCATCCCTACTTGCCCTTCAGAAGGTGGTGGTGAGCTGCTTCCTTGAATCATTGCAGACCGTGAATTTTGGGTACACCCAACGTGCTTTTAGGGAGGCAGGTAAATGATCCCCCCCTCCCCCGTTACCGTGGAGGAACGTTTATATGGTTCCAAGTGCGAGTGGTGAGTGATTTTGAGGGAAATTCCAGTTGGTGATTTTCCGAAGTAGGGATTTGTCTACTCCTTCAAAATGCCAGTGGTCGTAGGTATGGGAGTTGTGGTCTAAGGCAAAATTGCCTGAGGAACTTTGTTGCGTTATTGCGGTACATTTTGGGATGGCTGTGGCGGAGGGATTGAATGCCTGTGGCAGGAGGAGCAATCAAGCGCACTGCTTCGTCCTGGATGCTTTCGAACTCCCTGAGTGTTCTTGGAGATCTGGGGAACAGCGTTTCACGTGGAAAAAAATGGATTAATCAATTCGCCTGCGTAAAGAATCTTGTTCATAAATTTCAAAAAAAGTATAATAGATAATCGTGAATGCTCCTTTCCTCCATTTAGGTAGTGAGCAATTGACAAAGTGTGACAAACATTAGTGGAGAACTGTTGCTGGGAAAACTGATGGGATTGAAGGCGGATAAATCCCCAGGGCCTGAGAATCTGCATGCCAAGTGCTAAAAGAGGTGGTTCTGGAAACAGTGGATGCATTGGTGGTCATCTTCCGGGTTTCTATAGACTTTGGAACTGTTCCTGCAGATTGGCGGGTAGTTCAAGTCTCTCCGATATTCAAAACGGGAGGTAGAGAGAAAGCGGGGCCTAACAGTGTAAGCCTAACATCCTTAGTGAGGAAAATGCTTGGATCCATTGTCAAGGACTTAATAGCGGAACATTTAGAGAGCAGTGGAAGGATCAGTGAGAGTCAGCATAGATTTATGAAGGGAAAATCATGCTTGATAAATCTGTTATAATTCATTGAAGACGTAACCAGTACAGTCGACAAGGGGGAGCCAGACGAGGTGGTATATTTGGATTTTCAGATGGCGTTTGACAAAGAACCGCATTAGAGATTATTGTGCAAAATTAAATCGCATGGGATTGGAAGAAATGTATTGAAGTGGATAGAAAATTGGTTGGCAGAGAGGAAACAAAGAGTAGGGATGAACGACTCCTCCTTCAAGGAGCTATGAACCTGTACTCCTAGATCTCTTTGTTCTATAACTCTCCCCAACGCCATACCATTAACTGAGTAGGTCCAGGCCTGATTTGATCTGCCAAAATGCATCACCTCACATTTATCTAAATTAAACTCCATCTGCCATTCGTCGGCCCACTGGCCTAATTGATCAAGATCCCGTTGCAATCCTAGATAACCTTCTTCACTATCCACTGTGCCACCAATCGTGGTGTCATCTGCAAACTTACTAACCATGCCTCCTAAATTCTCATCCAAATCATTAATATAAATCACAAATAACAGTGGACCCAGCACCGATCCCTGAGGCACACCACTGGTCACAGGCCTCCAGTTTGAAAAACAACCCTCTACAACCACCCTCTGTCTTCTGTCGTCCAGCCAATTTTGAATCCAATTGGCAACCTCACCCTGGATCCCGTGAGCTTTAACCTTCTGCAACAACCTACCATGCGGTACCTTGTCAAAGGCATTGCTAAAGTCCATCTAGACAACGTCTACTGCACTGCCCTCATCTACCTTCTTGGTCACCCCCTCAAAAAACTCAATCAAATTTGTGAGACATGATTTTCCACGCACAAAGCCATGCTGACTGCCCCGAATCAGTCCTTGCCTCTCTAAATGCTTGTAGATCCTGTCTCTCAGAATACCTTCCAGCAACTTACCTACTACAGACGTTAGGCTCACCGGTCTGTAGTTCCCAGGCTTTTCCCTGCTGCCCTTCTTAAACAAGGGCACAACATTCGCTGCTCTCCAATCTTCAGGCACCTCACCTGTGGCTGCCGATGATTCAAATATCTCTGTACGAAGTCTTACAACACCAGGTTAAAGTGCAACAGGTTTGTTTCGATGTCACTAGCTTTCGGAGCGCTGCTCCTTCCTCAGGTGAATGAAGAGGTATGTTCCAGAAACACTTATATAGACAAATTCAAAGATGCCAAACAATGCTTGGAATGCGACCATTAGCAGGTGATTAAATCTTTACAGATCCAGAGATGGGGTAACCACAGGTTAAAGAGGTGTGAATTACATCAAGCCAGGACAGTTGGTAGGATTTCGCAGGCCAGATGGTTTTCATCCTGCAGCACAAAGCAACTGACGATTCTCTTCTCTGCGGCAATGATCAATTCCATCTCTACTATCAACCTGCCGTCTTCTGGCATCTCGAACCATATTCTAAATCAGCCCACATAGATTGCAGCATGCCAGTTTGAACTGCTCCTCTGAACTTCCACCTTCGCTGTTTACTTCTGTTATTGGAATAATATCTTGACTTCAAAAGTAATGAACATTGTTGCAGATCGATTAAAAAAATAGGTCGAAGTGTAAGCATGTTCTCACGACAATCAATAACATACATTTTTCATTTCAAGTTCTCTGACATTTATTAAATTATTACAGGAACTGAATAATGAGTATTGTTATGTAAACTCATAAATAAGTGAAGAGGATTACGGAAAAATGCGCCATATCATGGGATTAATTAAAAGGTTGGTTCGGTGGAAATAATCATCAATATCCAATTGGACCAATTTGATTTTTACATTTCGATCAGTGTTGTGAAGTAATCTGACAAATGAACAGATAACAATATTTTAGTGTGCTACGCCTATTGGATGTATTTTCTTCAGTCATTGGATCGCAGATGTTGGTCAATTTAATGCTGGTTAATTTTTAAAACAAATAGATTGTTTTAAAAATCAGTTAAAATTATTTGATCTTCTGCTGATTGGATTTAGTAATATTGGCAGATAATTGTAACCAATTTGAAATGGGACAAGGAGAATGGGAGTTCCGTCTTCAGTAATGTTTTCCCCCACATTTCACGAACTTCTCTGTCAGTGTAAAGGGATATTTGATCGCACTGAGCAGCAGGTTTCTGAATTTTCTCTGGGTTATTGTGTAAATAGCTGTGTTGGTGCAGGAGCTCAGAAGCTGCAGCATTACCCCAGTCTGTTGAAAATTAGGTAAGGTAGTAAATAGGTATCTGGTCTTGAAGGCCAACGTAATTCTAACGTATATGAAATATGTAACTGTTGTCATCCAGAGCAGGATAAAACTACTGGATATTGCAAAGAGTAGCACAATGGATCGTCTCCGGTTCATCAGCTCAGGATCCTTTTCATCCCTGTCACTGCTGTGCTGCCGGAGGCTCATTCGGCCGCGACTGGCGATTAAAATGCGTCTTACGGTGACAATATTAAAGAACAAAATCAGAAAGAATGAAATCACTGGGGTTAGCAGCTGGTCAATCCAAGAATATGCTATCCAAATCGGCTCAATGAAAACATTTATGGACAGCAGGCATCCCCTCGGCACCCGACCGTAATAGGAGGAATACAGGAAGGGCCAGGGAATGTTCTTCAAGCAGAGCAGCGAGCTCACAGTGGTGAGAACAACAACAGCAGTTTTCTCGGTGCAGTATTTGGTTTTCAGCTTCTGACAGCAAATGGCCACCAGGCGGTCAAAGGTAAAAGAGACCGTCAACCAAACAGAAATGTCGATTGCGGCGGAAGACATGAAGAGAATGAATCTGCACACGGGAGTGTCGAGCAGGAAAGTGTAATCCCAATATATTGTAGCAATGCGATGTAAGATTACATTCCAGACAATAACCATGAGATCGGCTGCCGCCATGGCCACCAGATAGCGGGTGATGCATTTGGAGAGGCCACAGTCTTTGAAAGACAGGATTGCGATTGTAACAATGTTCACTGTGAGAAGGAGAATATAAACCAGTTATAATAATAATGTCACAAGAAGGCGCAGATTAATACTGCGATGAGGTTACTGTGGAAGTCGCCACATGTTTCGGTACACAGAGATAAAATTCAGAGAGTCAAATTCACATGTAACAGGCACATATTTCGGGACTTGTGGGAGGAAACCGGAGCACCCGGAGGAACCCATGTAGACACCGGGGTGAACGTGCAGATTCCGCACAGACAGTGACCCAAGCCGGGAATCGAACCTGGGGCACTGGAGCTGTGAAGCAACGGTCTTGATGACTGTGCTACCGCCAGATTATAGTCCGGGATGGTGATCATGCCAAAAGAACGGCGCGGTAGCATAGTGGTTAGCACTGATGCTTCACAACGCCAGG
Organism: Scyliorhinus torazame; assembly: GCF_047496885.1. Lineage (NCBI taxonomy): Eukaryota > Metazoa > Chordata > Chondrichthyes > Carcharhiniformes > Scyliorhinidae > Scyliorhinus > Scyliorhinus torazame. Next base: position 65,918,718 of record NC_092729.1, read on the forward strand.
GTTCGATTCCCGGCTTTGGTCACTGTCTGTGCGGAGTCTGCACGCTCTCCCCGTGTCTGCGTGGGTTTCCTCCGGGTGCTCCGATTTCCTGCCACAGTCCAAAAATGTATAGATTCGGTGGATTGGCTGTGCTAAATTGCCCCTAGTGTCCAAAAAGTGTTAGGTGGGGTTACTGCGTTACGGAGATTGCGTGGAGGTGTCGGGCTCAGTGGTGTGCTCCTTCCAATGGCCGGTGCAGGCTCGATGGGCTGAACGGCCTCCTCATGCTCTGTTAGCTCTATGATTCTATGATATCATTCCCTGATTCTATAACTGGTCAACACTCAATATAGACTATCTGCTACAATCAGGTTCAGTTGAAGTTCCATATACTGATATCCACCCCCCGCCCCCCGGCGTTCTGCGTTAATCTCCTGCATATCCAGTGCTTGATGTTGGCGTACATTGTGGATTATCACCTCTCAGCTGTAATGCTATGTTTGAGACTTCAGATGGCGCTCAATTAGCTGTTTCAATGGATATATTCGAACTGGGTAGAAAGCCGAGTTGGAAAGTCGATAATGTCCAAGGTTAATGGTTTGAGGGGACAGAAAATAAGAATAATGAACAGAACGCCAGAGAACAAACCAATGATAAAAATGAGCAGTCTGATCAACCGCTCTGGAAAGATGATAGGAAACGGAGCGGAAAGGAGCAGAAAGAAAACACTGCGCTACATTTGAAAGGCAGGACATCATTAAACATGCAGCTGGTCGGAGGTAAGAAAGTCCAAAATGGGGAAAAGAGTGTTGCAGAATATCTGACAAATATAAATAATCAGAAGAAAACATTTCAAAATGCCTTAATGAATAAAATGAATTTTAAAAAGTATCCGCATTGTAATACAGTAGGACAAAGGACGCACTCAGAGATAATCAACAATGAGTTTTCCAGATTAGATAGTTATTCTCATGTTCAAACTGAAGAACGTTAAAAAATCATCACAATGTTTTACTCAGAATTGAACAGAATACATTTGGCCGGTTTTGAAAATTATACAGAAACAAGTTCAAACTTTCAAGATCTAAAAGTAATTTACCAGGAACGCCGACCGTTGCGAGTACAGGATAGTACACAGCTGCTGACTCGGAAGATTTTGTCGAAGGCATTTTCTGTGTCAAGCACTCGTGCTGGTGTTGGTGAAGATCTGTCCCCTGGTGTTTGACACAGTACAGTGCCATGAACGGTTTATTTATATTAAACTGGATGATTAGTGATGCGAGGTCTGTACATCCCGAATGATGTTTTTTACAGGTTGTTCAACAAACAAGTTACTGACAGCAGCTGCGCTCTCACTGTCAGTCTCATTGGGGAATACATCACAATCTTAGGATCAGGCTCGAAGCTCGAAGATGCCGACTAAAGTCAACTATACAATGTTGCTTAACTGGGGCGAGCAACACCGTTTTTGCATTTGAATACTGGGCACCTATTGCCCATTCCCTCGCATCATCCCCCCACTCACAATGTAGCGCTCACAGTCCTTATTCTTATTAAAGATTCCTCGCCTTTCTTTCTTTCAATTTCCCCAGATTATTTTTCTCTCGTCCTTCTCCATTCGTGTTTACAAAATTATTTTCACCCTTATTCTGTCTCCCTTTTATAGAAAATCAATTTCACTTTGCCCTATCTTCAATTTACCTCCAATCTTTGCGCCACTGTTATTTATTCGTGGCTCTAATTCTCACATCTCTTGTACGCTGTGCCCTGCTCACGCTGCAATAACTTGGAGGACAAGTGGTGAGGATGTAACAGAGTTACAGAGGGACATAGACAGATTGGGTGAATAAACAAAGGCTTGACAGATGGAATATCATGTAGGGAAATGTGATGGTATATATTGCTGGGAATAATAAAGGTCCTGAATAGTATTCAAATGCAGAAAGACAGCAGAAATATGCAGAACAGAGAAGTTTGATGAGAGGTGGGGGTCCTCGTGAATAAGACATTAAAAGCCAGCATGCAACTTGAGCAGGTAATAGGTGCGTAAAATGGAATGTTGCTCTTTGTTTCACAGGCAGGTCAGCACACAAACAGGGAAGTCTTGTTACACCTGGACAAGGCACTGATTAGAGCACAGCAGGATTAGTAGTTCCAGCTGATGGCACTGGATTCAGTGATGTGTCAGGCAGAGCAAGGCCATAAAGAGAGTTCCAAACACTTTTTGGAATGTAACATTGTTCTTTCTGTTTTACTTTGTGCCTGGGGAGTATCAATATAGGTCAGTAAAAGTACTGACCACCGAAAACGTTGTTTCAAGTGGTATGGGGGGGGGGGGGGGGGGGGCAGATATTTTGGTTCAGTTAAAATTCACCAGAGTGGGAGGACGAAACAAGGTCAAGGGTGCATTCATTTGGCCAGGAGGTGCAACATGATGGATATAAGAACTTCGGAAATATATCGACAGGTTTAATTACTGGATTGGTTATGAGTGTGATTAAATGATTTCCTTCCAGAATAATAAATATGAAACTTCAGCTCAGAGCGAGATGGAGTCGATTCAGATACTCCAAACAATTCTATGCAACCTCATAACTTATCGCCGCTGTGTGTCTCTGTGATACATGTAATGATTGTCTGAAGTCTGTTTCTATTCATATCGAACGTTCAATGGAGGTAGTTTCTACAAATATAGCTAACACCTCCCTGACCCGCCCTGCGCCAAATCTATATTATACGACCATACGTCCATTAGACATAGGAATTATAATTAGGCCATTCTCCCATCGAGTCTGCTCCGCCATGAATCATGGTTGTGATGTTTCTTACCTGCCTTGACCTCCATCTGAATCAATAACCTATCTCTCTCTGTCTTAAAGACACAGTGATTTAGCCTCCATTGCCTCCTGCGGCAAAGAGTTCCACAGATTCAGCACCCTCTGGCTGAACAAATTCCTACTCATCGTAGTTTTTTGTATCGTCCCTTCAGTCTGATACTGTGTCCTCGGGTTCTAGTTTTTCATACCAGTGGAAAAATCCTCTCAACGACCAATCTATCCAGGCCACTCAGTATTCTGTTAGTTTCAATAAGATTCCCCCTTCATCCTTCAAAACTCCAACGAGTCCAGACCCAGAGTTCCCAACTTCTCCAAACGGCATGTTCTCCATTCCAGCCATAATTCTTGCGAACCTCCTCTGGACTCTGTCCAAGACGAACACACCTTGCCTTAGATACTGGGCCCCAGACTGCTCACAATACTCTTAATGGGGTCTGACCATAACCTTATACAGGCACAGAAGGACATCACTGCTCTTGTATTCTATCCTCTCAACATTAATGCTAACATTGCACATGCCTTCCTAACTACTGACTGAACCTGCACGTTAATGTTAAGGTAATCTTCGGCCAGGACTTGTGCTTCTCATTCTGTCAGCAATTCTACATTTAGAAAATACTCTATGCCTCCGTTCTTCCTACCAAAGTGCGTGACCTCACACTTTTCCCCATTGTATCCAATCTGCTTCTTCTTTGCCCACCTCCTCGCCTGCCCAAGGCCTTATGTCGCCCCCTGTTTCCTCAATACTACCTGTGCCTCCGCATACCTTTGGATGATAATCTATTTTATATTGATTATCTCCCTTAAATCTTGTTCCATCTTCAACGCTTCATGGAAAACATTCAAAGTCTCTCAATTATTTCCAGGCAAAGTACTTTCATAATGGGTCTGTGGTTTTAACTGAAAGATATTTATGTTGGTCAGAAATTGTAGTGTTTACAATTGGAAATTACACTGAAACGGATGAATATCCGGATATGTATAAATACTTCTCGTAATGTTAATTGTGTTGTTGCCAAATATATATCACTCTTTTGTGTGAAACTGCAGTTTAAATTGGCACCTTTAGCATTATGATGCCTCTTTTGAGTCTGTCAAACAAAATTCATCACGTTATATTACCAGACATTAAATATTACCTGACCTCCCTGCGTCTACCCATCCCCGTGGAGTCTGTTACGATTTTCCTCCTCCTCACATTCATACATTTTACATTTGCAAATTCTAGTCGAACTGAGAGTTGATTAAGAAGAGATGAGGGTAGAGTAATGGGCATTGGAGAGGTGGAGAGAAGAAAGGAAATACATTGAGAAAGGAAAGTACACGAGATGAATGATGTGTTGGGTAGGCTGGGTCGATGTGGACTGCACTTAATACAGTGTAGCGAGATACAGATCCCCAACACTTGATAAGATGCAACACGATTTTATTTAACATCTAAACTATTATACATGTTCAACTGTGGGTTGACACTATGCTGACTTGACTGGAGACCTGATACTAGCCTAACCAGACTTACTAGCTACCACATGGTGTTTGCACTGTCCATCTCACGAACTCTGACTGTCTCAGAGGCTGGGTCCAGAGAGAGCGGGAAAACTTGTGCCCTCTGGCTTTATAGTGGTCGTGTCCTGTCTGGTGATTGGCTGCTCTGTTCTCTGTGCTTACTGGGCATCCTGTGTGTCAATCACTGCCTGTCTGCACTCCATTGTACACATAGATGTATGTTATGACAATGAATAGATTGATATGGGAGGAGATTGAAATCGTGCATCATGTCGGGAAGCTCACAGAGTGGATTGTTGGTAATTGAAGAGTGGCTGGGAGGGAAAGTAAGGAGTGGAAACCGAGAGGTTGAAAAAAAGGTGTGGAGAATGAAGGCGGAAAAGGAGATGAGAGATGAGGAGAACAGAACAGGATTGTGAAGAAGTGAAAGTAGTGGAGGATAATTTAAGGTGTGGAGCGGGAAGTCAGTGTAGAAAATTTGGAGTATTATATTTGCAGTTAAAGAGGGAATAAGACCATAAGACATAGGAGCAGAATTAGGCTACTTTGCCCATGGAGTCTGCTCCGCCATTCAATCATGGCTGATACAATATCATCCCCATTCTCCAGCTTTCTACCCATAACCCCTGATCCGCTTATTGATCAAACACCTATCCATCTCTATCTTAAAGACACTCAGAGAATTGGCCTCCACAGCCTTCTGCGGCAAAGAGTTCCACAGACTCACCACACTCGGGCTGAAGAAATTCCTCCTCATCTCTGTTTGAAAGGATCGTCCCTTTAATCTGAGATCGTGTCATCTGGTTCTAGTTTTTCCTACAAGTGGAAACATCCTCTCCACGTCTACTCTATCCAGGCCTCGCAGTATCCTGTTTGTTTCAATAAGATCACCCTCTCATCCTTATAAACTCCAACGAGTACAGACCCAGACTCCTCAAACATTCTAAATGGGGAACTGCAATGTTAGCATTCATGCCGAGAGGACTGGAATACAAGTCCAGGGATGTCCTCAAACGTTCCTCATGCAACAAGTTCTCCATTCCAGGAATCATTCTTTTGAACCTTCACTAGACCCTTTCTAAGGCCAGCACATCCTTCCTTAGATACCGGGCCCAAAACTGCTCACAATACTCCAAATGGGGTCTGACCAGAGCCTTATACAGCCTCATAAGTACATCCCTGGTCTTGTATTCCAGCCCTCGCGGCATTAATGCTAACATTGCATTTGCCTTCTTAACTGCCCACTGAACCTGCACGTTAACCTTTAGAGAATCGTGAACAAGGACTCCCAAGCCCCTTTGTGCTTATGCTTTCCGAAGCATTCCCCATTTAGAAAATAGTCTATGCCTAAATTCCACCTTCAAAAGTGCACAAACTCACATTTTGCACATTGTATTTCATTTGCCACTTCATTGCCCACTTTCCTAACGTGTCCTTCTGCAGCCCCCTTGCTTCCTCAATGCTACCTGTCCCTCTAAAGATCTTTGTATCATCTACAATCTTAGCAACAGTGCCTTCAGTACCTTCTTCCAGATAATTAATTTATATTGTAAAAAATTGGGACCACCAGTCATAATCAGGGTGAATCAGCATATTAGGAAAGAAGCAGCATACATCTCATTCAATCACAGATTTTCTGTTTTGAAAACGATGGAAACGACGGTTAATCTGGGGAATGCATGAGAAACAATGTCATTGCGCTGTGAGAAGTCCAATGAGCATTTCTGCTGTCGCATCGCTGAGTCCAGGATGGCATTTGGCCTGACTGGTGGTGCCAGTGCCATGAATGCCAGAAATCCCTTGCAGGACATTCTGAAGGGGGAGTGGGAGCAGACGGAGGACGTGGGTTACATTGTTACCAATGACAGAGGTTGAAAAATGGTCGAGGTCCTGTATCAAGAATTTACGGTTTGCAGAGCAGATTGAAAGAATGACGTCAGAGGTTAATGTCTCCAGGTCCTTGACAGCGAGGTTTGGATGAAGTGGGGCATAACAGATGAATGGTTGGTACAGAGATGGTGTAGGCGAGTAGGCTTTAGTTTCCCGGCCACTGATTCCGTTCCTGGGTAAGGCGCAACCTTTAGATCTCGAATGAGTTGCATCTAAATCGGAATAGAATCTACAAGTTTGCGGTGGGTTTACTAAGGCTGTTCGAAGGTGTGAAAACTGGATTGGCTGGGGGAATGCGTCACAGTGTGCAGGTTCAGTAGGGGTTCACACACAGATAAATTCAGAAATAAAAACAAGTCAGTCTGGATGGGAGAGCAAAGATAAACTTGCTCGAGCACAAGGGAATCCAAAAATGTACAGGTTAATTTGATAGGCTGTGATCAATGCGCAGGGTATTGATTTAGACATGCTAGCAATCTCACTGGAACGAAGGAGGTTGAGGGGCGACCTGATAGACGTCCACAAAATTATGAGGGGCATAGCCAGAGTGGATCGTCATAGACTTTTTCCCAGAGTAGAGGGCTCAATTATTAGGGGGCATAGATTTAAGGTGCGAGGGGCAAGGTTTAGAGGAGATGTGCGAGGGAGGTTTTTTACACATAGGGTAGTGGGTGCCTGGAACTCGCGGCCGGAGGAGGTGGTAGAAGCACGGACGATAGTGACGTTTAAGGGGCATCTCACAAATACATGAATAGGATGGGAATAGAGGGATTCGGACCCCGGAAGTGTAGACAATTTTAGTTTAGACGTGCAGCATGGTCGGCGCAGGCTTGGAGGGCTGAGGGTCCTGTTACTTCGCTGTACTTTTCTTTGTTCTTGTTCTTGTTCTTTCTATATCTCTGCACTGGATTCACTTCCACATCAGAGTCTAATGCCCCTTTGAATTCTTCCTATTGAACCGGTCATCATCACACACTCAGGCAGTGGATTGTCCATCCTCACCACTCGCTGTGTAAAAAGGTGCTGGATAATATTATCATTGCTTCATTTACTCAATTCTTTAATCCAGAGTTGCCCGTTCTCTATCTTTTCACCAATGGGGACGCTTTGTCCCCATCTCCTCCTGAACACCTGTAATCTGGAAACCGCCATCAAATCTCTGGTCAATCCTTTCTGTAGTCACACAATACATTCAAATCCTTCCAGACCTGCGGCGTCCGGAACTGGACATAATATTCCTGCACATAATTTTACTAGTTGAAAGTAACATATTTGCTCTTGTTCCCTATCCCATTATCAATAAAGTTGATTGCATGATATTGATTTCTATATTCACTCAAATTACTCCATTATTCATGGTCTATCCTTATGCTCCTGCTGTTTTTATCGATGTGGCATTTACTTTATACAGTTTCTACATGTTCGCCACTCTGATGTGATCGGAAAGAGGCCCCCTGAATGATAAATTCCCAAAGCTGACCCCAATGTTGTGCTATTCCGGGGTGCGGAGGAATGTGCTGTCTCCACTTCCTTATTCATCAATCTCGTTTGGTTGAAGAAAGGAGAAAATAATAGGAACTCCACCCCTGTGGCTAGCTTTGTAAAATCGTTCGCTTTGATTTGAAAGAGTCAATAACTAATTGCCCTTCTATATGAACAGCACCTGCACTTTTTACTGACCCCTCCCTGTGAACAGACCCTACCCTGACTAATTCCCCCTCCCTGTGAACAGACCCTACCCTGACTAATTCCCCCTCCCTGTGAACAGCCCCCACCCTGACTAATTCCCCCTCCCTGTGAACAGCCCCTACCCTGACTAATTCCCCCTCCCTGTGAACAGCCCCTACCCTGACTAATTCCCCCTCCCTGTGAGCAGCCCCTACACTGACTAATTCCCCCTCCCTATGAACAGCCCCTACCCTGACTAATTCCCCCTCCCTGTGAACAGCCCCTACCATACTAATTCCGCTCCCTGTGAACAGTCCTTATTTTGACAAATTCCCCCTCCCTGTGAACAGCCCCTACATTGACTAATTCCCCTCCCTGTGAACAGCCCCTAACCTGACTAACTCTCCCTCCCTGTGAACAGCCCCCAACCCGACTAATTCCCCCTCCCTGTGAACAGTCCCAACCCTGACTAATTCCCCCTCCCTGTGAACAGCCCCTACCCTGACTAATTCCCCCTCCCTGTGAACAGCCCATACCCTGACTAATTCCCTTTCCTGTGAAAAGCCCCTACCTTGGCTAAACCCCCTCCCTGTGAACAGACTCTACCCTGACTAATTCCCCCTCCCTGTGAACAGCGCTTACCCTGACGAATTTCCCTTCCCTGTGAACAGACCCTACCCTGACTAATTCCCCTCCCTGTGAAGGTCTTCTACCATGACTAATTCAACCTCCCTGTGAACAGTCCCTAGCCTGACTAATTCACCCGCCCAGTGAACAGCCCCTCCCTGACACAGTTTAAACAGGCTGTTTACTGTGGGGCACATTTTAAATCGACTGTTAACTGTATGGCAAAATTTAAATGGACGCTCTTTATTGTAGGGTACTGTTTAAATAGACTGCTGTGCCGTAAGGCTCTGTTTAAATCGACTGTTTTCTGTGGGGCACTGTTTAATAGAGTCTTGTAGGGTTATGGTTAAATAGACTGTTTCTTGTGAGGCTCTGTTTAAATAGACTGTTTAATGTTGGGCACTGTTTCGATAAACTATTGTCAGGTACAGTTTAAATTGACTTTTTACTGTAGGCACTGTTTCAATAGAGTCTGTTTACTGTAGGACTGTTTAAATAGCCTGTTTGCAGAGGGACTGTTTAAATAGGCTGTTTATTGTAAGGCTCTGTTGAAATATTTACTGCAGGGCACTGTTTAAATAAACCATTGTAAGGTACTGTTTAAATTGGCTGTTTACTGTAGGGCACTGTTTACATGGACTCTGTTTACTGTGGGACTGTTTAAGTAGACTCTGTTTACTGTAGGCCACTGTTTAATTAGACTCTTTACTGTAGGGCACTGTTTAAATAGATCCTGATTACTGAAGGGCACTGTTAAAATTGACTGTATACAGGAGAGCACAGTTTATATACACTGTTTACTGTAGGGAACTGGTCAAATAGACGGTTTACTGTAGGGCACTGTTTCAATAGACCAATTAATGAAGGACACTGTATAAACAGACGTTTTCCTGTGGGACGCTTTAAATTGATTGTTTACTTTAGGCCACTGTTTCAATAGACACTTTTCTGCAAAGGCAGGGTTCTGGTTAAATAGACTGTTTATTGTAAGGCTCTCTTTAAATAGACTGTTTACTGTAGGGCACTGTTTAAATAGACTGCGTGTACTGCAGGGCACTGTTTAAATAGACTGTTTACTGTGGCACTGTTTAAATAGACTCTGTTTCCTGCAGGGCACTGTTTAAATAGACGGTTTCGGTAGGACACTGTTTAAATGGACTCTGTTGTAAGGTACAGTATAAATTGACTGTTTACTGTAGGGCAAAGTTTAAATGGACGGTTTACTGTAGGGCGCTGTTTAATTAGACTCGATTTACTCCTGGCCACTGTTTAAATGGACTCTTTACTGTAGGGCATTGTGTACATAGACTGTTTACTGTAGGACACTGTTTAAATAGACTGTTTACTGTAGGGTACTGTTGAAATAGACTGTTTACTGTAGGGCACTGTATAAATAGACTGTTTACTGCAAGACACTTTACAAACAGACTGCTTAACTGTGGGACACGCTTCATGTAGTTTAATGCAGGGCGCTGTTTAAACACTCTTTACTGTAGTTCCCTTTTTAAGTAGCATCTGTTTACTGTAGATCACTGCTTAAATTGACTCTGTTTACTGAAGGACACTCTTGAAATAGTTTATTGCAAGACCCTGTTTAAAAAGATCTTTCGGACACTGTTTAAATAGCTTCTCTTTACTGTATGGCAATGTTTAAATAGACTGTTTACTGGAGGGCATTTTCGAAATAGGCTGTTTCCTGTTGGACACTGTTTAAATAGACTGTTAAATGTATGCACTGTTTAAATAGACTGTTTACTGGAGGGCATTGTTTAAATAGACTATTTACCGCAGGGCAATGTTTAAATAGACTCTATTTACTGTAGGGTGCTGTTTAAATTGGCTCTGTGTGCTTAACACCACTATTTAAATAGACTCTTTACTGTAGGGCACTGTTTAAGTCGATTGTTGACTGTAGGACACTGTTTTAATACACTGTTTACTGTAGGGCACCGTTTACAGAGTATCTGTTTTCTGTAGCGCACTGTTTCAATGCACTATTTCCTTTCAGGCAATGTTTAAATAGACTACCTTTACTGAAGGGTGATGTTTAAATCGACTGTTTGCTTTCGGCCACCATTTAAATAGACTCTTTACTGTAGGGCACTCATTAAATAGACTCTGTTTGCTGTAGGGCACTGTTAAATAGACTGTTTACTGTAGGACACTGTTTAGATGGACTGCATAGTTTAGGTCCCTGCTTAAATAGATACAATTTACTGTACGGTTCTGTTTAAATAGACAACATTCATTGTAGGGTGCTGTTTAAATAGACTCGGTTTGCTTCTGGCAACTGTTTAAATAGACTACGTTTGCTGAAGAGTGATGTGTTAATAGACTGTTTACTTTAGGCCACTGTTTAAATAGACTGTTTACTGTAGGACACTGTTTATGTAGTCTCTGTTGACTGCTGCGCACTGTTTCAATAGACTATTTTCTGTAGGGCACTGTTTAAATAGACTCTTTACTGTAGGGCACTGTATAAACAGACGTTTTACTGTGGTACGCTTTAATTTGATTGTTTATTTTAGGCCACTGTTTCAATAGACATTTTTCTGCAAAGGCAGGGTTCTGATTAAATAGACTGTTTATTGTAAGGCTCTCTTTAAATAGACTGTTTACTGTAGGGCACTGTTTAAATAGCCGGCTTCGGTAGGACACTGTTTAAATGGACTCTTTGTAAGGTACAGTATAAATTGACTATTTACTGTCGGGCAAAGTTTAAATAGGCGGTTTATTGTAGCGTGCTGTTTAATTAGACTCTATTTACTCTAGGCCACTGTTTAAATGGACTCTTTACTGTAGGGCATTGTTTACATAGACTGTTTACTGCAGGACACTGTTTAAATAGATTCTGTTTATTGTAGGGCACTGTTTAAATAGACTGTTTACTGTGGGACTGTTTAAGTAGACTCTGTTTTTTGCTGAAGGACACTGTTTAAATAGACAATCTTTATTGTAAGGTGCTGTTTAAATAGACTCGATTACTGAAGGGCACTGTTTAACTAGACTGTTTACTGGAGAGCACTGTTCAAATAGACTGTTTGCAGTAGGGCACTGTGTAAATAGACTACGTTTACCGAAGGGTGAAGTTTAAATAGACTCTGTTTACTTTAGGCCACTATTGCAATAGACTACTGTAGGTCAGTGTTTAAATAGCCTCTGTTTACTGTAGTGCACTGTTTAAATAGGCAAAATCTACTGTAGGTTTCTGTTTAAATAGACTGCTTACTGTAGGGCACTGCTTAAAAAGACAAAAGTTACTGAATGGTTCAGTTTAAATAGACCACGTTTACTGTAGTATGCTGTTTCAATAGACTGTTTACTATGGAACACTGTTTAAATAGACACTGTTTACAATGGGCTCTGTTTAAATAGACTGTGTACTGTAGGGTACTTTTTAAATAGTCTGTTTACTGTGGAACACTGTTTAATAGACTGTTTACTGTAGGGCACTGTTTATATAGTCTCTGTTTTCGGAAGCGCACTGTTTCAATAGGCTATTTACCGTAGGGCACTGTTCAAATAGACTGTTTGCTGTAGGGCACTGTTTAAGTCGATTGTGTACTGTGGGGCACTGTTCAAAGACACTGTTTACTGTAGGGCACCGTTTATAGAGTCTCTGTTTTCTGTAGCGCACTGTTTCAATAGACTGTTTACTTTCGGACACTCTTTAAATAGACTGTTTACTGTAGGCCACTGCTTAAAGAGACAAAGTTTACTGTAGGGTTCTGTCAAAATAGACTATGTTTACTGTAGGGTGCTGTTTAAAGCGATCTTGTTTACTTTAGGCCACTGTTTAAATATACCTTGCTGTCGTGCACTGTTTAAATAGACTGTTTATTGTATGATACTGTTTATACAGTCTCTGTTTACTGTAGCGCACTGTTTCAATAGACGATTTACTGTATGGCACTGTTTAAATAGACTGTTTACTGCAGGGCACTGTTTGAGTAGACCAAGTTTACTGAAGGGTGATGTTTAAATAGACTTTTTACTGTAGGGCACTGTTTAAATAGACTCTGTTTACTTCAGGCCACTCTTCATTTCCGGGAGCGGGAGAGAGAGAGGGCGCCGGAGCGCAGCGAGTGCAGCTTGGGATTCAGGTAGGTGTTTAAAATTGCCCCCCGGTTCCAGCGGCCTTCATTTTTCGGACCGGGAGAGAGAGGGAGCCGGAGCGCAGCGAGTGCAGCTTGCGATTCAGGTAGGTGTTTAAACTTGCCTCCAGGTTCCAGCGGTCTTCATTTCTGGGAGCGGGAGAGAGAGAGGGAGACGGCGCGCAGCGAGTGCACCTTAGAGATCAGGTAGGTTTTTAAACTTGCCCCACCACCCCCCACCCCCCCCCCCCACCCCCCCCACCCCCCCCCCCCCCACCCCCGTTTCCAACAGCCTTCAATTTCCACACCGGGTGAGGGAGGGAGCCGAAGAGCAGCGAGTGTAGCTTGGGATTCAGGATTCAGGTGCCTCCAGGTACCAGCGGCCTTCATTTCCGGAGCGGGTGAGAGAGTGGGAGCCCGAGTGAAGCTTGGGAATCAGGTAGGTGCTTAAGTGTTTGATTTTTAGCTCTATTTAAGTTGGGCGGTTGCTAAATCCGAGACACTACTCTTGTCGTGTCTCCCACCCTTCCACCTCCTCTAAACTAAGGGGGTGAGTGAATATCAGGTAAGCTCTCTCTTTTCTTTCTCTTTTACCCGCAAGTTGTAGCTTCAGATTTGCGGCGGGAGCAGTGGCCAGGCGTCTGTCGGGAAGGTAAGTTTACCCTTTAAAAACTTATCTTGCAGGAGAAACGGCCTCCAGATTTTCGGCGGGAGCAGTGGCCAGGGGTCTGTCGGGAAGGTAAGTAGCTGGGAGAAACTTAAGTCTTCCTGGGTTGGTAAGTATTGTGATTGGGAAGTAAAATTATTATTCCTTTCACTTATTCGTTATTTGATATTATATTTGTAATCAGTTAAGGTAAAGTGTACAAATGGCAGGAGATCCCAGTCCCGTGTTATGCTCCTCGTGCTCAATGTGATAGTTCAGGGACGCGGCAGATGCCCCTGACTCCTTAATGTGCGGGAGGTGTGTCCAGCTGCAGCTCCTGTTAGACCGCATGACATCTCTGGAGCTGCGGACTGACTCACAGTGGAGCATCCACAATGCGGAGGAGGTCGTGGATGGCACGTTCAGTGAGTTGGTCACACCGTAGATTAGGGTTGGTGAGGGAGACAGGGAATGGGTGACCAAAAGGCAGAGAAAGAGCAGGAAGGCAGTGCAGGTGTCCCCTGCGGTAATCTCCCTCCAAAACAGGTATACCGTTTTGGATACTGTTGGGGAGATGACTCACAAGGGGAAGGCAGGAGTAGCCAGGCTCATGGCACCGTGGCTGGCTCTGCTGCACAGAAGGGCGGGAAAAAGACTGGCAGGGCTATAGACATTGAGGATTCAATCGTAAGGGGAGTAGACAGGCGATTCTGTGGTCGAAAACGAGACTCCCGAATGGTATTTTGCCTCCCGGGTGCACGGGTCAGGGATGTCTCAGATCGGCTGCATGGGGAGAATACTGAAGGGGGAGGGTGAACAGCCAGTTTCCGTGGTGCATATGGGCACCAAAGATATAGGTAAGAAACGGGATGAGGCCTACAATCAGATTTTAGGGAATTATGAGATAAGTTAAAAAGTAGGACCTCAAAGGAAGTAATCTCAGGATTCCTACCAGTGCCACGAGACAGTCAGAGAAGAAATTCAAGAATAGTCAGAATGAATATGTGGCTTGAGAGATGGTGCAGGAGGGAGAGGTGCAGATTTCTGGGACATTGGAAGCAGTTCTTGGGGCGGTGGGACCATTACAAATCGGATGGTGTACACCTGGGCAGGACTGGAACCAATTTCCTAGGGGGTGCTTTTGCTAACACTGTTGGGGAGGTTTTAAACTAATGTGGCAGGGGAATGGGAACCAGATTAGAGGCCAGTAAAGGGGCACCAACTAAAGCCAGCACGGTACTAGAGAATAAACTCATTGTGACTAAGGGGAAGAGTAGACAGGGTAGAGATGATGAACGCAAAGGGACAGGTGGTCTGAGGTGCATTTGTTTTAATGCAAGAAGTGTAGCAGGTATTGCAGATTAATTTAGGGCTTGGTTTAGTAACTGGAAATATGATGCTATTGGTATTACTGAGACTTGTTTGAGGGAAGGGCAAGATTGGCAACTAAATATGACAGGGTATAGATGCTCAAGGACGGACAGAAAGGGAGGTAAAAGGGGTGGAGGAGTTGCATTACTGGTCAGAGATGATATCACAGCTGTGATTAAGGAGGGCACTATGGAGGATTCGAGCACTGAGGCAATATGGTTAGAGCTAAGAAATAGGAAGGGTGCAGTAACATTGTTGGGACTTTACTGCAGGCCTCCAAAAGTGAGCGTGAAGTAGAGGTACAAATATGTAGACAGATTATAGAAAATTGTAGGAGCAATGGGGTGGTCGTGATGGGAGATTTTAACTTTCCCCGCATTGAATGGGACTCATGTAGTGTTGGAGGTGGAGATGGAGCAGAATTTGTAAGGAGCATCCAGGAGAGTTTTTTTAGAGCAGAATGTAAATAGTCCAACTCGGGAAGAGGCCATACTGGACCTGGTATTGGAGAATGATCCTGGCCAGGTGGTTGAAGTTTCAGTCGGTGATTACTTTGGGAACACCGATCACAAATCCCTAAGTTTTAGCATACTCATGGATACAGACGAGAGTGGTCCTAAAGAAAGAGTGCTAAATTGGGGAAAGGCCAAGTATAACAAAATTCGGCAGGAGCTACGGAATGTGGATTGGGAGCAGCTCTTTAAGGGTAAATCCACATTTGAAATGTGGGAATCCTTTAAGGAAAGGTTGATTAGAGTGCAGGACAGACATGTCCCTGTGAAAATGAGGGATAGAAATGGCAAGATTAGGGAACCATGGATGACAGGTGGAATTGTGAGACCAGCTAAGATGAAAAAGGAAGCATACATAAGATCTTGGCGACTTAAATCTGATGAAGCTTTGGAGGAATATCGGGAAAGTAGGACAAATCTCAAACACGCAATAAAGAGGTCTAAAAGGGGTCATGAAATATCTTTGGCATACATGGTTAAGGAAAATCCCAAACCCTTTTATTCGTATATAAGGAGCAAGTGGGTAACTTGAGAAAGGATTGGCCCACTCAAAGAAAAAAGAGGGCCTTTATGCATCTAGTCAGAGGAAATGGGTGAGATTCTTAATGAGTACTTTGCATCGGTATTCAAGGATAGGGACATGAGGCTAAGGATGGATGTTCAAATACTCTAGGTCAAGTGGCATAAGGAAGGGGGAGGGTTTGGGTATTCGAAAAGGCATTAAAGTGGACAGGTCCCCAGGTCCGGATGGGATCTATCCCAGGTTCCTGAGCGAAGCGAGGGAACAAATAGCTGGGGCTTTAACAGATATCTTTGCAGCATTCTTGAGCACGGGTGAGGTCCCGGAGGACTGAATTGATAATGTTGTCCCTTTGTTTAAGAAGGGTAGCAGGGATAATCCAGGGAATTATAGGCCTGTGAGCTTGACGTCAGTGGTAGGCAAACTGTTGTAGAAGATACCGAGGGATAGGATCTATACACATTTGGAATAAAATAGACTTATCAGTGATAGGCAGCATGGTTTTGTGCAGGGAAGGTCATGACTTACAAACTAATATAATTCTTTCAGGAAGTGACAACGTTATTTGATGAGGGAAGGGCTGTATGTGTCATATACATGGACTTCAGTAAGGCGTTTCATGAAGTTTCCCATGGCAGGTTGATGGAAAAAGTGAAGTCGTATGGGGTTCAGGGTGTACTAGCTAGATGGATAAAGAACTGGCTGGGCAACAGGAGACAGAGAGTAGTGGTGGAAGGGAACTGGCAGGGCAACAGGGGACAGAGAGTAGTGGTGTCTCAAAATGGAGAAAGGTGACTAGTGGTGTTCCACAGGGATCCGTGCTGGGACAACTGTTGTTTGTGATATCCATAAATGATCTGGACGAAGTTATAGGTGGTCTGATTAGCAAGTTTTCAGATGATACTAAGATCGGTGGAGTTGAAGATAGCGAAGAGGACTGTCAGCGAATACTGCAAAATATAAATAGATTGGAGAGTTGGGCAGAGAAATGGCAAATGGAGTTCAATCCAGGCAAATACGAGGTGATGCATTTGGAAGATTTGATGCAAGAGCGGACTATACGGTCAATGGAAGAGTCCTGGGGAAAATTGATGTACAGAGAGGTCTGGGAGTTCAGGACAATTCATCATAGAATTTACAGTGCAGAAGGAGGCCATTCGGCCCATCGAGTCCGCACCGGCTCTTGGAAAGAGCACCCTACCAAAGGTCAACACCTCCGCCCTATCCCCACAACCCAGTAACCCCACCCAACACTATGGGCAATTTTGGACACTAAGGGCAATTTATTATTGCCAATCCACCTAACCTGCACATCTTTGGACTGTGGGAGGAAACCGGAGCACCCGGAGGAAGCCCACGCACGCACGGGGAGGATGAGCAGACTCCGCACAGACAGTGACCCAAGATGGAATCGAACCTGGGACCCTGGAGCTGTGAAGCAATTGTGCTATCCACAGTGCTACCGCGCTGCCCTTCAAAGGGCTCCTCTGGCATTTGAACCCGGGATCTCTTGCAAATTTCGAGATAGCGACACCCAAAGCGTGAATCATACCCCTAGACCAACGAGCCCCATTGTACCCTGAAGGTCGATAGAATGGTCAAAAGGCATACAGCATGCTTGCTTTCATCGGACGGGGTATTGAGTACAAGAATCGGCAGGTCATGTTACAGTTGTGTAGGACTTTGGTTAGGCCACATTTCGAATACTGCGTGCAGTTCTGGTCGCCACATTACCAGAAGGATGTGGATGCTTTAGAGAGGGTGTAGAGGAGGTTCACCAGGATGTTGTCTGGTATGGAGGGTGTTAGCTATGCAGAATGGTTGAGTAGATTGGGATTGGTTTCGTTGGAGGGACCTGATTGAGGTCTACAAAATTATGAAAGGTATGGACAGGGTGAATAGCAACAAGCTTTTTCCAAGAGTGAGAGTGTCAATTACAAGGGGCCATGATTTCTAGGTGAGAGGGGTAAAGTTTAAGGGAGACGTGCGTGGAAAGTGGTGGGTGCCTGGAACGCTTTGCCAGCGGAGGTGGTAGAGGCGGGCACAATAGCATCATTTAAGATGGACCTAGACAGATATATGTACGGGCGTGGAACAGAGGGAAGTAGATCCTTGGAAAATAGGTGACAGGTTTAGATGAAGGATCTGGATCGGCGCATGCTGGGAGGGCCGAAGGGCCTGTTCCTGTGCTGTAATTTTCTTTGTTCTTTGTTCTTTGTTCCACGTCAGGGGGCATTCGGCGGAATGTTCAACGTTCCATGCTGCCAAATGAATAGAATTTTAATTCGTGTAATAAATAGGAACGAAATACATTAAATGTCTCCTGTGGTCTTCAAGGCATTGCGTCTTTCGAAATGTCGACTTTTGAGAGAAAGCAAATAAGGCATATTCCACTTGCATATTATTCGATTTTGATTCTCCTGCGCTTTTCTGCGTATTTTCGTCATTTCTGCCAGTGGAGAATCTGGCGCTACCAATCAGCTCACAGCTCCTGCAAGATTGAAGGAAACATGTACCAAAAGTTGTGACAATCACCTTAATGTCTGCTCCAAGCAGGCGAGGGAGCATGCGCGTTAGGAGGGTGAAGCTCCGTCAGTGCCAACACTGACGTCAGCTCCAGCAGCCCACACAGAGACTGCAAACACACACGAACAGATGAAGGAGTGTGGGGGTTTACATTTATGAATCAGCATCCTGAGAAAGGTGCTGTACAATCTTTGTCTGAGAAGTTCTATTCACAGCGTTGTGATATATTCTACTTCATAGATGTTGAGCGAATCCATTCGTTTTGAGTGAGTGTCCAACGTGACAATGGCCAAGTCCCTCTTTCATTGTAATGAGGCTGTTTAGAGTTGAAACTATAGTTTCCCTCTCTGATGTTCATTCCTTTTACTATCCTTTTAACCCTGACCCGTGTCATCACCTTTGCTGAGTTTTCTTGCACTTTCTAGTCTTGTTCTAATTCCAATCACTTTCTGATAATTTGCAGCATATATTTTACTGCCTGTCCATCTCAACGTCACTGACGGATAACTGAATCAGCGTTCAAATCAGGGAACTTTTTTTAAGTGCATCTCCTCATCCCCCCCTCCTTCAAACGAGCAGAACACAGAGATATTTTCTGTGGGGTCGGGGGCTGTCAAGTGTATTTCATAAGAAAGTGAGCATAAGCTTCTAACTGCCCGTAGCATTGTTCTCCCTATCTCCACCTCTAACAATATAATTATTAACGTACACAGCCTGTTGTTTCTGCTTCTTCATTCAATTGGATCATGGCTGACCCTCTGAAACACAACCACGATCCCTCACAATCCAGTTACCCCGGATATATTTAAAAGCTAGAAATATATTGGCGTCTGTCTTGAATATGCTCAATGGCTGAGCCGACAGAATTTTCTGGGGTAGTGAATTCTATATATACAAAAGATTCATATCAATTTCAATAATGTAATTCTGCCTCGTTCTTGTCTAAATGGTCTCATTGTAATTTGGCGCTGATCTCCCCAGGCTGTAACCATCCATCTGGGGAAAACTTGAAATCTGCGCCTGCCCTTTAGAGTCCGAGAGAATAATGTCTGTTTCATTGAGGTAATTTCTCATTCTTCGCTACTCCATACTATAGTGTCTATATCCTCAATGTCGCATGGGAGGCCACCCACACTACCCAAGACACCAATCTAAAACTCGATTCTGTCTTATATGCACACTTATGCCCCTTCACACAAGGAGGACAAAACTGTACACAATGCCCACAAATGTTGGCTCACCATTGTTCGAGGCATTGAAAGCAAAACGTTCTTTTGCTGTACTAACATCCTCTTTCATGGAAAGCCAGCCTATATTTTACCTTCCTCGTTCATTGATGAACCTGCATGTTGGCTTGTATTTACATATACGCAGTTATATGCAAGTCCCCTCGGATATCAAGGTTTCTCACTATTTCTGAAATACTCTCTCAGTTCGTCGATACGCCCTGATTTTCTAAATGACAATATTTCATTATCCTCCATTATTGTCCATCACATATTCATCTCCAATTATTTACACCTGCCTAAATCCTTTGATGCCTCCTTTCATCGCCGCCACTGCGAATTGATCCACCTAGTTCTGTGTCGACAGCACTGTTGCGTTTGAAACACATTCCCACCTCCACCACATCAAACATCTTGACATAGATCGTGAGCAGCTGGCAGCCCAAGGACATATGCGATGGGTGCCGATGTTCCGATAACTTGACGGTCACCCACTTATTGCTGCAATTCCTTTAGTTTAGATGATGCAGAGAAATGCATTAGTTTAGAGGGGGCTGGCCCAATGTTAAACATGTTTCCGCATTGATGTGACTGGATTTCAGACATGTTCATAAATAAATTCCTGTGAACTCGTCTGCTGCTCTAATAGGAATGTTTCACTTCGGAAGGTTGAATAATGTTTACAACTGAAGAAATATGAACGGTATTGCCACGTTATGTTTTCATTGTTTTTGTTTAAAACAGCAATTACTCGGGTGTAGTGCTCCAGCTGTAAGGTTTAAATTACATTGGATCACTTGTGTAAAGTTCCAAAACTAAATGCATAAACTTCTAGTTAATACATTTTCTTTTTAAAATAAATTTAGGGTACCCACTTATTTTTTTCCAATTAAGGGGCAATTTAACATGGCCAAATACACCTAGCCTGCATATCTTTGGGTTGTGGGGACGGAACCCATGCAAACACGCAGAGACTGTGCAAAGTTCACATGGACAGTGACCGAGAGCCGGGATCGAACCTGGGACCTCGGCGCCGTGAGGCAGCAGGGCTAACCCACTGCGCCATCGTGCTCACCTGTTAATGCATTTTCTCACGATTCAGGGCTGGAATCAATTGAATATATTTGCATTTGCTGCAAATAAAGAGGCAATCCGTCCCCACATCTCCCGCACTGCCATTGATACAGAACACAATCTTCCTCGCTCCCTGGTTAATCCAACCTCATCCCCACTTCCTGGTCATCTTTTAGATCAACCACTCACTTCCAGATAAACCACACCTAAATGATACTACTTTTGTCACAACTACTTTAGAAAGTACCATATTGTATACTCTGTCCACTCTCTGGGTTAAAATGTCTTCTCAATTCCACATTTCATACTTTGGAGTAAACTCTGACCGCTCGGTATTTAGCTGGGTGCTTACCCTATGTTGCATAAATAAAGAAAATGCTGGCTACGTTGAGCAAGTCCGGCAGCATCTGTGGAGAGAAATAGAGTCAGCGTTTTGGATCTACATAATACTTGAACACAACGGAATCTGCTGACTCCATGCCATGATTTGGAGGGTGTAAAATGATCAATTGGAAATGAGAGACAGTTGATCTGCTCGTGGTCTGGATACAGCAGAGTTTGGTTCAACCTGAATGCCCTCTACGACGATCAATCAGTCGAGTGTCCCAAAGCCACAGAAATGAAGGAATTTACAACCGTGGTGACAACGCTGAAGAACGTGTATCCACATTGTGAAGTGAACCTGCACGGAATATGCAGTTACAAACATAGTTATAGAGGCCTTCAGGCCTCCAGTACCACTGTTTCCCCGAGGAGAGGCAATCATATCCTTATCTGCTTTCAACCTGGATCAGGTAATGGGGTGGGGTATTCGGCATCGACAGGGCCCATTCATGAACGAGGGTCATCACGAGACTTTAGAAGTTGAATTGGAGGGCATAACGTGAACCCAGTGCGAGAATGTTCAGTCAATATATTTTGGGATATTCTGTTAGTTCTGAGTCACCGTCCTTCCTGCTCGTGGCGAAGTTCCTCTTTCTATCATCTGCAGCATCTTTGAATTCAAAACACTTTTTTCCCCAAAACCTGACACCTCAAATCTAATGCTGTCGTCTCAAATGGTGACCACGTTCACAATGTTGGCTCATTTTTGAGTCTTGTTTCCAAGTTTCTGCTCACGTAAAGCCTCTTTGTGATATTTGCGAGATTGTTGCCTTTCACACTTGAACAACCAAACACTCCTCCTGAAAGATTCAAGCAATGGTCACATCTGGCAGCTATTTTTTAAACTACTTCCTCAAGCAGTCTTCTGGAGCTCTGCACATCACTGAGGCACGGATGTGTAGAATGGGCCGAAACTAACGGTTGCCAAAATTGCAGTTATTGTGCTCAGGATTGACCTTTCAATTAACATAGAGCAAAGCCTTGATTGTCATAGTCAATGTTTCCACCTGCTCCGTATTGGAGCACGGACACTTACATTTATATTCTTTGTCTTGATCTCGCCACGTGGGGATCTGGAAAACGTTCAGAGTTTGCAGACAATGTCAACTATTTCATCATTTTTGTTCCATACATTTTAAGAGTTTTCCTAAGAACTTAAGATCATCACTGTCTTAGACAATCGGACATGAGTAGGCCATTCGGCTGCTCGAGCCTGGACCGCCATTAGTTGCATACACCGCGTTAGGCGTTTGTGACAGTTGGAAAGCTACTCTTGGAACATTTTTCACATCTAACTATATAAACGGCAGCCTTTTCTATTAGTCTGCTGGGACTGGACGTGTCATTGATGTAGAGATCTGTATCGAGGGCGGAGACTTCAATGCAGACAGTGCAGTAGCTGCTGTTTGTCAGCAGCATTTATCCTGCAACCTTTGTGTGTTCAATAGAATAGGCGACGGGAAATTCAGCAATCCATGCGATAATGGTTGACACGGGAGACAGAAACGCTGTCCGTGTGGAGTTTTCACATTCTCCCCGTGTCTGCGTGGGTTTCGCCCTCACATAACAAACATGTGCAGGTGCGGTATCTTGACCAGGCTAAATGGCCCCTTTATTTAAAAAAAATTAAATACTCTAAATGTGTTTTTTTTAAATAGTGAGAGGGCGGCATGTGGCGCAGTGGTTAGCACTGGGACTGCATCGCTGAGAACGTAAGTTCGAATCCCGGCACTGGGTCAATGCCCGTGGGGAACAAAGAACAAAGAAAATTACATCACAGGAACAGGCCCTTCGGCCCTACCAGCCTGCGCCGACCCAGATCCTTTATCTAAACCTGTCACCTATTTTTCAAGGATCTACTTCCCTCTGTTACCCGCCCGTTCACCTTTCTGTCTAGATGCATCTTAAATGGTGCTATTGTGCCCGCCTCTACCACCTCCGCTGGGAAAGCGTTCCAGGCACCCACCACCCTCTGCGTAAAAAACTTTCCACCGACATCCCTCTTAAACGTTCCCCCTCTCACCTTGAAATCGTGACCCCTTGTAATTGACACCCCCACTCTTGGAAAAAGCTTGTTGCTATCCACCCTGTCCATACCTCTCATAATTTTGTAAACCTCAATGAGGTCCCCTCTCAACCTCCGTCTTTCCAACGAAAACAGTCCTAATCTACTCAACCTTTTACAAAGCTAGCACCCTCCATACCAGGCAACATCCTGGTGAACCTCCTCTTCACCCTCTCTAAAGCATCCACATCCTTCTAGTAATGTGGCGACCAGAACTGCACGCAGTATTCCAAATGTGGCCCAACCAAAGTCCTATACAACTGTAACATGATCTGCCGACTCTTGTACTCAATATCCCGTCCGATGAAGGCAAGCGTGCTGTATGCCTTCTTGACCACTCTATCGACCTGCGTTGCCACCTTCAGGGTACAATGGACCTGAACTCCCAGATATCTCTGTACATCAATTTTCTCCACGACTCTTCCATTGACCGTATAGTCCGCTCTTGAATTAGATCTTGCAAAATACATCACTTCGCATTTGCCTGGATTAAAATGCATCTGCCATTTCTCTGCCCAACTCTCCAATCTATTTATATTTTGCTGAACTCTCTGACAGTCCTCCTCGCTATCTGCAGCAACACCAATCTTAGTATAATTTGCAAACTTGCTAATCAGGCCACCTATAACTTCGTCCAGATCATTTATGTATATCACAAACATCAGTGTCCGAGCACGGATCCCTGAGAAACACCACTAGTCACCTTTCTGCATTTTGAGACACTCCCTTCCACCACTACTCTCTGTCTCCTGTTGCACAGCCAGTTCTTTATCCATCTAGCTAGTACACCCTGAGCCCCATACGACTTCACTTTTTCCATCAACCTGCCATGTGAAACTTTATCAAACGCCTTACTGAAGTCCATGTATATGACATCTACATCCCTTCCCTCATCAATTAACGTTGTCATTTCCTCAAAAAATTCTATTAGGTTTGTAAGACATGACCTTCCCTGCACAAAACCATGCTGCCTATCACTGATAAGTCTATTTTTTCCCAAATGTGAATAGATCCTATCCCTCAGTATCTTCTCCAGCAGTTTGCCTACCACTGACGTAACGCTCACAGGTCTATAATTCCCGAGATTATCCTTGCTATCCTTCTTAAACAGAGGGACAACATTAGCAATTCTCCTGTCCTCCGGGACCTCACCCGTGCTCAAGAATGCTGCAAATATATCTGTTAAGGCCCCAGCTATTTATTCCCCCGCTTCCCTCAGTAACCTGGGATAGATCCCATCCGGACCTGGGGACTTGTCCACCTTAATGCCTTTTAGACTACCCAAAACGTTCCCCTTCCTTATGCCGACTTGACCGAGAGTATTTAAACATCCATCCTTAGCCTCAACATCCGTCATGTCCCTCTCCTTGGTGATGCAAAGTACTCTTTAAGAATCTCACCCATTTCCTCTGAATCCACGCATACATTCCCTCATTTGTCTTTGAGTGGGCCATCCTTTCCCTAGTTACCCTGTTGCTCCTTATATACGAACAAAATGCTTTGAGATTTTCCATAACCCTGTTAGCCAAAGATATTTAATGACCCCTTTTAGTCCTCTTTATTGCGCGTTTGAGTTTTGTCCTACTTTCCCGATATACCTCCAAAGCTTCATCAGATTTAAGTCGCCTAGATCTTATGTATGCTTCCTTTTTCATCTCAGCTCGTCTTACAATTCCACCCGTCGTCCATGATTACCTAATATTGCCATTTCTATCCCTCATTTTCACAGGGACATGTCTGTCCTGCACTCTAATCAACCTTTCCTTAAAAGACTCCCACATTTCAAATGTGGATTTATCCTTAAAGAGCTGCACCCAATCCACATTCCCTAGCTCCTGCCGAATTTTGTTATACTTGGTCTTTCCCCAATTTAGCACTCTTTCTTTAGGACCACTCTCGTCTTTGTCCATGAGTATTCTAAAAGTTACGGACTTGTGATCGCTATTTCCAAAGTAATTACCGACTGAAACCTTAACCACCTGACCATGATCATTCCCCAATACCAGGTCCAGTATGGCGCCTTCCCATGTTGGACCATTTACATACTGCTCTAAAAAACTGACCTGGATGCTCCTTACAAATTCTGCTCCATCTACGCCTCCAACACTACACGAGTCCCATTCAATGTGGGGAAGTTAAAATCTCCCATCACGACCACCTTATTGCTCCTACATTTTTCTATAATCTGTCGACATATTTGTACCTCTACTTCACGTACGCTTTTGGGAGGCCTGTAGTAAAGTCCCAACAATGTCAGTCCACCCTTCAGAAAGCTTAGTTCTACCCATATTGCCTCAGTGCTCGAATCCTTCTTCATGCCCTCCTTAATCATAGCTGCGAAGTCATCTCTGACCAGTAATGCAACTCCTCCACCAATTTTACCTCCCTCTCTATCCCTCCTGAAGCATCTATACCCTGGGATATTTAGTTGCCAGTCTTGCCCTTCCCTCAACCAAGTCTCCGTAATACCAATAACATCATATTCCCAGATACTAATCCAAGCCCTAAATGCATCTGCCTTATCTGCTACACTTCTCGCATTGAAACAAATGCACCTCAGACGACCTGTCCCTTTGCGTTCATCATCTCTTCCCTGTCTACTCTTCCCCTGAGTCACATTGAGTTTATTATCTAGCACCTTACTGGCTTTAGTTGCTGCCTCTTTACTGACCTCTAACTTCCTAATCTGGTTCCCATCCCCCTGTCACATTAGTTTAAAACCTCCCCAACAGTGTTTGCACATTCTCCACATGTCTGCGTGGGTTTCACACCCACAAACCAAAGATGTACTGATTAGGTTGACTGGCCACGCTAAGTTGCCCCTTAATTGGAAAAGAAAAAAATAATTAGCTACTCTAGAAAAAAATTTAAATTCAGTGAGCAGGATGGAGCTTGTCTGTGAGGGATATGTTTATCAGCAGCAGAAGGAGGGCTTAGGGTGGAAAAGTCACGTCAAAGAATAAAAACAGCAGGGACAGAGTAACATTATCTAAACAAACATGTCTTTGAAATGTCACACATACCCACACTGGATACATATATGTGCTCTTTTAATTAAAATCTGGATAAAAAACCAATCCCTGTCAACCCAAGGGACAGAGGGAAAATTGGAAATACAATTGGCTCAATGGGAGGAAGCTGAGGGTAATGGTGGAAGGATGCTTGTCGGACTCCAGACCTGTGGCACTGCATGTGTCTCTCTGTCTTCGCTCTCTCTTTATCTCTCTCTGCGTCTCTCTCTCTCCCTATCACTCTGTCTCTCCCCCGCTCTCTGCGTCGCGCCCTCCCCACTTTCTCTCGCTTTTTCTCACGCTACCTCTCTGACTCTCTCTGTCTGACACCCTCTCTTTCTCTCTCTCTTTATCTCTGTCTCTCTCTCTCGTTGTCTTGCCCTCTCACTGCGTCTCTCCCTGACTGCCTGTCTCTCCCACTCTTTCTCTGCCTATCTCTCTCCCTATCTCTGTTTTTCTGTCACTCTCTCTCTCGTTCCCTTTCTCCTGCTCTCTCTGTCGCTATTTGTCTCTGTCTGTCTCTCTCTTCGTGCCTGTTTCAGTCTCCCGTTCTCTCTCTCTCTCTGTCTCTCTCACTCTCTATATCTCTCTCTTTCTCTCTTTCACCCTAACCTCTCACTTTCTCTCTCTGCCTTGCTCTCAGTCATTCTCTCTTCCTCTCTGTCTCTGTCTCTCTCTGTCTCAGTCGCTCTCTGTATGTCTCTATTTCCATCTCTCTCTGTCTTTTTCTCTGAGTCTGCCCGTCTTTCTATCTCTTTCTCTCTCTCTATGTATCTCTCTGCCTCTTTCTTTCGCCCTCTATTTCTCTGTCTCCCTCTTATTCTTTGTCTCTCTCTCTGTCTCTTCTTAAAAATTTTTTTTTAGAGTACCCAATTTTTCTCCAATTAAGGGGCAATTTAGCGTGGCTAATCCACCTACCCTGCACATCTTTGGGTCGTGGGGGCGAAACCCACGCAGACACGGGGAGAATGTGCAAACTCCACACGGACAGTGACCCAGAGCCGGGATAAAACCTGAGATCTCGGCCCCGTGAGGCAACAGTGCTACTCTCTGCGCCACCGTGCTGCCCTTTCTCTCTCTCTGTCGCGCTCTGTCTCTTTGTCTCACCGCCTCACTCTCTCTCTCTCTTCTCTCTCCCCTTGCTTCGCGCTGTCTCTGCCTCTCCCCCTCTCTCGCGGACTCTTTCTGCCCGTGTTTCTTTCTCTCTCTTTCTCTCCCCTATCTCTCTGCGTCTCTCTCTCTAACTTTCTATTTCTCTCTCTCTCGTCCTTCTCACTCTACTCTCTCTCTTTTTGCCTCTGTCTCTCTCTGTCGCTCTGTTTGTCTCTCCCTGACTCGCTGACTTTCTCTTTCTGTCAGTCTTTCTCTATCTCCTTCTCTCCGTGTCATTCTCGCTCATCCTCTACTTCTCTCTCTTTCGCTCTCTCTCTGTCTGTCTATCTGTCTGTCTCTTTCTCCTTCGGTCTCTGTCTCTCCACCTCTCTCTTCGTCTCTCACTCTCTGTCTGTCTCATCCTGTCTATCTCTCTTTTTCTGTCTCTCGCTCTCTATACCTTTCTCTCTCTGTCTCTCTCTCTATCTTCCTTTTTCTCTATCTGTCTGTCTCTCCCTCTCCCGCTCTCTCTATTTATATATAGAGAGAGGGAGAGAGGGCAGATCCATCTGTATCTTTCTCTCCGTCCCTCTCTCTCCCTCTATCTCTGTCCGAGGCCATGGGCCTCCTCTCCCTGCCGTTTGAGGAGGTTGTATCGGAGAAAAGGGGCGCTGTGGGGTTCTCGGCCGGTGGACTGACGGAGATCTCACACCACGCCGCCGATCTTCGCCTCACCGTCCTGACTATGTTTCGGGGACTCCCGCCTGCGCGGACCCCTGTCGACAGCTGAATGTATAATCCAGCAGGGGATGTTTAAGAAACGTGAAGTGACCAGGTTGAAGATGGACACCGACTTAGAGATGAGAAGCGGGAGGGCGAAGAGTCGGAACGGGGTGGGGGACCGTCCCACCTCGCGCGGACGTTGTTGTGGAATACGCCTGGCCGGAGGAAGCCGGAGGTTGACGGTGAGGCGCCGGAGTCGGCGCAGAGCCTCCCCTTCACCGCCAAGTCCAGCCTGTGTGTCCATTACGGCCCCCGACCGACCCGTGGTGGGTCGGAAACTGGGCCGAAACTCCCTTAAGGCTGTACGGAAAGATACCGTACTCCAGGTGTGATCCCACAACGAGACGACGAAGTGGTCGATTAAAACAAAACTTTATTAATACAGCATGAAAATAACTTTAACATCACATAAGACAATATCTTATAATTACCCATAAATCAATGCAGTGACACAATACCCCATTAAGTGTTATATTTACTCCCAGACAAACACCAAGAAAGAAAAACAGTCTGAGTCTTGGAGAAAATATGTGGAGTCAATTATCATAGAATTATCATAGAATTTACAGTGCCGAAGGAGGCCATTCGGTCCATCGAGTCCGCACCGGCTCTTGGAAAGAGCACCCTACCCAAGGTGAACACTGCCACCCTATCCCCATAACCCAGCAACCCCACCCAACACTAAGGGCAATTTTTGACACTAAGGGCAATTTATCAAGGCCAATCCACCTAACCTGCACATCTTTGGACTGTGGGAGGAAACCGGAGCACCCGGAGGAAACCCACGCACACACGGGGAGGATGTGCAGACTCCACACAGACAGTGACCCAAGCCGGAATCGAACCTGGGACCCTGGAGCTGTGAAGCAATTATGCTATCCACAAGGCTACCGTGCTGCCCTACCTGCTCTACCCTTTGAGCCTGCTCCGATCTTAATTCTGATCTTGGCTGATCATCGAACTCAGTCACCTGTAGGGCAGCCGGGTGGCGCAGTGGTTAGCCCAGCTGCCTCAGGGCGCCGAGGTTCCAGGTTCAATCCCGGCTCTGGGTCACTGTCTGTGTGGCGTTTGCACATTCAGTGCCTTGTTTGCGTGGCTTTCGCCCCCAAAACCCAAAAATGTGGAGAGTAGGTGGATTCGCCACACTAAAGTACCCCTTAATTGGAAAAAAAATGAATTCGGCATTCTACGTTTTTAAAAAACTCAGTCACCTGCTCCCCACCCCCTCAGATTCCATTGCAGCAAGTGTGAAATCGAACCGCTTCTCGAAAACATACACTGTTTTGGTCTCAATTGCTTTCTGTGGGAGCGAACTCCACAGACCAACCAATATTTAAATGATGAAATTGCTCCTCATCTCTGCCCTAAACGGTCTACCCCGTATCCTCAAACCTCGGCCCCCCTGGTATGGAAACTCCCACCATCGGGATCGTCCATCCTGCATCTACCCTGTCGGGTCTTGTTGTAAATTCGTAGGTTTCTATAAGATCCTCAAACATTCTCCTGAACTCCTGAGAACACAATGCTATTTGACTCCATTTCTCCTCCAACGTCAGTCCCGTTATCCAATGAATTGGTCTGGTAAACCTCGCACTCCAGAGCAAGAACAAAGTTCCTCACATAAGGATGCCAAAATTCTTCCAGTCGTGGCCTCACCAAGTTAAAGGAGGCGTGGGATGGATGAATGACCTCCACCTGTTGATGTGTAACAGGCTGTAGGAGAGGGGCCGAATGACCGTGTCCTGTTCCTAGGAAACAGACTCTTGAATGGAATGGAGAGAGTGAGGTGGGAAGGTGTGCTCAAAGAAACTTCCTATTGCCTCCCCGGGCGGGTGAAGAGGTTGGCTCCCTTGCGGAGAACCCCCAAGTAAGCGTCCTTGAACTGTCGGTTCATTATGGCGTAGAGGATGGGGTTGATGCAGCTGTTCAGCCAGGTGAAATTGCCAGCCACCATGTGGACGAGAACGGGGGCCCGTTTCTTCCCGTCCACCACATGTAGAAAGCAGAAGGGGAAGTAGCAGGTCACGTAGACGAGGAACATTGCGAAGCACATGCGGGTCACCTTCCGGAACTCGGCGCTGCTGCTCCTCTTGGCTTGGCAGCTGGAGGATCCGCTCTCCCCACCCTGGAAGACCACTTCGGTGCCAGGGACTACGGTCTCAACGCTCGTGGCATCAGTCGACCTTGTGGGCGCCTCCCCGGACAGGGAGTTGGCGCTGGGGCCGTCGGCGATCCCACTGTCCGCAGTGGAGACCCCAGCCGCCATTGGCTTCCTCCCGCGACCATCGCCCTCCAGCCGGTACCCGTCCAGTGCCTGGGCCGCCGCCTTCACCTTGCGATGGATGAGGAAGTAAAAGATCCCGATGCAGCTGAGCCCAAGGCCGAACATTAAGAACATGAGGATGGTGGTGTAAGGCCTCCCCCGCTCCCGGTGGAAGCTGCACGTGCAGACTGGCGGCAGGAAGACATAGATATTCCAGAGAGGCCCGAAAAGCGCCAGGCCCAACAACCAGGGCAGGGCGACGAAGAAGGGCATCATGTGGCGGGAGAAGACCCGGTCGAACCTCCGGGTGTCCGAGATGAGGACGTAGCGGCTCATGGCGATAAGGATCAGGCTGAAGATGGAGACGGAGTTGGCCAGAAAGAGGACCAGGCCGAAGACACGGCACATGCCCTCGCCCTGCCGCCAGGCGAAGTGGATGAAGGTGTCGGTCGTCACCGGCTGGAGGAAGGCGCAGTAGATGAGGTCGGCCACCGTCAGGTTGAGGATGAGCACGTTGAGGCGGGTGCGGATCTTCTTGTCCGTGGCGAAGGCAAGTACGGTCATGACGTTGCCCACGGTCCCCACGGCCGTCACCAGGATCCCCAGCAGGGCGCCAAAGTAGCGGTAGTTGACGACAGCCGGGTGGCAGGTCACGTTGCTGAAGGAGGAGTTGGGATCCATCGAGCTCCCCTTGTGAGAAAGGCCGCAACCGAAGACCACAATTGAAATTCACAATCGAAAACGACACTTGAAGACCACAATCGACCCGAAGAGGGAAGGAGCGTCTTGAGACTGGCGACGGGCAGCGATGGTGTCTCGACCCGATGAGTGCAGTGGTTGTGACGACTGCCCTGCCTCTGCCCGGCACTTGCTCGGAGCCCCTTTATAGAGCAGTGCGGCTGCGGAGAGTTTGCACAAACTGTTCCTCTGACGCCCGGTTTGTTCCAGACCTGCTTCCTTTTTCTGAAGCTTCCTCTCCAAATCACCCAGAGAGAGATAGAGGGGGAGACAGAGATAGAGAGAGAGAGACGGAATTTCCATGACCCAGAATTTGGCAATACTTGGAACGATTCCGCGAAACCTTCAGGGGTTTGCAGTCAGATCCAAAACGCCGACGTCATTCGGGTGAGCAACAAACCGTACAGGGACCAAACCGACGTAGTCGAAACCACAGCCCAGTTGGGAAAGGGTCGCCGTCGGGAAGGTGCTCACTCTGAAGTGCCAGATAGACCAGAACAAGTGCGGATCAGTATCAGATGGTCACTAGAAAATCAACTCGGGATGGGGAGGGTAGGGGCTGATGGAATTCAGGAAATACCGCTTCACTCCATAGAGTATATTATGGACGATGACGGCCACTGTGCATATCAAGTAAAATAACAGTCTCTGCTGATATTATAGTGAATAATACACTCAGTGAATATATAGAGAATAACGGACTCTGTGTATATAAGAGAGAATAACAGTCGCTGTGCATATTATAAAGAAAAACAGTCGCTGAGCATATTATGGAGAATAACAGTCCCTGTGAATATTATAGAGAATAACAGTCTCTGTGTATATTATAGAGAATACCAGTGTCTGTGGAGATTATAGAGAATAGCAGCCTCTCTGAATATTACAGACTAGAACAGTCTCTGTATATATTATAGAGAATAACTGCCCTTGTGTATATTATTGTGAATAACAGCCCCTGTGTATATTATAGAGATTAACAGCCTCTGTGAATGTAATAGAGAATAACAGTCCCAGTGTATATAATAGAGAATAACATTATCTGTGTATATTGTAGAGAATAACAGTCCCTGTGCATATAATAGAGAACAATATTGTCTGTGTACATTATAGAGAACAACAGTCTCTGTGTATATTATAGAGAATAACTGCCGCTGTGTATATTATAGAGAATAACAGCCCCTGTATATATTGTAGAGAATAACAATCCCTGTGTATATTATAGAGAATAACATTCTATGTGTATATTATTGTGACTAACAGCCCCTGTGTATATTATAGAGAATAACAGTCCCTTTGAATGTAATAGAGAATAACAGTCTCTGTGAATATTATAGAGAATAACAGTCACTGTGTTTATTATAGGTAACAACAGTCTCTGTGTATATTACAAAGAATAACAGCCCCTGTATAGATTAAAGAGAATAACAGTCCCTCTGTATATTATAGATAATTACAGTCTCTGTGTATATTATAGAGAACAACGGTCTCTGTGTATATTATAGAGATTGACAGCCCCTGTATATATTGTAGAGAATAACAATCTCTGTGTATATTATAGAGAATAACATTCTCTGTGTATATTATAGAGAACAACAGTTTGTGTATATTACAACGAATAACAGCCGTAGTATATATCAAACAGAATAACAGTCCCTCTGTATATTATAGATACTAACAGTCTCAGGGTATATTATACAGAACAGAGTCTGTGTATATTATAGAGAATAGCAGTCTCTGTGTATATTACAAAGAATAAGAGCCCCTGTATATATTAAAGAGAATAACAGTCCATCTGGATATTATAGATAATAACAGTCTCTGTGTATATTATGGAGAACAACGGTCTATGTGTATATTATAGAGAATAACATCCCCAGTTTTTATTAAAAAGAATAACAGCCCCTGTGTATATTGTAGAGAATAACAGCCCCTGTGTACATGAGAGAATAACTGCCCCTGTGTAATTATAGAGAATAACAGCCCCTGTGTAATTATAGAATGAAAGCCCCTGTGTATATTTTAGAGAATAACAGCCCTTGCGTATATTATAGAGAATACCAGTCGCTGTCTATATTATAGAGAATAGCAGCCATCTGAATATTATAGAGGAGAACAGTCTCTGTGTATATTATAGAGAATAACAGTATCTGTGTATATTATAGAGAATAACAGCCCCTGTGTTTCTAATAGAGAATAACAGTACTTGTGCATATTATAGAGAATAACAGTCTCTGTGTATATTATAGAGAAAACAGTCTCTGTGTGTATGACAAAGAATAACAGCCCCTCTTTATTTTTAAGAGAATAACAGTCCCTCTGTATATTATAGATAATAACAGTCTCTGTGTGTATTATAGAGAATAACGTTCTCTGTGTATATTATAGACAACAACAGTCCCTGTGTATATTACAAAGAATAACAGCCGTAGTATATATTAAGCAGAATAACAGTCCCTCTGTATATTATAGATAATAACAGTCTCTGTGTATTTTATAGAGAACAACAGTCTCTGTGTATATTATAGATAATAACAGTCTCTGTGTATATTATAGATACTAACAGTCTCTGTGTATATTACAAAGAATATCAGCCCCTGTATATTTTAAAGAGAATAACAGTCCCTCTGTATATTATTGATAATAACAGTCTCTGTGTATATTATAGAGAATAACATTCTTTGTGTATATTATAGATACTAACAGTCTGTGTATGTTACAGAGAATAACTGCCCCTGTGTATATTCAAGAGAATAGCAGCCCCTGTATATATTGAAGAGAATAACAATCTCTGTATATTATAGAGAATAATATTCTCTGTGCATATTATAGAGAACAACAGTCTCTGCGAATATTATAAAGCATAACAGCCGTAGTCTATATTAAAGAGAATAACAGTCCCTCTGTATATTATAGATAATGACAATCTCTGTGTATATTATGTAGAACAACGGACTCTGTGTATATTATAGAGAATAAGAGCCCCTGTTTTTATTAAAAATAATAACAACCCCAGTGTATATTGTAGAGAATAACAGCCCCTGTGTAATTATAGAGAATAACAGCCCCTGTGTCTATGATAGAGAATAACAGATCCTGTGTTACTATAGATAATAACAGCCCCTGTGTAATTATAGAATGAAAGCCCCGGTGTATATTATAGAGAACAACAGTCTCTGTGTATATTACAATGAATAACAGCCGCAGTAAAGATTAAAGTGACTCACAGTCCCTCTGTAGCTTATGGATACTAACAGTCTATATGGATATTCTAGAGGACAACAGACTCTGTGTTTATTACAGAGAACAACAGCCCGTTTTTATTAAAGAGAATAACAGCCCCTGTGTATATTCTAAAGAATAACAGTCCCTGTGTATATTTTAGAGAATAACAATATGTGTGTATATTAAAGGGAGTTACAGTCCCTGTGTATATTATAGAGGATAACAGTCCCTGTGTATATTAAAGAGAATAACAGTCCGTATGTATATTATAGAGAATAGCAGCCCCTGTGTGTATTGTGGCGAATAAGAGCCTCTCTGTATATTATAGACATTAACAGCCCCTGTATATATTATAGAGAATAACAGTGCCTGTGTATATGATGGAGAACATCAGCTTCTGTAGACATTACCGCGAATAACAGCCTTGTGTACATTACAGAGAATACCAGTCGCTGTGTATATTATAGAGAATAACAGTCTCTGTGTATATTTTCGAGAATAACAGCCCAGGTGTACATTATAGGGAATAACAGTCTCTGTGTATATTATAGAGAACAACAGTCTCTGTGTATATTGCGAAGAATAACAGCCCCTGTATATATTATAGAGAATAACAATCAGTGTGTATACTAAAGGGAATAACAGTCCCTGTGTATATTATAGAGAATAACGGCCCCTGTGTAATTATAGAGAATAACAGCACCTGTGTAATTATAGAATGAAAGCCCCTGTGTATATTATAGAGAATAACAGTCCCTGCGTATATTATAGAGAATACCAGTCTCTGTCTATATTATAAAGAATAGCAGGCTCCTGAATATTATAGAGGGGAACAGTATCTGTGTATATTATAGAGAATAACAGTATCTGTGTATATTATAGAGAATAACAGCCCCTGTGTTTATAATAGAGAATAACAGTATTTGTGCATATTATAGAGAATAACAGTCCCTGTGTATATTGTAGAGAATAACATTCTCTGTGTATAGGATAGAGAACAACCGTCTCTGTGTATATTATAGATACTAACAGTCTATGTGGATATAGTAGAGAATAACAGTCTCTGTGTATATTATAGAGAATAACAGCCCCTGTATATATTGAAGAGAATCAAAGTCACTCTGGATATTATAGATAATAACAGTCTCTGTGTATATTATGGAGAACTACTGACTCTGTGTATAGTATAGAGAATAACAGCCCCTGTTTTTATTAAAGAGAATAACAGCCCCAGTGTATATTGTAGAGAATAACAGCTCCTGTGTATATGATAGAGAATAACAGCCCTGTGTAATTATAGAGAATAACAGCCCCTGTGTAATTATAGAATGCCAGCCCCTGTGTGTATTATGGCGAATCACAGTCTCTGTGTATATTACAGAGAATAACAGCCCCTGTGTATATTATAGAGAATACCAGTGTCTGTGGAGATTATAGAGAATAGCAGCCGCTCTGATTATTACAGATTAGAACAGTCTCTGTGTATATTATAGAGAATAACAGTATCTGTGTATATTATAGAGAACAACAGACTCTGTGTATATTATAGAGAACAACAGTCTCTGTGTATGTTACAAAGAATAACAGCCGCTGTATATATAAAAGAGAACAACATTCCCTCTGTATAATATAGGTAATAACAGTCTCTGTGTATATTACAGCGAACAACAGACTCTGAGTATATTATAGAGAACAACAGTCTCTGTGTATATTACAAAGAATAACTGTCCCTGTATATATTAAAGAGAATAGCAGCCCCTCTGAATATTATAGATAATAACAGTCTCTGTGTAAGTTATAGAGAATAACAGTATCTGTGTATATTATAGAGAATAACAGTCCCTGTGTATATTATTGAGAACAAACTACTCTGTGTATATAATAGAGAACAGTCTCTGTGTATATTACAAAGAATAACAGCCCCTGTATATATTAAAGAGACTAACAGTCCCTCTGGATATTGTAGATAATAACAGTCCCTTTGTATATTATAGAGAATAACTGCCCCTGCGTTATTATAGAGAATTACAGTCCCTGTGTATATTATGGAGAATCCCAGTCTCTGTGTATATTATAGTGAATAACAGGCCCTGCATATATTATAGAGAATACCAGTCTCTGTCTATATTATAGAGAATAGCAGCCACTTGAATATTATAGAGGAGAACAGTCTCTGTGTATATTATAGAGAATAACAGTATCTGTGTATATTATAGAGAATAACAGCACCTGTATTTCTAATAGAAAATAACAGTCTTTGTGCATATTATAGAGAATAACAGTCCCTGTGTATATTATAGAGAATAACATTCTCTGTGTATATTATAGAGAACAACAGTCTCTGTGTGTATAACAAAGAATAACAGCCCCTCTTTATTTTTAAGAGAATAACAGTCCCTCTGTATATTAGAGATAATAATTGTCTCTGTGTATATTATAGAGAATAACGTTCTCTGTGTATATTATAGAGAACAACGTTCTCTGTGTATATTATAGAGAACAACAGTCTCTGTGTATATTACAAAGAATAACAGCCGTAGTATATATTAAGTAGAATAACAGTCCCTCTGTATGTTATAGATACTAACAGTCTCTGTGGATATTATAGAGAACAACAGTCTATGTGTATATAACAAAGAATAACAGCCCCTCTATACATTAAAGAGAATAACAGTTCCTCTGTATATTCTTGATAATAACAGTATCTGCGTATATTATAGAGAATAACAGTCTCTGTGTATATAATAGAGAATAACTGCCCCGTGTATATTCTAGAGAATAGCAGCCCCTGTATATATTGTAGAGAATAACAATCTATGTGTATATTATAGAGAATAACATTCTCTGTGTATATTATACAGAATAGCAGCCACCTGAATATTATAGAGGAGAACAGTCGCTGTCTTTTAGAGAATAACAGTATCTGTGTATATTATAGAGAATAACAGCCCCTGTGTATATAATAGAGAATAAAATTCTCTGTACATATTATAGAGAATAACAGCCCCTGTGTATATTATTGAGAATAACAGTCCCTGTGTATACTATAGAGAATAACAGTTCCTGTGTATATTAAAGAGAGTGACAGTCCCTGTGTATATTAAATAGAAGAACAGTTCCTGTGTATATTGTAGGGAATAACAGTCCCTGTGCATATTATAGAGGATAACAGCTCTGTGTATGTTAAAGACTATAAGAACATTGTGTATATTATTGGGAATATCAGCCCATGTATGTATTATAGAGAATCACACTCCCTGTGTATATTATACAGGACATCATCCCCTGTGGACATTACAGGGAATAACAACCTTGTGTACATTACAGAGAATTACAGTCCCTGTGTATATTAAAGAGAATAACATTCCCTGTTTATATTAAATAGAATAACAGTTCCTGTGTATATTGTAGGGAATAACAGTCCCTGTGTATATTATACAGGATAACAGCTCTGTGTATGTTATAGACTATAAGAACATTGTGTATATTATAGGGAATATCAGCCCCTGTATATATTATAGAGAATAACATTCCATGTGTATATTATACAGAACATCATCCCCTATGGACATTACAGGGAATAACAGCCTTGTGTACATTACAGAGAATAACAGTCACTGTGTATATTATAGAGAATAACAGCCCATGTGTATATTATAGGGAATAACAGTATCTGTGTATGTTATAGAGAATTACACCCCTGTGTATATTATAGACATCAATTGCCCCTGTGTATGTTATAGCGACTAACAGCCCCTGTGTAAATTTTAGAGAATAACAGTCTTTGTGGAGATTATAGGAAATAACAGCTCCTGTGTATATTAGAGGGAAATAAACCCCTGTATGTATTTTAGTGCATAATGGTCCCCATATATATTATACAGAATAACAATCCCAGGGTGTATTATCGAGAAGACGTCCCTGTGTTTATTATAGATAATAACAGTGCCTTTGTATATTATAGGGAAAACAGTCCCGGTGTAACTTATAGATAATAACAGTGGACGTCCTGTTGTGGCTTTGCGGAGCTAAGTCGCACGTTCGGCAGCTACCGCTGGAAACGGAATTTTGGGCTCTTTGTCGGGCCCCCAACGATACTTTTTCGACGATTCCCAGTGTGGGAATGGTCTGCAATATTCCCCCGGCACTGTATGGATTGGAGCAGGAGTGGAGTGGTGAAAAAAGTAGAAGTGGAGCAGAGAAAGGTGCGAGGGAGGAAGACCAAGATGGCGGCGGGTGGAGAGCAGGCAACGTGGGCGCAGTGATCACAGGAACAGCAGGGGTTTCTCCAGCGCTGCTTCACGGAGCTGAAGGCAGAGCTGCTGGAGCAGATAATGGCGTCAATTGACAAGCCAGGCTGAGACCCAGACGACCCAAGGTGTGGCGATGCGGGAGGTCCGGCAAAAGGCCTCGTAGAATGAGCCTGGCGGTGAACATGGAGGCGCACGAGGCGCTCCATAAGAAATGGCAGGCGATGTTCGAGGACATGGAGAATCGGTCGAGAAGAAAGAAACTGCGGATTCTAGGTCAACCGGAGGGGCTGGAAGGATCGGATGTCGGAACCGACGTTGTCACCATGTTGAACACGCTGATGGACGCGGGGGCCTTCCAGGGGCCCGTGGAGCTGGAAGGGGCCCATTGAGTGCTAGCGAGGAGGGCCAAGCCCAGCAAGCCGCCGCAGGCGGTGTTGGTGCGTTTCACCGTTTCGTGGACAGAGAATGTGTCTTAAGATAGGCCAAGAAAGAGCTGAGCAGCAGGTGGGAGAATACAGAATTTATCAGGACTGGAGCGCGGAGATGGCTAGGAAGACGGCCAGGTACAAACGGGCTAAGGCGGTGCTGCATCGAAGAGGGGTGAATTGGGTCTGGGCCTAGAAAGGGAGCTGCGCCAGAGGAGGCAGGATCGGATGGGTGGAAAGCACGGATTTTTCCCGCGCTAAGGGTGGAAAGGGGCGGGGCCGGTGCTGGAAAGAGCGGGCTTTTTCCCACGCTGAGAGTGTAAGGGGGTGGGGTCGGGAGGAGGGGAGAGGAGAAACTCCCACACTGGGGCGGTCGATGGAACGGCGGCAGTGGCCGGGATCAGCAGGCGTCGGCTGACTCACGGGATTGCAATGGGGAACAATGCTGCTAGGGGGAGACCTAGCTGGTTGGGGGGGGGGGGAGGGGGGAGGGGAAGTGGGCGGGAGACTGGGTTGCTGCTGGAATGGCCAAGGGGGAGCTGGTGTCTGTAGAGGAGGTGGGGCGGTGGTCTGCCGCTGGGGGGAACAGGAAGTGCGGGGACGCATGCACGGCTGGCCTAGAAAGGGTTTTGGCTAATCGGCGGGGGGTGGGGTGGGGGGGGGGCAGGAAGCCCCCTGATCCGGCTGATAACCTGGAATGTAAGAGGCCTGAACAGGCCAGTCAAACGGGCCCGTGTGTTCGCGCACCTGAAGGGGCTGAAGGCAGATGTGGTCATGCTCCAGGAAATGCATCTGTGGGTGGCAGATCAGGTAAGGCCAGGAAAGGGGTGGTTTGGGCAGGTGTTCCATTCAGGGTTGAATGCAAAAAATCGGGGGGCTGGCGATTTTGGTGGGGAAGCGGGTGTCGTTTGAGGCATTGAGCATTGTGGCAGATAATGGATGCCGGTATGTGATAGTGAGTGGGAAGCTGCAGGGGGTGCGGATGGACTTGTTTCATGTATACGCCCCGAATTGGGATGATGCGGGGTCCATGTGGTGCATGTTGAGCCGGATCCCAGACTTGGAGACAGGGGGCTTGATAATGGGGGGGGTCTTCAACACAGTGCTGGACCGGCATTGGATCGCTCTAGGTCTAGGATGGGCAGGAGGCCGGCGGCGGCCAAGGTGCTGAGGGGGTTTATGGACCAAATGGCAGGCGTGGATCCATGGAGATATGCGAGGCCGTGGGCCAGGGAATTCTCATTCTTCTCCCAAGTTCATAAGGCCTACTCTCGGATTGACGTTTTTGTATTGAGCAGGGCGGTGATTCCGAGGTGGAGGACATGGAGTATTCGGCGATAGCCATCTCTGACCATGCCCCGCATTGGGTAGACCACGAGCTGGGGGAGGAGAGGGGCCAGCAACCGCTGCGGCGGTTGGAGGTAGGGTTGTTGGCGGACGAGGAGGTGAGCGGGTGGGTGCAGGGGTGGATAGAAAGGTACCTGGAGGCCAATGATAATGGGGTGGTGCAGATAGGGGTGGTCTGGGAGGCGCTGAAGGCAATGATCAGGGGTGCGTTGATCTCCATTAGGGCCCTCTGAGGGGAAGGAGAGGAGTGAGAGGGAGAGGCTAGTGGGAGAGATGGTAAAGGTGGATAGGAGTTATTCAGAGGCCCCCGAGGAGGGACTACTCAAGGAGCGACAAAGCCTCCAGGGCGAGTTCGACCTATTGACCACCAGGAGGCAGAGGGGCAGTGGAGGAAGGCGCAAGGGGCGGTGTACGAGTACGGAGGGAAGGCTAGCCGGATGCTGGCACACCAGCTTCGGAAGCGGGAGGCAGCGACACAGATCGGGGGAATTTGGGATGGAGGGGGAGCACGGTGCGAAGTGCGGTGGATATTAATGGGGTCTTCACGGACTTTTACGGGGTACTGTATCGGTCTGAGGCCCCATCGGAGGGGGGGGTGTTGGGTCGCTTCTGGACTGGCTGAGGTTTCCGAGGGTAGAGGAGGGGCTGGGGGCGCCGGTGGGGTTGGAGGAACTTGTCAAGGGATTGGGTAGTATGCAGGCGGGGAAGGCACCGGGGCCATTCTATAGGAATGTACGTGGACCAGTTGGGCCCGCTGCTGATAAGGACTTTCAACGAGGCAAGGGAGAGGGGCGGGGGTCCTGACACCGACGATGTCTAGGACACTGATTGCTCTAATTCTGAAGTGGGACAAAGACCCTGTACAGTGCGGATCGAATAGGGTCATTTCACTCCTTGATGTGGATGCGAAACTGCGAGCAAAGGTATTGGCCATGAGGATTGAGGACAGTGTTCTGGGTGTCATACACGAGGATGAGACGGGTTTTGTGAAAGGGAGGCAGTTGAATACCAACGTACGTAGGCTTCTGAATGTAATTATAATGCCGCCGGTGGAGGAGGAGGCGGAGATAGTGGCGGCTATGGACGCGGAGAAGGCCTTTGATAGGGTGGAGT
Organism: Scyliorhinus torazame; assembly: GCF_047496885.1. Taxonomy (NCBI): domain Eukaryota; kingdom Metazoa; phylum Chordata; class Chondrichthyes; order Carcharhiniformes; family Scyliorhinidae; genus Scyliorhinus; species Scyliorhinus torazame. The sequence continues at coordinate 65,959,890 of NC_092729.1, forward strand.
GGGGGTTCCTGTGGGAGGTGTTGAGGAGGTTTGGGTTTGGGAAGGTGTTCGCCAGCTGGGTGAGGTTGCTGTACGAGACCCCAGTGGCGAATGTGGCCACGAACAGGAGGATGTCGGAATATTTCCGGCTATGCCGACGGACGATGTCCTCTATCCCGCTGCTCTTTGCGCTGCCGATTGAGTCCCTGGTCATGGCTTTGAGGGAGTCTAGGAACTGTAGGGGGTTGGTGCGTGGTGGGGGGGGGGGGCACCGGGTATCATTGTATGCGGACGATTTGCTATTGTATGTGGCGGACCCGGTGGGGGGAATGCCGGAGGTGATGTGGATGCTTAGGGAGTTTGGGGATTTCTCCGGGTATAAGCTCAACATGGGGAAGAGCGAGCTGTTGGTGTCTGCTAGGGGATGCACTGTTATTCACTGTTTATTTGTTTATTTATGGACTTTTGTTCTTGTTGTTTTATTATTTGTGTATGGGGGGTTCTTTTTTTGTGTTCAATTAATCTATGCAAAATTTTGATTAAAAATGATTTTTAAAAAAAATAGATATAACAGTCCCGGTGCATATTATAGATAATAACAGTCCCTTTGTACGTTATAGAGAACAAGAGTCCCTCTGTATATTTCAGAGAATATGCTTTTATGTTGGTAAGATTATTGCCAAAGTGTTTAAAACTTTTTGTCTTGACTTTCGGTTCACCGAGGTGCCATATTTGGTTGAAAAATTCAACGTCGGTCAGTGACCGAAGCTGCAACAGCTTCCCGCTTGGATGTGCCTACCCTGCCCGCAATGCCGACAGGGCCGCCGAGTTCAAACAAACTGTTCCCCAGCCGTGGTCATGAGAGCCTCTGGGCCCCCGAGCCTCCGTCACGAGACCGCTGAATCATCCGCTCCAGCTGGTCAGGTTTCCTGCAGGGGCTGCTGCGCCTGCCGCAGTTGTGAAATAAATGTCAGCATGTTTCCTGCTCAGGAGAAACCGCTGCTGGTGACCCAAGGCCGCCTTTGCTCATCTCAATCTGCACAACATTACGCCATTGGTAACAGGAAACTCCAGTTTCTCCCAATCATTCTAAGTACGTAGAACAAAGAACAAAGGAAAGTACAGCACAGGAACAGGCACTTCGGCCTGCCAAGACTGTGCTCTCCATAAGGCCCGTGTAACCGAAAAGCTTCTACACTTCCGGGTTCGCTTTCCCTCCATTCTCATCCTGTTCATGTACTTGTCACTTCAAAACGTCACTATCGTAGCTTCTTCCACAACCTCCTGCGGCAGCCAGTTCGCGGCTCCCACTACCCTCTGTTTAAAAACCCTCCCTCGCACATCACCACAAATAGTCGCCACTCGAAATTAAACCTACTAATTGAATCTTCCACCCTGGGAAAAGTCTTCTGACTACCCAGTCTGTCTGTTAAATCTCCCTCCCCTGTCTCTCCCCTCTCCTCTCTCCATTCTCTCCCTCTCCCCTCGCGCTTCGTTTTCTCTCCCATCCCGCTCCGCTCTATCTCGTCTCTCTCTCTCTCTCTCTCCTCTCTCTCCGTTTTCTCCCCTTGCATGTCTCCCCACTCTCCCCTCTCGGTACCCGCTCTCTCCCTTTATTATCTCCGTCCCCATTCTAACTTCTCCCCGTCACTCCCATGTCTCCCCCTCTCACTCTGCTCTCGTCTCTCACCTCGCTCCTCTTCTCTCCGCGCTTCCATCTCTCTTCTCTCTCCCCCTACCACCTCTCACTTTTTACTCCTCTCTCCCCTCTCTCCACTCGCTCTCCCCTCTCTCTCCTTTTCATGCTCTCCCACAGCACTCTCCATTTTCTCCTTCCTCCATTCTCACGTTCCTCTCTCTCCTCTCTCCCTCACACCTCTCTCTCTCCTTCCTCGTGTCCCCCCTCTCTCTCTATCAATCAATCAATCTATCTATTTTCTATCTATCTGCCTATCTATCCCTATCTATCTCACTCTCTGTCTCTCTCTGGCTCTCTCTCGGTGTCACTTTCTCTCGCTGTTTCTCTCTATATCTATTTATCTACCTATCTATCTATGTCTATCTCTCTCGCTGTCTTTCTCTCTCTCTGTCTTTATCTCTCTGCCTCTCTCTCTGCTTCACTCTCTCCTCTCTGTCTGTCTGTCTCTCTCACTGTTTCACGTTCTCGCTGTTTCACTCTCTCTCTGCCTGCTTGCCTCTCTCTATATATTTCTATCAACTCAGTCTGAAAATATTTACCCTTTATTCTCAAACTATGACCCCTAATTCTCGATTCCCCTCTATCGGGAACATTCTTCCTGAATCTACCCTGTCTAATCCTCTTAGAGTTTGTAAGTTTTTACGAGCTCGAGTGGATCAGAACACAGCAGGTGCGAGGGCCGTGCAGCGGGTGTACGGTGGAAAGTTGTTCTCTGGCACAGAGGGATTGTGGAAGCTCCCACCGCCGGACAAGTTTGCGGGAGCTCCGTGGTTAGCACCGTGCCGCCCCACAGCTCCATGGATTTCGGTGCTATTCTGCTCTGGGGTGACCGAGAGCCTTGGTGGAGTTTGTAAGTTCACCCCTGAGTATGCGAGCGTTTCCTCCCACAATCCAAAGACGTGCAGGGTCGCTGGGGTGACGAGGATAGAGCGGGGAGGGGGAAGGTTTTTCCGTAGACAATTCTTTCGATGTAGACTCGATGGGCCGAATGACTTCCTTCTGCGCTTTTGGAATTCTGTGGATTCCATGGAGCTAAGATTGGAGAGACAGATTGCAGCCAATTGTGTCCTCCCATTACTCCAGCTGGCGTCAAACCCAAGGCTCGTTCTAACCGTAGCAAGGCCTCCCAACTCTCAACCCCAAACCCCTGAGCGATAAAAGCCTATCTGCTGCTAGCCACCGTGCTGGGCGAAGTCCCCAAACCTCCGAGAATTCCAGCAACTTCCAGGAAACTATTCAAGCTCCTCACACTCCATGTGTGGACACACAAGGCAAGGACCATACATGAGGAACGGCAGGACCCGGGGAAGCATCGAGGAGCATCGGGACTATTATGTGCATGTACACCGGTTCCATAAGTTAGCAGAACAGGAGGATACCATGTTAGGAAGATATAACGCACTTGCGTTTATTAATCGAGGCGGAGAGTTTAAGAGCAGGGAGATTATGCTGGAAATGTATAAAACATTGGTTAGATCACAGTCAGAGTATTGTGTGCAGCTCCATATTACAGGAAGGATCGGTACCACTGGACGGGTGCAGAGGAGATTTACAAGGATGTTGCCTGGGCTGGAGAGTGTTGGTGAAAAGAGAGATTGGATAGACTGGGGTTGTTTTCGTTGGAGCAGAGGAGACTCAGGGGGGACATGATTGAGATGTATAAAATTATGAGAAGCACAGATGGAGTAGACAGGAAGAAACATTTCCCCTTCGTGGAGGAGTCAATGAACAGGGGACATTTAAGGGACAGGAGTTTCGGAGGAGATGTGTGGAAGAACATTTTTACCCAGAGGATGGTGGGAGTTTGGAACTTGCTGCATGAAAGGGTGGTGGAGGCAGGAACCCTCATCATACTTAAGAAGCGTTGAACATAAATATGAACATAACCATAGACAATTGGTGCAGGAGGAGGCCATTCAGCTCTTCCAGCCTGTACGAACATTCAATATGATCATTGCTGATCATGCAAATATCAATATCCCACTCCCGCTTTCGCTGCATACCCGCTGATCCCTTTAGCGGCAAGGTCCACTTCCAGCTCCCTCTTGAATATATCCACCGAACTGATCCCATTAGCTTTCTGTCGTGGAGAATTTAACAAGTTAACAATTCTTTAAGAGAACATATTCTTCCTCATCTCAGTCCTGAATAGCATTCCCCTTATTCTTAGGCTGTGCCTCCTAGTTCTAAACATCTACAGCATTGAGAACATCCCCCCCCCACCCCCCCCACCCCTCCCCCCCACCACCCCACCATCTTGCCTGTCCAGTCCCATCAGGATTTAAGGTGTTCTATGAGATCCCCTCTCATTCTTCGAAACTCCAGAAAGTAAAAGCCCAGTCGATCCAGTCCTTCTTCACATGTCAGTCCTACCATCCTGGGAATTAGTCTGCTGAACCTTCGCTGGACATCCTCAATGGCAAGAATGCCCTTCTTGAAACTAGGAGACCAAAACTGCACACAATACTCAAGGTGCGGCCTCACAGAGGCCCTGTATAACTGTAGCAAGACATCGCTACTCCTATACTCAAATCCTCTCGCTCTGAAGGCCAGCATGCCTTTACATTTCCTCACAGCCTGCTGTACATGCATGTCAACCTCCCCGACTGCTCCACCATGACACTCAGGTCTCGATGCACTTCCCCTTTTCCTTCGCTGCCACCATTCAGATAATATTATGCCTTCCTGTTTTTGCCATAAAATGCATAACCTCACATTTATCCATTATATTGCATTTACCAAGTATTGTCCCACTGAAGCAGCCTGTCGAAGTCATCCTGCAATCTCTTTGCATCACCTTCACTTCACACACTGCCACCCAGTTTAGTGTCGACTGCAAATTTGGAGATGTGGCATGCAATTCCTTCGTTCACATCATCAATGTACATTGTGAACAGCTGGGGCCCGTGCACAGTTCCACTCTACGTACCACTCGTCTAGACCTACACTCGGAGCACCGTGCACAGTTCCGGTCTCCATATCGCTGGGTTACACCACACTTGGAGCGCCGTGCACAGATCCTGTATCCGTCTCCCTCGGTTAGACCCACACTCGGAGTAGCATGCACAGTTCCTGTCTCCGTATCCCTCGGTTAGACCCACACTCGGAGCACCATACACAGTTCCTGTCTCTGTATCCCTCGGTTAGACCCACACTCGGAGTAGCATGCACAGTTCCTGTCTCCGTATCCCTCGGTTAGACCCACACTCGGAGCACCGTGCACAGTTCCTGTCTCCGTATCCCTCGGTTAGACCCACAGTCGGAGCACCGTGATCAGTTCCTGTCTCCGTATCCCTCGGTTAGACCCAAGCTCGGAGCTACGTGCACAGTTCTGGTCTCCGTGTCCCTCGGTTATAGCCACACTCTGAGCTCCGTGCACAATTCCAGTCTCCGTGTCCCTCGGTTAGACCCAAGCTCGGAGCTCCGTGCACAGTTCTCGTCTCCGTGTCCCTCGGTTAGACCCACACTCGGAGCACCGTGCACAGTTCCGGTGCCCCTATCCCTCAGTTAGAGCCACACTCTGAGCTCCGTGCACAGTTCCGGCCCTCGTATCCCTCAGTTACAGCCACACTCTGAGCTCCGTTCACAGTTCCAGTCTCCGTGTCCCTCGGTTAGATCCACTCCTGGAGCTCCGTGCACAGTTCCGGTCTCCGTGTCCCTCGGTTAGACCCACACTCGGATCACCTTGCATCGTTCCGTTCTCCGTGACCCTCGGTTATACCCACACTCGGAGCACCGTACAGAGTTCCGATGTCTCTATCCCTCGGTTAGATCCACACACACATCTGCATCTGGTGAAATACAACATCCACGATGATGATACTGGAACCGAAGGGTTAAACCGAGCACCGATGACGGCAACAGGGGAAACAGATGGCCTTTGACAAACGTACGCGAAGGTGCAACGGCGGTGCTAGGGGGCGGGATGGGGGGACTTCCCCTCATTGAGAAACGGGCTGAGGAAGCGGCTGAAGTCACTGAGCCATTTTGACTCAGCTCCTTCTCATTGGGTCAGCCGGCTTTCCGCAGTAGTGGATGCCCCAAAAGTTGTTCCAGCAGACGGTCAGGATCGGCACCGCATTGTAACGGCGCAGCCCCCCTCCAAACGCCGCATCATCGCCACTTGGAGTGTGGAAACAAGTCTCGCATGCAGAGAGCCGCAACAGAAGGAGGTGTGCTTCTATGCTCTCGTTCACGGAAAAGAGGGCTTCCAGACAGAGTGAGAGAGAGAGAGAAAGAGAGAGAGAGAGCGCGAAAGCGACCGAGAAAGAGAGCGAGAGCGAGGGAACGAGAAATAGAGTGAGAGAAACAGTGGGACAGAGACAGAGAGACAGATAGTCAGAGAGACAGAGAGAAAGAGAGACAGAGAGGGGGGCAGACAGAGAGAGACAGAGGAAGAGAGGCAGAGTGAACATAGAACAGTACAGCACAGAACAGGCTCTTCGGCCCTCGATGTTGTGCCGAGCATTGTCCGAAACCAAGATCAATCTAAGCCACTCCCTGTCATTCTGGTGAACTCCATGTTCCTATCCAATAACCGCTTGAAAGTTCCTAAAGTGTCCGACTCCACTATTACAGCAGGAAGTCCATTCCACGCCCTAACCACACTCTGAATAAAGAACATACCTCGGACATCCCCCTTATATCCACCCTGAACCTTATAGCTATACCCCCTACATCCACCCGAGGAAATAGTCTCTGAACGTCCACTCTATCTATCCCCCTCATTATCTTATAAACCTCTATTAAGTCGCCTCTCATCCTCCTCCGCCGCAAAGAGAAAAGCCCTAGCTCCCTCAACCTTGCCTCATAAGACATATCCTGAAAACCAGGCAGCATCCTGGTAAATCTAATTTGCACACTTTCCAATGCTTCCACATCCTTCCTATAATGAGGTGACCAGAACTGCACACAATACTCCAAATGTGGTCTCACCAGGGTCATGTATAGTTGCAGCTTACCCCCCCCCCCCCACCCCCCCCCCCCCCCCCCGGCTCTTAAACTCAAGCCCCCTGTTAATAAACGCTAGCACACTATAAGCTTTCTTTACGGCTCTATCCACTTGAGTGGCAACCTTCAGAGATCTGTGGACATGAACCCCAAGATCTCTCTGTTCCTCCACATTCCTCAGAACCCTGCCGTTGACCCAGTAATCCGCATTCACATTTTTTCTACCAAAATGAATCACCTCGCACTTATCAGTGTTAAACTCCATCTGCCATTTTTCTGCCAGCTCTGCATCCTATCAATGTCTCTTTGCAGCCTACAACAGCCATCTCATCCACTACTCCACAAATCTTGGTGTCATCAGCAAATTTACTGACCCACCCTTCAACCCTCTCCTCCAAGTCAATGATAAAAATCACAAATAGCAGAGGACCCAGCACTGATCCCTGTGGTACACCGCTGGTAACTGGTCTCCAGTCTGAAAATTTTCCATCCACCACCACCCTCTGTCTTTTGTGATAGCCAGTTACTTATCCAATTGGCCAAATTTCCCGCTGTCCCACACCTCCTTACTTTCTTCATGAGCCGACCATGGGGAACGTTATCAAACATCTTACTAAAATCCATGTATACGACATCAACTGCCCTACCTAAATTTCCTCACTTAGTTACCTCCTCAAAGAATTCAATCAAATTTGTGAGGGAAGACCAACCCTTCACTAATCCGTGTTGACTATCCAGGATTAATCTGCATCTTTCCAAATGGTCATAAATCCTCATCCATCAGGACCTTTTCCATTATCTTCCCGACCACCGAAGTAGGACTACCTGGCCTATAATTACCAGGGTCATTCCTATTCCCTTTCTTGAACAGAGGAACAACATTCGCCACTCTCCAGTCCTCTGGCACTAACCCCGGGGACAGCGAGGACCCAAAGAAAGCCAAAGGCTCTGCAATCTCATCCCTTGCCTCCCAAAGGATCCTTGGGTATATCCCCTCTGGCCCAGAGGACTTGCCGACTCTCAGGTTTTTCAAAATTGCTGATACATTCTTCCTCAGAACATCTACTTCCTTCAGCCTACCCGCCTCAATCACACTCTCAACATCAAAAACATGGCCCCTCCCCTTTGTTAATACTGAAGAAAAGTATTCATTCAACGCCTCTCCTATTTCTTCTGACTCCATGCACAAGTTCCCACTACTGTCCTTGATCGGCCCTACCCTCAGCCTGGTCATTCTTTATTTCTCACATAAGAGTAAAAAGCCTTGGGGTTTTCTTTGATCGGACCCGCGAAGGACTTCTCATGCCCCCTCCTAGCTCTCATACGCCCTTTTTCAGATCATTACTTGCTACCTTGTAATCCTCAAGCGACCCTCCTGAATCTTGGTTTCTCATCCTTACAGACTCTTCCCTTTTCCTCTTGATATGACATTCAACCTCTTTTGTGAACCATGGTTCCCTCACACGGCCATTTCCTCCCTGCCTGACAGGGACATGCCTATCAAGGACACCCAGTATTTGTTCCTTGAACAAACTCCGCTTTTCATTTATGCCTTTCCCTGACGGTTTCTGTTCCCATCTTATGCTCCTTAATTCTTGCCTAATCGCATCATCATTACCCCGCCCCTAATTATAAACTTTGCCCTGCTGTATGGCCCTCTCTTTCTCCATTGCAATAGTGAAAGACACCGAATTGTGGTCACTATCACCAAAGTGCTCTCCCACAAACAAGTCTACCACGTGGCCCGGTTCATTACCCAGTACCAAATCCAATGTGGCCCCCCTCTCTTGTCGGCCTATCCACATATTGTGTCAGGAAACCCTCCTGCACACACTTTACAAAAACTGCCATTTCCGAACTGTTCGACCTTTCGAGGTTCCAATCAATATTAGGAAAGTTAAAGTCACCCATGACAACTACCCTGAGACCTCCACACCTATCCATAATCTGTTTTGCAATTTCTTCCTCCACATCTCTATTATTATTTGGGGGCCTATAGAAAACTCCTAACACTGTGAATGCTCCTTTCCTATTTCTACCTTCGGCCCATATTACTTCAGGAGGCAGATCCCCTTCAAACTGCTTTCCTGCAGCCGTTAATCTATCCTTGATTAACAATGCTACTCCTCCACCTCTTTTACCACCTTCCCTACTCTTACTGAAACATCTATACCCCGGTAATTCCAACAACCATTCCTGTCCCTGTTCTAACCATGTCTCCGTAATGCTCACAACATCCAAGTTCACCTACCTCATTCCGGATGCTCCTTGCATTGAAGTAGACACACCTCAACCCACCTTTCTCTCTGCCGGTACACTCCTGCGACCTTGATACCCTCCTCAGTATCTCAGTACTCTCGAAACTGGCTTCTGGAACACAGCTCGTTTTGCCAGCCCCCTGTGAATTAGTTTAACCCCCCCCCTCCTCGAAGAGACGTAGCAAATTTCCCTCCCAGGATATTGGTGCCCCTCTTGTTCAGGTGTAAACCGTCCAGTCTGCCAAGGCCCCACCTTCCCCAGAAGGTGCTCCAAAGATCCACGTACCTGAAACCCTCCCTCCTACACCATCCCTGCAGCAACGTGTTTATCTGCACTCTCTCCCTGTTCCTCACCTCACGAGCACGTGGCACCGGCAACAAACCAGACATGACAACATGGTTTGTCCTGGCTCTCAGCTTCCACAGTATCTCCCTAAATTCCTGTTTTAAATCCCTGCCCCTTCTCTTACCTATGTCGTTCGTACCGATGTGTACCACGACTTGTGACTGCTCCCCCTCCCCTTTAAGGATTCTGAAAACACGCTCCGAGACGTCACAGACCTGGCACCCGGGTGGCAACATATCATCCGTGAGTCTCTTTCGCTGCCACTGAACCGTCTATCTGTCCCTCTAACTATCGAGTCCCCAATAACTATTGTTCTCCTGCTCCCCCTCCTTCCCTTCTGAGCCACAGGGACAGACTCAGTGCTGGAGATCCGGTCACCGTGGCTTACCCCTGGTAGTTCGTCCCCTTCAACTGTATCCAATATGGCATACTTGTTACTGAGGGGAACGACCACAGAGAATCCCTGCACTGCTTCCTCCCAGCCCCTCTCACCGTCACGCATCTACCTTGATTCTTCGGAGTAACTACATCCCTGAAGCTACTATCTATGACCACCTCTGCCTCCCGGATGATCCGAAGTTCATCCAGCTCCAGCTCCAGTTCATAACGCGATTTCTGAGGAGCTGGAGATGGGTGCACTTCCCACAGGTGAAATCAGCAACGACACTGACGACGTCCCTCACCTCAAACATTCTGCTGGAGGATCATTGCACTGCCTCCCCTGCCATCCCCTCTAGATAAGAAAGGAAAAAGATAGAAAGAGCTTACCTGTTATTCACTCTACCCCTTAGGTTAAAGCAGATGGAAGGGTGGGGGACACTACAAGTGTAGTGTCCAGTGTTTAGAAACTGCCCAACTTAAATACAGGTAAAAAAATAAAACACATAACCATCAACCACTGCGCCCCACACGAGGACAGCAATCAGCTGTTATGGGCCAGCGCAAACAATTTCAATCTTTACTATTTACCCAGCAGTCACTCTGTACTCACTCCGACCATATTCAGCTGGAAACCCCCACAACATCCACCTACCCTCTCCATCCAAACTCTGCGACTGCATTCCACTATGGATGGGACTGTTTGTAAATTAGTTCGAGACCCATCTGGACAGCAGCAAGCTCCTGGGGTCGGGCCGCCCTCCGACCGCCCCCCCTCTCGGGTGCTCATACTTCCACCTGCTGTATGGGATCGGCTGTGTGGTGCGCACCACATAGTGTCCCAGGAGGATGTTTACTGAAGTGCCCAACCGAGGTGGGTGTCTCTGATACAGCGGATGTTGTTGGTGACAGCTGTGAAGGGAGATCTGTGTCATCCTTGAAATCGACCTCCATTATGTCTTGTGTCACAGGAATATGGCTCCCCTCCGTGCTGATATCCTCATGACTGCCCGGCACACTGGCGCGTCCGGCTGCTGCACTGCAGAGGGCTGGGAAACCAGATGGACTCACCTCATTACCAGTTGCTCCTGCAAGTTACAAGATAAGATGCATGATTAGAATGCAGGCCGGTGTGGGGTAGTGGGAGTGTTCGGCGTGAGGGTGAGGGTGGTGTAAGGGCGAGGGTGAGAGTGGTGTTGGGGTGTGGATGGGATGAATGTGAGTGTGGTGTGGCTATGAGGGTGGGACTGAGGGTGAGTGTGGTGTTGGGATGATGTTCAGGGAAGGTGAACACACGTGACATGGAGAACGGCAACTCTGCAGGTTCTCACTTCTTCGTCCGCAGCCGATATCCAAGCCGGCGACTGTCCTTTCCCCTGGGCCGCCGACCACATCTTGGGCCATCTGCTCACTCACGGTGGGCGGTATGGGCGCTTGCATGCAGTGCAAGGACAGGGTCTGCCCATCCTCCGGGTATGTCGAGGAGGTAGGGTGACGGGTGTGTCGCACGGCGCTTGGTGCCAGGGACACTCTGCTGCACACTCACCCTGGTCACTGAGGAGGTTGTCCACTTTCTTCTGGCACTGCTGGCGTGTCCGGATGATTATAATTGGTCCCCTTACTGCTTCTGCACCGACATCCAGGCATAGCGAACAGTGGCGACTGGCAACATCCTTTCTGGGCCGGGGTACAGGGTGCCCCAACTCTCGTCCACCGCTTCGAGCTGCTCGACGTCCATGAAACGGAGTGCCACTCTCCCCGCTGCCATCTTGTTGGCTGGGAAGGTGAGTATGGAGAATGAAGAATGTATCTGCGGCTGCAACATGTCAGTCTCCCCAGTGTCGATCGAGAATCCGGCGAATCCGGCAGCGTTTCTCATTCGAATCGATTGTATTGGCCGGAGCTCGCCCCTGAACAGTCACTGAATCGGTCCGGGTGCAGCGCCAGTTTTGTTCTAGTGTAAGTCCATGAACCTTGAGCCAGCGTCAACACTTAGTCTCCCGAATGGAGAACGTGACCTATAGTCTTTGGTGTTATGGTAGTGCGCATAAACTGTGGGCTGGATTCTCCGATGCTGCGGCAATTTCCCAAGCATCCGCCTGATCTTAGCACCAGAAAGTCGGAGCCACCCTCGCGCCGTTACTCCGCCCTGGGAGTGGGCAGGTGGGGGCGGGGGCGGGGGGGGGGGTGTCTAGCTGTGGCGCAGCGGAACCCACCGGCTTTTCCTGCTGATACGGGGTGAGAATTGGCGGGCCCGCAGCTGCGCATGCGGATGGCGGTGGACAGCGGCGTACAACACGGCACTGGCAGCGTGCAGGTACGGCCTGCCAGATAGTGCCCCCCCCCCCCCCCCCCGCCCATTACCCGCGCCAGGGGCTGTTTAGCACAGGGCTAAATCGCTGGCTTTGAAAGCAGACCAACGCAGGCCAGCAGCACGGTTCAATTCTCGTCACAGCCTCCCCGAACAGGCGCCGGAATGTGGCGACTAGGGGCTTTTCACAGTAACGTCATTTGAAGCCTATTTGTGACAAGAAGCGATTTTCATTTTTTCATTTCAATCGCGGACCGCCCACCCGCCCACCATTCTCGCCAACCACCGCAGAAGCCTCCACTGCCCGTGGAGCGGCTCCCCCACCCCCACCGACTGTGCAGGCGGTGGACTTAGTCCGGCTCAGACCACACGTGAGTGACGCCATCCGGGACTCGGCCAATCGGGGGCAGAGAATCAGTAAAGGGCCTCAGGAGCAGTTTTTGATTGGGGAGAGCATCGCGAAATCTGCACCGCCCCGATCTCGGCGTCGGAACACATTTTCCGGCCGATGGCCGAACCCCATTTTGGCGCCGGCCTTCGGAAAGCCGCCCCGTATATCTTCAGCATACATGCAAATAGGAGTTGGACCTGCAGTATGCCTGGGGTAAACCACTGTTTACGTCGTTATGAAGTGAAGCAGCAAGCTTTCACCTGTGACCTCCGCTTTCTGTCCGTAAGCCAATTTTCAAGCGAGTGTAACATTCGTGCTTTAAACAGTTGTTCTTGTATTTTTGGGCCTTGACTGTAGCCCATTATTTATCGTCTGTTTAAATGTTAAGAATGCTGGATAGGTACAGAGAGCATCAAGGCATAGCATCCTGGAATTGACAGACGGTAGAAGACCGAATTGCGCCGCCAGCGACCTGTGCGCCGCCGAGGAACACGTGGCTGGCGGCTGGGGAACCTGAGAATCTAGAACCCGGTTGGCAAGCGGGGGAAGCAACTAAACCCGCCTCCGGGAAACCCGTAGCTTGTTTGTAGGTGTGTATGCGTAGTTTATTTATGTCGGCACAAAGTAGAAGCGGTGTATAACTTTCCATCTCTCCTCTGTGACAATATAAACAGGACATGAGTGGTACTTTCGATTTGTCTATCTGCTTGGAAGTGGGGTTCAGCTCGTGTCAAGCAGTCTCCTGGCACCAGCTTGTTACTCAAGGATCCTGCAATCACCGCCTCCCCCCCCTCCCGCCCACCCATGGCACCGCGGATTGGCTCACATCAGACGCATTGGGAGGTCGGAGATGCACGCAGACATTCTGAGGCTCCCCCCTCTCCCCTCGCATCGCAACCCCACCCGTGGCCTGGAATATTTATATGTGGAGAAGGGATATCTGACGCCTTTGTGTCAGGACAGTTTACGATACCGGATATATATTTTCTGGATATACAGTATACCGGACGTTTATTGAAACATTCCAGAACTGACAAATTATAGAACCGTCGATGAAGATAATCTTGGTTTACACTTAGATAATATATTTTTATGTGTGTCAGTATGGATGGCGTATACGGATGTGCTGCATTGTGCAGTAAGAATATTGATATAATTAGCTGTCTATCGTTTTTGTTGATTTATGAATGTGCAGAAAAGTCCAATTTCTCTCTGCTCTGCAGAGTTTTATCAGTGAAGGTTTTCCACTCTCCTTCCCAGAAATCCTGAGACTTGGATAGAGTAGAGAGGATGTGAAAAGACATCACCCGTCCATCAGAATATCATCTCCCCAAGAACCCGCTATTATCTTCGGATCCCCTGGTACACCTCCGTCCGCACATCAAATCGAACGTCCATCACTGACACTCCCTTACCAGCCCCGCTCCACGCAGCTGGGCTGGATTCACCCATCCTATCCACCAGAGCCTCCCTTTGCCCCCCGCGCCCCACCCACCACCCGTGGCCTTGCATATCACTGTGCGTAAACCCACCCGCTTGTTCACATCCAGCCTTTTCTTGTTAATCATTCCTGCCGTAACATTACAGATATTTCCGTCTGCTCTCTGACGTCCAAATATTTCAATGCATCAGTGTACGGACGAACCAATTTTGGAAACCTCAGTTCGTATTCAATTAAACAGCTCCCCCCGCCCACCCCCCCCCCCGCCCCCCGCCCCCGCCCAGGAAGATGTTTAACTGCATCACCTTATTTCCTTTACTGACAGCTATTTTTCCCCGGCAAGGTGTTTAACTGCGTCACTTTATTTGCTTGCCGAACAGTTAACTTAGTGACGATTTTAGTACTGTCTCGAAAAAAATGTGCTCTCTCCAAATACGTCACTCGTTACCTGGTGGCCATGGCAACGGCAGATTTACTCGTCATTATCTTGGATCTCATATGGAGACACATTCCCATTGTTTGCGATGAACAGTTTGTTTTCCTGCCCTCCATCCCCGTGTGTAATATCCACGCCGTCCTGCTTTATGCAGCCACCGACTGTTCTGTCTGGTTCGCCGTCACCTTCACCTTTGATAGACTTGTTGCTATTTGCTGCCAGAGGTTTGAAAGTAAATATTGCAGCGAGAAAACGGCGGCTGTGGTTCTGGGAACAGTGACTGTGCTGACCTATTTGAAGAACGTTTTCTGGTATTTTATGTTCCCGGGCTACTATTATCAGATGAAGGACCACTGGTTTTGTGATGTATCTCTCGATATTGTGTTCTCACCACCCTGGGTACAATCGGGTTCCTTCACAACATTCTAAATCCATCTGTTCCATTTGTCTTGAGTCTGATGTTTAACGTTTTCACCATTACGCACATTTTAGTGACGAGCAGAGCCCGCAGGAGACTCCGTGTTCAATGCAGTGGTGATAATTCGAGAGACCTGGAGATGGAGAGTAGAAGGAATTCTATTATTTTGGTATTTGTTATATCCGCCAATTTTATCCTGCTTCGGTCATTGTCAATTGTTTATTCAATATGAACCAGGATGTGGTATATGGGAGGGAGACATTTTTACATCGCTTATTTTGTGATAGAATTGGGCTTCATGCTGCAGGTACTGAGTTGTTGCACCAACACTGTTATTTCATGCTGTCACCCAGACGAGGTTTCGAGAACAGTTGAAGAATGTGCTGAAAAATCCCATCGCTCAAATTCTTCAATTCATTAAATTATGAGATGAATTGAGGTTTTCCTAAGTTTTCTCACTTTACTTCATATTTTCAAAGGGTGGAGGAGACTGTCAACGCAGTATGATATCTGCGACGGGGTCTGTCGCTATAACAACGTTCTCTGTTGTCAGTATATCCCTGTTTATTTCCTTTATTTTCCTTATTTTGGCTTTTACAATATTTGTACGTGGATAAAAGATCGCCAATGCCTTTAGGATGGATTACGCCGTTAAGTTAAACAAAAAGGAATCCAGCGGAATGCGCTGACATCGGTGATGACGTATCTTGATGGTCTTGGCTGTCACTCAATCCGCTACCCACTTTGCCGCAACCCCAGCTTATTATCTATGCTGATTGCTTTGCTGATCTGGTATGTTCCCTTTCTCTGTGAGTCTGTTTCCAGATTAGATATCTTGTGAGCAGAAGTTGGACGGTCAAATACCTTATTAACCTCTCACTGGATGGATTGTTTCTGATGGGTAAAGATCATTCTCTCTGAGCAGTCAAATTTACATGCAAAGGCAATCCAGTCCAGCACGAGCTGGAAGCAGGGGCAGTTGTTTAAATAACCCTTTTTGCAATGTCGAGAGGGGGCACTGCTTTTCCTCAGTAAAGCTAGAGGACATTCCGGTGGAGTTGGAGAAAATTTCGTTGTAAACAGGATCATCTGAGTGAGGCCCAGTTTAATAAATGTGAAAATAACTCCCCAGACGGAATCCCAGTCAGGAGATTCGGACTGAAAGATGCAGACAGAATATCCTCATTAGCCATTCATCCGGTGGTTCTCAATCACCCCTCGCCTTCGAAGGACAGTTAGCTGAATAAGCAGCTTCAGCATCCGAAGCAAATCGGCTCATTTTCCATGTCAGATTAATACTCTTTTGTTTTCCCCCTCCCTGTGCATGTTCTGCGTTGTGCATGCTTAGGTAGAGGGTGTGACGATAAAAGGAGAAGTAATATATTAGCTGCCCATTATTCTGATACAATCATTGCAAGCCATGTCTCTATTGTCGTTCTCAATAAACAACTGCTGCGTTCCACTTACAAATCTGGTGCCTTCATCTATTTGGAGCAGTGAACGGCCGACGATTTCAGAAAATTTAAAGGAATTATTGGTAAATTCACTTAGATTGAGATGCCCGGGCCTATGGGGCTGAAATTCAAAGTGCACTAGCCCAGGGTGTTGTAACATTGTGATTAAGAGGTTTAACATCAGCCACCTTGACTGAACAGCCATTCCACCAACTGACATCATCCTGCTTACATTGCAAGGATCCCTATTTGAAGGCCTCGTTGGCCTCTTATTTCCGTTATAATTCATGTTCTTTAGGCTATTGTAATATCTGCACCTGGTCCAGCACCTTTACTTGAAAGGAAGGAGCAGGGGATCCTGACATCAGCAGTGATCCGTCTTGACATACTTGGCTGACAGACAATCGCTACTGGAATTTCCCCACACATGGCAAATTGTCGTTGCGAATTTTTCTGGATTCTGTTTGACTGGGAACATCAAAGAAAAGATGGCGACGCATTGAAACAGAGATAATGGGCGACATTCTCCGACCCCCCACCGGGTCGGAGAATCGCCGGGGGCTGGCGTGAATCCCGCCCCCACCGGTTGCCAAAGTCTCGGGCACCGGATATTCGGCGGGGGCGGGAATCGCGCCGCGCCGGTTGCTGGGCCCTCCCCCCCCCCGCTCGATTCTCCCACCGATAAATTGCCTGTCCCGCCGGCGTAAATTAAATCACCTACCTCACCGCCGGGACAAGGCGTGGGCGGGCTCCGGGGCCCTGGGGGGGGGGGGCGGGGCGATCTGGCCGGGGGGTGCCCCCACGGTGGCGTGGCCCGCGATCGGGGCCCACCGATCCGCGGGCGGGCCTGTGCCATGGGGGCACTCTTTCCCTTCCGCCTCCGCCATGGTGAAGACCATGGCGGAGGCGGAAGAGACTCCCTCCACTGCGCATGCGCGGGAATGCCGTCAGCGGCCGCTGACGCTCCTGCGCATGCGCCGCCCGGAGATGTCATTTCCGCGCCTGCTGGCGTGGCAACAAAGGCCGTTTCCGCCAGCTGGCGGGCGGAAATTCGTCCGGCGCCAACCTAGCCCCCAATGTTGGGGCTCAGCCCCCAAAGATGTGCAGCATTCCGCACCTTTGGTGCGGCGCGATGCCCGTCTGATTTGCGCTGTTTTGGGCGCCAGTCGACGGACATCGCGCTGTTTCTGGAGAATGTCACCAATGATAAGAGATGCTGGTCGACCTGCCTGGGTTCTGTCAAACCAATGACTTTGGGATGTCAGCGAGCTGATCGGGACAGAGAGTGAAGGGGAGGAGTGGGAGGCTGGGGATTGTTCGGCGTTGATAACATTGACCTGCTCCAAGCTGCGCCCAAAGCGACGTGAGTCTTTAACTTGGCTTTTAGAACCTTTAAGTCAAATGCTTGCCAGAGGTAAACATGCAAAATACTCGTGTTGCCTCTCCACAAGACAGTAAAACATAGGGGCAGAATTACGTCTTTCGGCCGGCTGAGTCTGCTCCGCGTTCAATCATGGCTGATGTGTACCTCATCGCCATTCTCCTGTCTAGAGCCCCCCTCCCCACACGTATCCTCGCTGATCCCCCTCATTAATCACCCGACCCAGGCCCACACCCTCTGCCTTATCTCCGGAACCCCCACCCCACCCCGCCTGATCCACACATCGCTGGATACTAAGAGGCAATCTTTAGCCAAAGACGTTGAACTCGCAGACGGTGCGTGGGATTCTGCGAAATGGCGGCGAAGTGTTGACGCTGGCGCAAACACCGGAGCGTTTCTTGCCGGCGTCAAGCGGCCCCTTGGCCCAGCGATTCAATGGCCTGAAGGGGACCAGCAGGGCGCCCGCATGCTCCGCGCAGCTCCGGCTGCCGATGCGAGGCCCTCTACTTCTGGACGTGGGTCTGCGTATTCACGCTGCAGACGACTGCGCTGGCGGCTCCACGCAACATGGCTGCCCAGACAGCAAGCCCACCCCAACAATCTAAGCCCTCCCCAGGTCGCACGCTCCCGCCGATCGGTGGCCTCCGATCGGTACCCTGGCCGTCCTGGAGGACCCCCAATCCCCTCAGTGACGTGTCCCCCACCCCGCACCAGAGCGGCCGTGGCAGCTGCAACTCCGAGTGCCCCCCCTGGTGGAACCTTGTTAGAACCACGCTGGAGGGACTCGACCATCTTTCGGCGGGGAATCGCCGCGGGTGCCTCTTCTGATGGCCCCCGACCGGCGCCGCGTCGTCCACACTCGCGTGACTGATGGCGGTTCTCTGATCCGCGGAGAATCGGGGGAAGGCGTCGACCCCTGCTCCTTGCCGAGCACGAATTCGGCGCGGAGGCAAGGAGAATCCCAGTGCTTGCTACTCAGAACTTTGTTTCAGCTCAGAGGATAGATTCTCAGAGACATCGCGCCGAAATCCAAATGCCATCGGCTGGAGAACCGGCGCCGAAATTAAATCGTGTTTGATGCCGCTTTCCCGCCGATTTCGGATTCTCCGGACCCCCCACCCCCCCCAACCCGACGAAATCGCGGCATCCGCCGAGCAGCCCGGCCAGTCGCAATATCCACCCGATACCCGTGTTCCCGGAGCCCCAGCGATTCTGCGGCCCAAGTGGGCCGATTTCCCGACAGCGTGACTCTAACCACCTATAAACAATCGTGAAGCTGGCGTGTTGACTGAGGCGCCTGCGAGAGGAGATAGGAGTTGGCGCGGGGGGGACTGCGGGCTCTCATAACGGACATCGGCCGTGCTTTCTGCGTGGGTGGTGGGGAGCTGGGGGGTGGGGGGGAGGGACAAGGCCCAGACAAGACCGGGGATGGGAGGGGAGGGCGTGGGGTGACAGGCAGAGCAGTCGGGAATGCCCCGACATGACAGGGCGGTGCCCACGCACCGAGCGCCATTCCGGTGGCCATCTTGATAGCCAACCAACCCGGACGCTGGGTGGACAAAGGGTTAATGGCCATATGGGTGGGTGCCGCCCTCTCTCGGTCATCCAACTCAACCGGCCAGACCCACCGGGGTCCACCCAGGGTCATACCGATGGCTGCCCCCAGTGAGGGCAGTGCAATGAAACGGTGGTCCGGGCAGCAGCTACGGGCGCCAGGAGCAGGGGCACTGACGGCGCAGGTGTTGGGCGTATGTGTAGCTGGGGTGCGTGGTGCCAACCGGGGCGACCTTGTAGCCCATGGTACCTGATTGTGCACGGTTTTATGCGGCAAGATCACATGTATTCCCCTCACCCCCTGCAGATTATAATGTTTCTTAACCACCCAGTGATGTTGGCCCCTGTGGCAGGGCCGCTGTCCTGCGTGCTGCCTTGCGGCAGCGTGAGCGTAGCCGTTGCGGAGAGGAGGAGGAGGCTGCAGCGCAGGAGTGGGATGCAGAGGGGGAGGAGGCAGTCACTCAGGCTCGAGGGCCACCCGCCCGACAGGCCGAAGAGGAGGAGGAGGAGAAGGTGGTACTGCCAAGAGGGCACCGGATAAGGGAACGCGTCTACCGCACCGCCATGTCCTTTGGTGACTTTCTGGACCGGGCATGCAAGATGAGACTGGGGATGGGCTTGAAGACTGTCGCACACATCTGCCACATCATGGCACTCCTGGCACTGCATAAGAATTGGGAGGACGCCTGCTCCCGGTGGCCGTCAAGGTGACGGTCGCCCTGAACTTCAATGCCATGTAGTCGTTCCAGTTGTCGAGTGGGAACCTGTCCTGCATCTCCCAGGCATCGGCGCACAGGTGCATCCGTCCAGTCACCGACGCCCTGAATGCCCTGGCGGACCGCTACATCCAGTTCCCTGTGGATTGCGCCCACCAGGATGCAAGGGCAGCGGGCTTCGCTGCCGTCGCTGGCATGCCCCGGATCTAGGGGTCCATGTAGATCTCTGGCCACCGGCGGATAACAAGCCGCTGTTCACCAACTGTAAGGGGTACGGCTCCATGGACATCCAGGTGGTCTGTGACCAGCAGATGAAAATCCTGCACAGCTGCGCCCAATACCCTGGCAATGTACATGACTCCTTCATACAGGCCCATTCTGTGATCCCCGGCACGTTCGAGGCACGCCCCCTCCCCATCCCGCCCCCACGCCTGCGGGGGCTGGTTGCTGTGCGACAACGGTTACCGTTGCAGTCGGTGTTAATGACGCATTTTTGGCAGTCACAGAGCGAAGCGGAAAACACCTACTATGAGGCCCATTGTCCGAATAGGGGTATGGTGGAGAGGTGCATCTGGGTCCTGAAGATGCGCTACAGGTCCCTGGACCGCCATGGAGGGGCCCTCCAGTCCGAAGCTAGGAGGGACGGCCGCACGGTGTGGTCTGTTGCGTCCTCCATAATGTAGCGCAGCAGAGGAGCGATGTGCTGGAGGAGGATGAGGGGGGCGGGGGGGGGGGGGGATGTTCCAGGCACGAGAAGCTACACTGCGCTATGGGCAGTGCCGGCAAGCATGGGACGTTTTAGTTGATGTGCGATCCCCAACTGCGGGTGTTGGGGGGGGGGGGGTGCACAGCAGGGGCACGGATACCACCATACCGCATTCCCCTAACCACCTGACACCCTCACCTCCCAGACCACCGAGAAACGCGCATGCACCCACATTATGAAGACCTGCGTCACAACGAGCTGGGGGCTTTCGATGGACAGTGACAGCGGGTCTGGTCCATGGGAGTGGAGCTTGATGACAGCCTGCTCTGCAATGAGCTCCACGCTCCACATCGTTAGACAATGTCTGACGCATCCTCACAGTAACACAGTAACACCTCCCGCCAGGTTGTGCACTGCCTGCGGGCTCGCCAGCCCATCACACGGTGCTGTTGAACTGCTGTGGACGGGGTGATGGTGACGGTCGGGGGAGGGGGGCTGCACATACCAACCACTGGGCGTCACTCGTCCCTCACCCCCAGTGGCCATCACTGACTGCCCCACGCCCACACCCATCAGTCAGAGCATAGAGGCAAGTTTGAACGGTGATAACAGGTGTTTAATGTGAAGAGGTAAAAACAGTCTGTGCCCACGACCCAATAACTAAACCGTGCCCTGCACCCAAGCCAACTTAACTGGCGTCCAGCTGTCAGGCCTTTCGGCCCCTAAAACTACTCCAAGGTGGTTCCCCAGATGGTACAGCAGGGGTTGAGATGTACTGATGAGACTCCTGCCCTGCGACTCATCTCCTGGGGCGGCCAGGCCAGGACGGGGCCGGCTTCTCCTCGGACGTCCCATGTGGACATCCCATGTGCCTGTTCTGCCCGCTGCCCCCCAGGTGCACCAGGGACAGGAGAGGGGAACCGAGGTGCTGCCGTGTTCCTGGAACTCCCTTGCAGGAGTCACCAGCACGGGACCCAGCACCTCATCCTTCCCCAGGGTGCCCGGTCGCCCCGGGACGTCTCCATGGGACGGCGATGCGAACGGAGGCTTCCCGCGAGAACATCTACCCCCCCCCCTTCCAATCTGGCGCTGCCAGCATTGGATGCCCGTCTCTGGCTATCGACCTGTGCCTGTATGTTCGCGGCCACTGAGCACAGGGTGTGGGCCATCTCTGACTGGAATTGTGACGCCTCCTTCTGGGACTATGCCACCTCACTCTTAGACTGTGCCATCTCCGTCTCGAACTGTGCCATCTTCCTCAGTTTCTGTGCGTCGCCGGCCTGCACCGATGCTCCTAGCAATGGTCTGCTCAGACTAGGCCACACTGTGGAGCGCCGCTGCAATCTGCAGCTGGCTCAGACACATGAATGCCTGTGAGTGGGCAGCCCCGCCCTGGGACCCGGTCCTCGAGTGCACGGAATTCTCCAGGCCTTGCATAATCTGACACATGTCCGACTCTTCGCCCCCAATACGGCCTGGGAGGCACGAATGACTGGCACCACTTCCTGCTCCATAGGCCGTTCGACTCCTACACCTGCATCTGCAGTTCGTGCAAGCCGGCCGTCATCCCTTCCTCCAGTTCCTGAGTCTGCCTGCGCCTTCATTATGGGTGGGAATTGATGTTCCAGCAACCCGGGACCCGCTTCACAGCCGCACGGTGTCAGGTTCGATTCCCGGCTTGGGTCAATGTCCGTGCGGAGGCTGCACGTTGTCCCTGTGTCTGCGTGGGTTTCCTCTGGATGGGCCGGTTTGCTCCCAGAAGTCCAGAGAGATGTGCTGTTGTACAATTTGGACATTCTCAATTCTCCCACTGTGTGGACGTGCTGGCGTTGGACAGGGCTGAGCACAGTAAGAAGTCTTACCGCACCAGGTTGAGGTCCAGCAGGTTTGTTTCGAACCACTAGCTTGAATCAGTTAGAAAGCTAGTGATTCGAAACAACCCTGTTGGACTTAAACCTGGAGTTGCAAGACTTCTTACTGTGCTCCCACTGTGTACTCGTACAGGCGCCGGAATGTGGCGACCAGGGGCTTTTCACAGTTACTTATTTGCTGTGTTAATATAAGCCTACTTGTGACACTAATAACGATCATTATAATTTTTTTAATAGATCCACATACCCCAGGACACTGTTTAAATGGTTGTGTTTACTATATTGCATTGGTTAATTGCACTCTTTTGTGTCGGGCAATAATTAAATAGAAACAAAATACTGTAGTGCAGAGGTTACAAAGATTCCAATTGCAATAGGACATTGATTAAATAGACGAGTGTAGAATATTGTTCACATGGACTCCGTTGACTTTAGGAAATTTTAAATCAATGCTATTTGTTTGGCATGGCCAAAATAGACAGTGTGCACTGTAGGGCATCACGGGCTCTCCCCCAAAATCGAAAGGGATGTCTTGGGTCCATCAGAGCATGGGGCGTTAAAACCTTTCCTAAAATCTGTGGTTTTAAGCAAAAGATTTTAGTGTGGCAGCAGCCGGCAAGGACTGTCGATTAAAGCAGTCAGCTGGTCCGGAGTTAAGAATGAAAGTCAGAACGCCAGACAATATACGAACAAACTAAATATACACTTCGGTTCTGTCTTCACAAAGGAGGACAGAAATAACGTATAAGAAATGTTGGGGAACAAAGCATTTTGTGAGTGGGAGGAACTGAAGGAAACCAGTAAGGTTTTCTGGAAATTGATGGGATTGCAAGTCGGTACATCCTCATGGCTCAAAAACCTGTATCACACGTACTTAACGAAGTAGCCAAAGTAACAATATGTGGCCATCTTCCATTATCCCTACGGACTGAAAAGCAGCTAATGTCGCCACATTTAAATAGGGGGCAGCAGAAAACTGAATTACATGCAAGTCAGTCTGGGTTCGTTAATGGGGAAAATGGCAGCGTCCATTACAAAAATATGTAATAGCAGGGCACTTGGGAAAGAGAATCGTAGAGAGTAAAGATCTATTTATAAAAGTGATGTCGTGCTTGTAAAATTAATTGGAATTCTTCGAGAATGTAACGAGTTCAGTTGATGAGGACGAATCAGTACATGTAGTTTGGACTTTCATAAGGCATTCGATATGGTGCCACATAAGAGACGAACTTTTAAAATGAATGTGCATGGGATTTGGGGTAATATATTGGGGTGGTTAGGAAATTGGTTAGTAGACACTGAATAAAAAGTAGGAATAATTTTTTCCCACATCTCAGTGGGTGACTAGTGTGGTACTGCACGGATAGGTGCTGAGATCCAGATATTCACAATCAATAATAATTATTGAAATGCAAATATGAAATGTAATATCTTTCAAAATTGCAGATTGCTGAAACCTGTGTGTCTGTCAGCTGCCAGGAGGATGCATAGAAGCTCAGTGTGATTTGTGTAATTTTAGATAGTGGGAAACTGCATACCAGGTGTAATATAATGTTGATAAATGTGAGGTTATCCACTTTGGTTGTGAAAACAGTTTATTTTGTGATAGGCTTTAGATTGGGATCGACGAATGTGCAACAAATGTGCTTTTCATGTGTCGGTGCAGACTCGATGGGCCGAATGCACTCTTCTTCACTGTATGTTTCTGTGGTCCACCATTTAGTGAGACCTGTGTGTTCTTGCACACCAGTCGCGGAAAGTAAGCATGCAACTGCGGCAGCTGGAAAAGAAAGGAAATAGTATTTTGTCTTTCAAAGCAAAAGCGTTCGAGTGCAGCAGCAGGGATCTCCTGCTGCAGTTATACGCGGCCTTGGTGCAATCACACCGGGAATTTTGGATGCTAATTCGGTCCCGTTATCTGAGGAAGGATGTTCCTGCTGCACAGGGAGTTTGGAGAAGGTTTACCAGGGAAATTGCGGACTGACGGACTAGAAAAATTGAGTCAATTAG